>NC_084799.1:67422642-67769142 GCF_963169125.1 Humulus lupulus
AAGTCAAGGACTTAAAGGACTCAGTTTATAAGATAAGATTGGCATAGTGCACGTGGAGTGCAGGCCACCATGGCTGGGCCACCCTGGGAGTGCAACATGCACTTGACTGGCTCGGATGCCAACAAATTGAAAGGAAGTGCGACACGCGCTTGCGTGACCCCATGGTTGCCAATTTGTATAATGAATATGCTAGTTTCAATTATTACTGTTTGATAGATATATTACTCTATGACCTGTTTAATATGTTTTCTTGCTGAGTCTTTTGGCTCACAGGTGCTTTGTGGTGCGGGTAAAGGTAAAGAGAAGCTCAACCAGCCATAAGTCAGAGGGCGATAGTAGTGACATGTACATATGCAATCCACTCTGTCACCACGGCCGAGATGTTCAAGGGAACTAGGGTTAAACCCAACTTTTGCCGCCTAGGCCGGCTTGTTATGTAACTTGAATGTTGTAACCATCTTTTAAACTGATGTTTTTTTGGGATTCCGTGTAAAGAACGTGCTTTTAACTTAATGAAAATGCTTATGAGTTTACCAAAAGTTTTAATACCTAATCTTCTAGTGGCTTAATCATACGTTTAGTCCAAATGACATGTTTAGCAGGTCCAGCACTGTTTTTAAACACACTTGGTAATGGAACCTAATTAGCAGGGCGTTACAACTTGGTATCAGAGCAGCCAAGGTTTAAGGGTTCCTAATGATGGACTGGACATGTACATGTACATTCACTGCTGAAGACAAGCTCGACTCAGGGTTGGGTAACTATTAATACAGTTATGTGTATATATGCTTAAATGAATTGTGTCTGCTTTACCTGCTAGTTTAAATAAGAACATGAATTATTTTGATAGGGCCTGGCCCTTGGCTACTGTATGTGGATTGAGAACGTGTTTATTAGCGCGATGGGTATTTGTAAATTCCATAGGATTGCTTATTAGCGTCATTGAACTTGATGAATGTCAGAAATGCTTATTAGCGCCACTATATGCTAAAGGAAAATGTTTATTAGCATTGCTAAGTGGTTATGCATGCCAAGAATGTGCTTATTAGCATCTTGTTTAAGTGATATCATGAATTTCTCTGCTTATTAGCATGATTATTGTATGTGAATTATTGGGATGCTTATTAGCATTGTCAATGCATGTGGATTCTTATTCGATCGGTTTTGAACCGTGGGTTGATGTAAGATAATGTTATTACTGCCTGATAAGTCGAGTCATTGATTGCAGATAGACTTGGAAGTATGCTTCCAGGGCAATCTAATGAACCAGCCGGCGCTAGAAATAAGGCTGAAAGTAATGATCAGGGTCTGAACCCTCCGCCAGCTCCTGAGAACTGGCAACAGGTGCTTGCAGACTTGCAAGCTCAAAAACAGAGATAGAATGAAGAGATTCGACAGTTAAGGCAACAGCAGGTTCCGGCTGGGAACGCTACATCAGGGGCCCCATCTGTTGTTCCAGTACCGGTCGTACAGCAGCAGACAGAGTTGGAGAACCGCTAGGAGTTGGTATATGAGCGGTTCAGGAAGCAGCACCCTCCGATTTTCGAGGGTGGCACAGATCCACTTAAGGCAAAATAGTGGATGGCGATGATTACATCTATTTTAGATTTCATGAGAGTTATGGGCAATGAAAGAGTGGCTTATGCCACGTACATGTTTCAGGAGGATGCCCGAATCTGGTGGGAGGTGGTGTCCCAAACTAGAAACGTAACCACAATGGGTTGGGAAGAGTTTAAAACCCTCTTTAATGAAAAGTTTTACAATAAGGCCGTTAAAGCTACAAAGGCCGAGGAATTCAGTAAACTGTTGCAAGGGGGTATGTCAATGACCGAATATGCCCTGATATTCGACAGATTAGCTAAGTTCGCTCCAGACTTGGTGCCCACTGATGGGACGAGGAAGGAAAGATTCCTCTAGGGGCTACAGCCTATGATAGTCCGGGATGTCAGAATTACCACTGTACCTGGAGTGACGACATATGCTCAGGTAGTGGAGAGAACCCTTACTGCAGATGGAGCTGAGAATAAAATCTGGCGTGATAACTCAACAAGGAGGGATATGAGGAGGACGGAACCTCCCCTCTCAGGATCAAGTAGGGGCGGAGGCCCCGGCGACCAGAAAAGGAAGACCCCGGATACTAGTTCTGCTCCTAGACCTGATAGGAGGCCACATAGTGCACAGATTGGCCGCCAGGGCAACAATGAGAACTAGAAGACATATCCGGAATGTGCCAAATGCAGGAGACGTCATCTAGGCGAAGGCCTGTTTTGTATGTGGACTTGTGGGGCATCTCAAGAAAGACTTCCCAAGACTGAAGAAAGAAGAACCTAAGAAGCCAGACAGCTCGACTCCAGCTCAAGTATTTGCATTGACACAAGCTGAGGCTAGGGCCTCAGTGGTCACAGGCCAGCTTTCTAGTGCTGGCATATCTTATTCTGTGCTGATTGATTCTGGTGCTACACAATCTTATGTTATTGAGCTGGCACCAGGAACAGAGCCAGTGTGTAGGGCACCTTACAGAATGGGCCCAGCAGAGTTGAAGGATCTCAAGGTACAATTACAGGAGTTGTTGGATCTGGGTTGTATTAGACCCGCTTTCTCACCATGGGGTGCGCCAGTGTTATTTGTGAAGAAGAAGGACGGTTCTCTAAGGATGTGCATAGACTATAGAGAACTGAATAAGTTGACTATCAAGAACAAGTATCCTCTACCAAGGATAGACGACTTATTTGATCAACTGCATGGTAAAACAGTGTTTTCAAAGATAGATCTTCGATCTGGTTATCACCAGTTAAGAATTAAGGATGAAGACATACCCAAGATATCCTTCCGTACCAGATATGGGCACTATGAGTTCCTCGTTATGTCATTTGGTTTGACTAACGCCCCGGCAGCTTTTATGGACATGATGAACAGGGTGTTCAAGGACTATCTGGACCGATTCGTGATTGTTTTTATCGATGATATCTTGGTTTACTCACAGCCAGAGGAAGAGCATGAGCATGAGCAGCACCTCAGGTTTGTCTTGCAGAGACTGAGAGAGCATAAGTCATTTGCGAAGTTTAAGAAGTGTGAGTTCTGGTTACCACAGGTGACATTCTTAGGTCATATCATTAGTAGGGAAGGGATCAAGGTAGACCCAGCTAAGATTGAAGCTTTTAAGAACTGGCCAAGGCCAAGGAATGCCTCCGAGATTAGAAGCTTCCTTGGATTGGCAGGCTACTACAGGAAATTTGTCGAAGGATTCTCAAGAATATCGTCTCCACTAACGGAATTAACACGTAAGAATAAGAAGTTTACATGGTCAGATAGATGTGAGAACAGTTTCCAGGAGTTAAAGCAGCATTTGATTACCACTCCAGTCTTGAGTCTTCCGACTGGTCAGGAGAAGTTTAAGGTTTACTACGATGCTTCGAGGCAGGGGCTAGGTTGTGTCCTTATGCAGTCAGAGAAGGTTATTGCCTATGCTTCACGTCAATTGAAGGATTATGAGCAGAGATATCCAACCCATGATTTGTAGTTGGCAGCAGTGGTCTTTGCTTTGAAGGTATGGAGGCATTACCTTTATGGAGAGAAGTGTGAGATATACACGGACCACAAGAGCCTCAAGTACTTCTTTACACAGAAGGATTTGAATATGAGACAGAGGCGTTGGTTGGAACTGGTGAAAGACTATGACTGCGATATTCTTTATCATCCAGGGAGCTAATGTGGTGGCTGATGCCCTAAGTCAGAGAGGTCCGGGGCAGTTGTATAGTGTGAGGCGGATATCCAAGGAGTTAACAGAGGATATGACCAAGGCAGGGATTGAGTTAGTAGTGGGCCTGTTAGCCAACATTACCCTGCAGTCTACTCTCCTAGAAAGAATAAAGGAGAGTCAATTACAAGAGCCACAGTTGGTGAAGATTAGAGAGGATGCCCTAGCTGGAGCGGCTAGGGACTATTCTATATCAAATATGGGTCTGCTAAGATATAAGGGTCGGATTCGCATTCCGATGGATGTTGTTATTAGACGAGAGATTTTGGATGAATCTCATACTACTCCGTATTCCTTACATCCCGGCACTACGAAGATGTACCAGGACTTAAGAACTTTGTATTGGTGGGCGGGGATTAAGGGTTATGTAACTGAGTATGTAGCCAAGTGTCTGATGTGTCAGCAGATCAAAGCTGAACATCAGAGACCTGCAGGATTATTACAACCCTTAGACATCCCAGAGTGGAAATGGGAAGACATCGAAATGGACTTTGTGGTGGGATTGCCTAAGACGGCGGGTCAGCACGATTCAATATGGGTGATTGTGGATAGATATACTAAATCAACTTACTTTTTACCAGTGAAGACGACTTATATCGTTGACCAGTATGCAGATCTCTATTTAAAAGAGATAATGCGTCTTCATGGAGCTCTGAGGTCGATTGTGTCAGATCGAGACCTCACCTTTACTTCCAATTTCTGGGGAAGTTTGCAGAAGGCAATGGGCATGCAACTGAAGTTTAGTATAGCGTATCATCCTCAGACCGATGGTCAGTCTGAGAGGACTATCTAGATACTGGAGGACATGCTGAGGGCATCTGTACTGGATTTTGAGGGGTCTTGGAGTAAATGTAATGCCCTGGTTACCCCAGAACAGTTACGGTGAATGGTGAACAGGAAATTTGACTCTCTACCCGAGTCCTTTGCTTAAAAACGTGCTCTAAGTGTTATTAACAGGCTAAGGTGGAAAACCAATAAAAAGGAAAGGATATA
The DNA here is from genome assembly GCF_963169125.1 of Humulus lupulus. Taxonomy (NCBI): domain Eukaryota; kingdom Viridiplantae; phylum Streptophyta; class Magnoliopsida; order Rosales; family Cannabaceae; genus Humulus; species Humulus lupulus. The sequence goes on from NC_084799.1 coordinate 67,427,393, forward strand.
TTTTAATAAATGCATAAAACTGTACATGGGCCCATAAAAAACATTTACAAGTTATTTACAACTCAAAAAGGTCATTACTGTCTCAAATTTACAAACCCGCCGACCTAAGCGGCAAAAATAGGGTAAACCCCCTAGTTCCTTTGAGAACTCCATGGCTGTGGTGGTCAAGCGGCTGCATATGTACACATCATATATATCTCAAGTCAAATGACCTTAATGCCCCTAGGTCAAACAAAAGTTTCTAAAGCCTCCCAAGGGTAAAATCATCATCTTTCACCTATTTCGTTAATCATAATTAACGCTCTCAAATTCCCGCTATTCTCGATATTCTCAAATACCAATAATTCATATCCTGTTACCCTTTTATTCCCGGCAATGCTCTAATCATTAAATCACCCCGAGACTCACCCCTAATCATTAAATCACCCCGAGACTCACCCCAAGCCTCGAACTTAATCCCGTCATGACTAAACCGCTACTTAATATTCAAAGATCGTCTCATGCCGAATAGCTCGAACAAATCCACATTATAATGTGGCCTCAACAATACATCACCGACATGCAAACAAATATACAATTACGCCCTTAACAGGCCAAATTACCAAAATACCCTTGCCATGAAATGTGGACCCACATGCATGCATTTAACATCATATTATAATATAATTCACATAAACATGCATATACTCATTTAATGGCATAATTAAACATTTATGACCCTCCCGGCCTACTAATCGACCATTAAACCGCATTAGGGATTTCGGGGCATTATAGAAAATATTTACCCCTGATAGAGTTTTCCTACAATAACAACTATCAGGCGACCATATGATTGGCTCCTTATGAGATGTTGTGTGGTAGGAAGTACAGATCACCTATTCACTGGGATGAGTTGGGTGAGCGTAGATACTTGGGTCCTGAGGCAATTCAGAGGACCAATGAAGCTATTGAGAAGATCAGAGCTCGGATGCTCGCATCGCAGAGTAGACAGAGAAGTTATGCAAATCTGAAGTGTAGGAACGTGGAGTTCTAGGTGGGAGACTATGTCTTCCTTAGAGTCTTACCACTCAAGGGGGTGAGAAGGTTTTGCAAGAAGGGCAAGTTGAGCCCTAGGTTCGTAGGATTATTTGAGATTCTGGAAAGAATCGGTCAGGTGGCCTATAGGTTGGCATTACCTTTGGTGTTTTCGGCCGTGCACAAAGTGTTTCATATCTCGATGCTGCAGAAGTATGTTTCTGACGAGACTCACGTGCTGAGTTACGAAGATCTGGACCTGCAGACAGATTTGTCCTTTGATGAGCAGCTAGTCCAGATATTAGACAAGAAGGACAAGGTCCTAAGGAATAAAGTTATACCTTTAGTGAAGGTATTATGGAGGAATAGCAAGGTTGAGGAGGCGACCTGGGAGTTGGAATCAACTATGCGGGACCAGTATCCTGAGCTGTTCAGGTAAAATTTCGAGGACGAAATTCCTATAAGGAGGGGATAGTTGTAACATTCCAAATTTCCTAATGTGGCTGACTGCCTGGATTAGGGGGCCGGGAGGCAATATTTGAGTTATTATGTGAATTATATTATAATATAATTATGCTTGCATGTTAGAAATATTAAATATGTGTATGTGGGCCCGTTTCTTATAAGAAGGGTATTTTAGTAATTTGACCTGTTCAGGGTATAAATGCAAAAATGTGTTTGTGTGATTGAGACCACACTACTATGTGGATATGTTTGGGTTACTCGACGTGGGGCGATCTCGATGAGCAAGTTAGTGGAAAAGTCACAACGGGGTTTTATACCCGGCTCGGGGTGAGCTTGGGGGTATTTTAGTAATTTAGTACATTACCGGGAATTAGTGGGTAATGGGAAATTATTAGTAATCATGTGAGAATATTGGAGCTAATGAGAATTATATGATATAAGTTATGGATAGCGGGGTTTGAGACAAAGGACAAAATTGCCCTTGTGAGCACTTAATGAATAGGCTAAGGGCAAGGGGCAAAATAGTCAATTTTGTCCAAGTATAGGACTTGGAGGGCTAGGAACGTATCAGAAAGGTTAGGAAACTCAATTCTCAGCAACTCACTTATTTCCTCTTTATCTCTTGAAGTTTTGGAAGAAGGTTGAGGAAATTGAAGAACAACGCTTAGAAATTAAGGTGTTAAAGCTTGGGGGACTAGACGATTGGCTTAAGAGGATCATCATAGCAGAGGTAAGGTCTTAATTCAAAAATTCATTTATGAAATCTCTGTGGTTTTGATTGAAGCTTAAAGTCTTGCATGTTTGATGGTTGGGAAGTTGAGTTTTGAGATTTTTGATGGGTTTTAATCTAGTATTTAGGTGGGTTTGGTTGGTGAGAATGAGTATATTGATTGTGGGAATTGAGCTGGAGGATTGGGAGAGAATTGGGTGGTTTTTGGTTGGGTTCGGCTAAGGAAAAAACCCATAAAATCTAGGTTCGAAGGGCTAGGCCACGGCCCTATTCTTGGTATGCCACGACCCTACGAAGCAAGAAGGAGCTAGAAGGGCTCGGAGGCAGAGGCGGGCCACGGCGCCTCAGGGGAGCGCCGCGGGGCGTGTTGTTTTTCCAGGGAGGCCGAGCCTCTGACTTAGAGGCGGGCCGCGGCATTGCACCATAGGGCCGCGGCCTTTAAGGGGATTTTTTGCCCTGATGAGGTTTTTAGATCGGGAACTTAACCAGTTGGGCTCGGGGTCTATTCTACTTCCTTGTTGAGTGGAATTCGACGTCCCGAGGGCCAGTATTTGGTCTGGAAGCTTTTATTCTTTCATGGTTGATGGAGTTCCTTATTATAGTTGTGACTAGGTCTACGCTAAGGGCTCGAATCGGGGATCGTACTCAAAGGGGCGTTGCTAGTAACTTGCATCCGGATCGAAGGTAAGAAAACTGCACCCATAACGTGAATGTGTGATTAGAGCTTAATTAATGCTGAACATGATTATGTTAATGAATATATGAATAGGTACTCTAGAATGCGCGTAATTATGATTTTTCCTACGACTGCTATTTGAATGTATTATAATGCATTGCAATTGTTGATATGAATGATATATGAGATGTGTGGTTATCTGTTGTGTCTGGGAAGCTCGGTTTATAAACCAGAGGGTTATTAGGTTGTTGAGTGGGGATCGACTTATTAGTTGAGGGCATATTGGATTCGAAAGACTTGTCGTATGAGTAGAGAGTCTTAAAGCATCGACTTACAAGTCGAAGGCATGTGAGGCTTGACTTATAAGTCAAGGACTTAAAAGACTCAATTTATAAGCTGAGATTGGCATGGTGCACGTGGAGTGCAGGCCACCATGGTTAGGCCACCCTGGGAGTGCAACATGCACTTGACTGGCTCAGATGCCAACAAATTGAAAGGAAGTGCGACACGCGCTTGCGTGACCCCATGGTTGCCAATTTGTATAATGAATACGCCAGTTTCAGTTATTACTATTTGATAGATATATTACTCTATGAATTGTTTAATATGTTTTCTTGCTGAGTCTTTTGGCTCACAGGTGCTTTGTGGTGCAGGTAAAGGTAAATATAAGCTCAACCAACCATGAGTCGGAGGGCGATAGCAGTGACATGTACATATGCAGTCCGCTCGTTCACCACGGCGGAGATGTTCAAGGGACCTAGGGTTAAACCCAACTTTTGCCGCCTAGGTCGGCTTGTTATGTAACTTGAATGTTGTAACCAGCTTTTAAACTAATGTTTTTTTGGGATTCCGTGTAAAGAACGTGCTTTTAACTTAATGAAAATGCTTATGAGTTGACCAAAAGTTTTAATACCTAATCTTCTAGTGGCTTAATCACACGTTTAGTCCAAATGACCTATTTAGCAGGTCCAGCACTGTTTTAAACACACTTGGTAACGGACCCTAATTAGTAGGGCGTTACAGGGTTCTTCTCTCAGGCGAGTATGGGCGCTTTTTCTCAGGCGATGGTCAGCGTCGAGGCCTCGGGGGTACTCGCTGAGTTGTTTTTGTTTATCTTTTAGATCTGCTCATGGTGGGTATCTGCTCATGGTGGGTAATTTTGTATGAGTCTATAGGTTTCTTTTGAATCAAAAAGTGGGTGGGTCTTTGAGGTAGAATAATCTGAATTTTTCGTTTGTTTTGTTAAATCTGATTTGCAACTTTGAGTTTTGCTTGTTGGTGTACTGAAATGGGTTTGAGTTCTGAACTGGGATTATGTTCGACCGATTTTCTAAGAGGGAGAGACTAGAGGGTTTTTTTTGTGTGAATGGGTTAAATGAGAAAAATTATATTAATATGATTTTGTTTTTACTGGATAGTTAGAATTAATTTAATTTTAATTTTTGTTTGTGTAATGATTGTTTTTAAGATCTGTACCATTTGTTAAAAATAACATGAATTGTTAAAAATAAGTAAGATGACATGTAGGATATTCTTAACACATCATCACACAACTCAGCATCATTTTTAATAAAAAGTTAAAATAATTAGAGGGAAACATAGGTGCCAAATGCAAAAAAAAAAAAAAAAAATTCCTTCCAGTATATGTGTAGGGTAACACTCTTTACCTACCCATATTATTATTAGATAATCATCCTTCCAAAATGTTATAATATTGGTAACATTTACCTACCAATAAATCTTAGGAATAAATATTGGTTGGTAAAGGTTCCCTTTACCTACCAATATATATTGGTAGGTAAAGATCAGATTTCATGTAGTGAAAGGATTGGTATTTAGAGAGAGAACTAGTGCTTTATATACACGACTTTTGTATCATTTTTTAGAGCTTGTGAAACTCAGTGAACCCTAGTTTGCTGATCGCAAGTTTCATAATATATCAATAAAAATACGAAGTGGAAGTAGGTTATACCAATATCTGGGGCTGAACCACTATAAATCTTTGTGTTATTTAGTTCTTGCATTCAGCCTATAAATCTTTATCGTTTCAGTGACTCCGTGTCGTTGGCTAAATCATCAGTCAACACCCTGCTTCAACTACTCGGATTTTTATTAGTACATGTTGTATAATCTTTTTATACTAGGTCTATATTTTTTTATCCATTTTAACTAATTTGATTTGCATTATTTCATTGTTAATTTTGCAGATTTTGAGGAGGATTCATAGATAAATTGGTTGCATCCACCAAAATTTGAGAGATTGGAAAATAAGAAGACATTGACATTAAATTTCTTCTTCACTTGACTAGCAAAACTTTGTACTAAGACACTATCTTGTAAATTATCAAGCAATTTTCACTACAACAAATAGGACCATTTGCGGCGTACCTATTAGCGGCGGACATAGTCCGCTGCTATTATAGAGGTTATTAGCGGCGGACTAGGGGTTCCGCCGCTAGTAATGCGTCGCTTATATAAAAAAAAATTATAATAGCTATTAGCGGCGGACTCTCCATTATTAGCGACAGGTATTCCACCGCTAATATACAAAAGGAAACGCCCGGGAAAACGATAAGTTTTTTTTTCAAGATTTATTAACGGCAGTAGTCGCTTTTTATTAGCGGTGGGTAATCTCTTTAATTAGCGGCGCCTCATCCGCCGCTAATTATGTAATTAGCGACGGAAAATATTAATAGCAGCGGACAGGCCCCACCGCTAATACTTTACGGTTTATACACCCCATCGTCTTCTTCTCCCAAATCACAGAAACAAAAAATCGAATGTATCTCTCCGTTATCTCCTCCACCTGAAGCTTCTCTCCGTTATCTCCTCCACCTAAAGCTTCTCTCCGTTATCTCCTCCACCTGAAGCTTCTCTTAGTTCTCTCTTTCTATTAGGTAAGAATTTATATCTCTCTTACTATTTTGTTAATGTATTTATGCTATTAACTTATATGTATATATATACTATTCAAAGTTTGTGATTTTGCAAAAACTATAGTGTCTTTTTGGATGGGCTGGGCAGTGCCATAATCAGATTATATTCTATTTGGGGGTTCATTAGATTAGATTAATGGAGTCTCTCTTGACCACTACTCCTGTCCCAGCTTTTTAAATCGAATGGAGTTCGATTCCCAGGAATTTGGTTCACACATTGTTTACAAAAACCTTAGAATCAACCAACTCTACTAAAAACTCAAACTAGATCATACAACTAAGACAAACCCATTAATTATTGTTTGTTTTCATATATATTCGAAACCCAAAATCCACTAGATCATACAACATTATTAATTTTGGGTTTCTATATCTGTGTAGCTTGCTTGTAATGCATATACCGTTTGGGGACTGGACTATTTCCTATCATTTCCATTATTGACCACAGGTAACACCCTCTAGTAATGCGTCTTTGCGTGCTTGTTAATGCTTTCATTATTTATTATCTTAGTGTCTTATTTTTAATCTCTGTAAATGATGAGGCAGCGGAAGAGGTTCTGTCTGAGTATGTATTTTTTATATAACTGATGCCCATCTGATGTTTTGGTCATAACCATTGGTTTATGCTTCATGAGTTTATTCCTTTTTTTTTTATAGTTTTCATAGAAAATATATATTGGCAATATTCTTATGTTTTACATATCCAGGGTTCTTTATTGTCAATTCTAAGCACAGTGCTGGTGCCTTCTCCATCGGTTTGTCCTGGTAACAATTCTGTCATTTCTGGTGCCATCTATGATTGATATGTTTTAGGTACCATCTTCCTAATTTAAATTTGTTAAATGTTTTTGCTTCTTAGCTGCTTGCCAAATTTTGTCCTGGTCTTTGAGGGAGGATTAGCTGTCATACGAGTTGTGCAACATATACCCAAAGATCTGAGGTAACATATGCTTTCTAGGATATTAACAATTTTTTTATTAAGGACAATTGGGTATCCACATATATCTTGTTGTAGAATTTCCAAACATGTATTTATGATGCTAAAGTTGTTGAGTCTTAGTACATTTGACCTGTAGAGAGTAGAGACAGATGTAGTTCTGATAAAAACTTGTAACAAATGTCATTTATTCCCTCTTTTTGGGTTTACTTCTTGATATTACATAAAAACTTGTAACAAATGTCATTTTCACTTGTAAATATGGTAGATACACAGAGAGCATGGAGGATTTGATAGTTTATGAAATGTAATTTATTTTGTATGATAAAGATTTTGTCTTTCTTTAATGATAAAGTGATCGATCATTGGAAAAGATTCATTCTTATTATATTAATTTAATAATCGATTATTAATATTTGAAAAATAAATTGGATTTAATTATAGTAATAAAATTAATAATAATAAGAAAATGTTAGAATTTATTATAAATTTAAAAATGAATAAATTATGGTTGTTTAATATAAATATAATTATTATAAATAAATTAAATTTACTTTAAAATTATTAAAATTAATTTGGTAATTATATACAGAAAAATATTTTAATTTTAGAATAATTAATTAAGTAATAAGAGATCATAAAACTCAAGTTTGTTCTGGAATAACACTTCTCATATATAAGAATAACTAGATATATGTTTGAGTTTTTAAAATTTAAAATAGGATAAAATTTGAATAATTGAAATTGGTTAATTTTAAATATTTTATGTTTTATAATATATGTTCTAGGATTTTCTGAGTGCAGGATTTTAAAAATTTTGAAATGATCGTATTAATAAAATGTTTATGCTGTCAAATATTTTGTGAAATTTAATTAAGTAAAGTAGTTTTAATTTTTTTTTTTTGTTATATGTTATGTCAACATAAAGAGAATTGTAATGAATATATATAATTAGAGTAAATTAGTATTATTATAATTAATTAGAAATTATTAAATAAATTAATTAGTAGTTAATTAGAAGTTAATTTATTTTCTCTCCCGGTATGCTTGTGAATGATGGTTGTTCACTACAACCATCAATTACAGGGATATCGGCACAGAAATAATAAGTTTGAAATATTATTAATAAAATAATGAATGATAAAGATTAATAAAATTATCTAATTATTTAAAAAAAAATTAGTCTAAAAGTCAAATAATAATTAACTTGTAAAATTATTATTATTATTATTACAAATTAAAAAATTATGAATAAATAATAATTTATTTTTAATCATTTTTTATTAATTTAATTAATTAAATAAAAAAATTGATATAATATTATCTAATTAATAATTTAATTTAATTTGTTTATTGAATAACATTATCTAATATTAAATAGTTATAAATGACATGAATGTAGAAATTGATAATTATATTTAATAAAAGTTTTAATAATTAAGAATAAATAATAAATTAGTTTAGGAAAAAATATTAATTTGTTTATAAATAACATTATCTAATAAAACATCATAAAATAGCATAAGATATTATAATATTGCATAAGATTTCAAAAATGATAACAAATTTCCTTTGTTATCCATTCCTATTCACATTACTAAAACTCACACTCTTATAACACTTTAGATGGCGATTGACAAGACTTGGACAACATTGAGAAATCGTGGTTGTAAAGAATATTGGACTGGTCTGCAAGCTTTTTTGAGGATCGCGTTAGAACATAAAGATTCTGATAGAAGAATTAGGTGCCCGTGTGTGAGATGCAATAATAATAGATTTGAATCTTTGGATGCAGTTCGGGCACACGTATTCGATAGGGGTTTTCATCAAGCTTATGATAAGTGGATTTTTCATGGTGAGGTGGAAGAAATTGTTGCTGATGAGGTGGTTGATGAGAATGAAGACGATGAGATGATTCACATTGTGGAAGACTTCCTTTTACCGATAACTGAGGAAGTAGAAAGGGATTCCGGTGGGAGTCAGTATTATGACGAGTTATTTGAGGAGATTGAAGCGGATTTGTATCCTGGATGTGATTGGATTTCATCCCTGAACTTTTTAGCAAAGTTATTGCATCTAAAAGTTAGAGGGAAGGTGCCTAACAACATATTTGATGAATTGCTAAAGTTGTTAAAGCTTGCATTTCCTAAGGAAAACAAAATTCTTGGATCGTACTACAAGGCAAAAAAGAGATTGAAAAAATTAGGGTTGGGATACAAGTCCATTCAAGTGTGTCAGTATGATTACTCCAGTATGCGGAAGTAGTAGATGGATTACTTCCGAAATGACAAAAGGAAAAAAAGTGCCACACAAGGTGATGCGTTACTTTCCGTTGACCCCTCGGTTGAAAAGATTATACAGTTCAAGAATTACAGCGAAACACATGATATGGCATCACGTCGGGAAATCAAAAGATGAAGGGGTGATGCGACACCCGGTGGACGGCTCTGCGTGGAAGGACTTTGATGCCAAGCATCCTGATTTTTCAAGGGATCCCAGAAATGTTCGTCTAGGCTTAGCTGCTGATGGATTTAATCCATTTGGCAACATGAACCTTGCATACATCATGTGGCCTGTGGTGTTGGCCAACTATAATCTGCCACTTTGGTTGTGTATGAAAGAAAATTATTTCATGTTGACCCTCCTTATTCCTGGATGTATTTCTGAGACCATTGGTGGATGAGTTGAAGGATATGTGGGTTAACGGAGTTGATACAAGAGATAGTACGACCAACAGGATGTTCAAGATGCGAGCAGCCCTTTTGTGGACAGTGAACAATTTTCCAGCTTGCAGTAGTTTGTCTGGATGGAGTGGTCAGGGATACAAAGCTTGTCCTACATGTAATGAGGACACAACTTCCATCCGAGTGATCGGTAAGACATCTTATGTTGGTCACAGAAGATTCTTGCCAAGTACTAATCGAATGAGAAGAGACACCAAGTTCGATGGAGAAGTTGAGAGAAGATGTCCTCCGAGACGGTTTACTTGTGAGGATATACTGGAACAAGTTAATGCTCTTGCAGTGCAAGTTCCAGGAAAACATGTCTAGTTTGGGGAGGTGAAACGTAAAAGAGAAGTAGATGAAGGTAATTGGAGGAAAAAAAGTATTTTTTACGAGCTTGAGTATTGGTGTACAAACAAATTAAAACACAATATAGATGTCATGCATGTTGAGAAGAATGTGTGTGATAGTCTCCTTGGCACCATCGTAGACAATGATAAATCTAAGGTCACCACTAATGTCAGGCATGATTTGAAAAAGATGGGTGTGAGAGAATCATTGTGGATTTATGAAGATGAGAATGGGAAGCTGATGAAGCCGCACGCTCCTTATATGTTAACTCCGGCACAGAGGCAACAGTTTTGTCAATTTATAAAAGGAGTTAGATTTCTAGATGGATTTTGTTCAAATTTGAAGAAGAAAGTGTCCGAGAATGATACAAATATTCTTGGGTTGAAGTCACACGATTGTCATGTGATAATGCAACGATTACTTTCTCTCGGTGTTCGCAAGTTTCTTCCAAAATCTATATTGACCACTATAGTAGAATTGTGCAATTTCTTCAGGCAAATATGTTCGAGGACTTTAAATGTTAAAGATATGGAGGAAGCACAAAATGATCTTATTCAGATATTGTGCAAGATGGAGTGGATTTTTCCTCCAGCTTTTTTTGATATAATGATTCATTTGGTATTACATTTGCCAGAAGAAGCTATATTGGGTGGCTTGGTATTTATGAGGTGGATGTATCCTTTTGAAAGGTACATGAAAAAATTAAAGAATTATGTGGGAAATAAAGCTCGCCCTGAAGGGTCGATCGCCGAAGGCTATGTTGCAGATGAGGTTTTGACCTTTTGTTCAATGTATTTCAAAGACATTGAAACAATATTTAACGGTCTTGATCGAAATGAAGATGCAACTTATATCCCACGAAACCTTACAGTTTTCCAATCTCAATGTCGTCCACTCACAAAGGGAACTTTGAAGCCTCTCAATCATAACACTCGTGAAATAGCTGAGTGGTTCATACTTGAGAATTCTCCTGAAATTGAGCCTTATTTAGAGTAAGTTTATTCTCTTATAAATTAGAACATGTGTGGTTATTATCCGTTTTTTGTTATCAAGAATCGTAACACTATTCTAATTAACAGTGAACACCTACAAGAGATTAAACAAAAATACCCAGATGGTGATCATGATCGTTTGCATAGGAAAAAATTTCGTTCGTGGTTTCATAAAAAGGTAGCTTTGAACTTTGAACTTTGAACAGTCATTTTATTAATGATATATTTTGTGAATCTAATACCATTTTATGTATTTAGATATATGACTTGCACAAGCTTGGGTCTTTGGAAAATGGTGATGAATTGTTAGCTTTAGCATCTGGGTCAGATCATTTGTCAACCTTTTACCAAGGTTGTATAGTCAATGGTGTTCGATTTATTGCACACGATCGAGATAAAAAGCGCACCACACAGAATAGTGGAGTGTCTGTTGCCGGAACATAAGTTTTTAATTATTACGGCACGCTTGAAGAAGTAGTGACACTTTCTTTCACTGATGCATATTCAGTGGCATTATTTCGGTGCAAATGGTTTAATACAAATCCAAGAATGAAGAAAGCAGTCATTGAAAATAATATCACCAGTATAAACGTCAATGGTGAATGGTACAAAGATGAGCCGTACATACTTGCTACTCAAGCTAAGCAAGTTTTCTATCTCGATAATTTACTTAGAGGTCATGATTGGAAAGTTGTAGAAGATGTGAATCATCGACAGATTTGGGACATTAAGGAAAATTCTGATGAGGTTAATGATGTTATTGATGTTGTACATGAAACAAGTTCATCAAATTTTGTGTTGACTGTGGACCTCGGAGAGTTGATTATGCAATCTGATCAACTTGCTGCATATGTTGGAGCTGATGAAGAGGGTGACGACGAAGCTGACATGTCAGAACATGAGGAAGCCGCAGATGCAGAGGATGAATTGTTAGTTGAGCTTTGTGAAGATGAAAATGTGTCTCCGATTACTGATGGAAATGATAGTAATTACTCTGTTTAGTATTTCTATTTGTGTAACAGAACTATATATTTAAATATAATAAAGTTTTTTTTGTAATTATTATTATTATGAATTGAATGTGATATACTTCTATTTTAATGCTAATTACTAACTAATAAATTTTAAACTGAAGTATAATGTCAACTGATATAGCTACTTATCACGGCGAAGATGGTGGGGGTCAAGACCCACCAGATCCTTCTAGGGTACCATCATCTTGCGAGTCAGGTTAAATATTGCATATCAAAATTATTTTTAGAAATTATATTGTTAGATAAATATAACATCAATACTAATACTGATTATTGTTAATAAATTTTAAAGCCCTGCCGACAAGAAGAAAAGGTCGTGGCCTTGCTAGTAATAATGTTCTTGAAGAACGAAGGAAAAAAGCCGGGAAACCATTGGATCTAGAGCTTGATCCTGTGACCAACAAAGTGGTTGGGCAGGAGGATCAAGCTTTTATTCGCATGTTGGGCACTATAGTTACAATTTTGTGTCCGGGACATTATTTGGATTTTGCTGATGTACCTCAACAGTTTAAGGATCAAGTGCTTGATCGTATGAGGGTAAAAAAATTACAAATCTTGTACTTTTCATTATTTATTTCCATTATTTACATAGTTATCTAATTTTTTTTTCTTAATGCAGTATTACTATAATATAGACGGTCATCCACAACGTGAGTCAGTTCTGGCAACTGTTAACAAGGAGATGGGCGAAAGATATCGCGAGAGAAAGAACAATAGACATAAACACTTCAAAAGTCATTATGCTGGACCAGAAGATTTGGAGAATGTCCTCTCTAAGCCACCTGATCATTGCACTAAGGAGGCTTGGCAGAATATTTGTGAATTGTTTTTGAGTGAAAGATTTTTGGCTCATTCCGCTAAAAATCAAGCAAACAGAAAACAAATGAAGTATGTAACAACACAAGGCACAAAGTCATTGGCAGCTAAGCTTCACCAATATGTAAGTGAAGATGTTAATTTAATTTTATAAAATAATATATTCTGAAACATTTTGTTTACATTTGTATAGGAGAACCCAGATGCGCATGTTGTTGATACTTGGAGGGATGCTCGTATGAAAAAATCGACAAAATCTTTTGTCAATGAGGTAGCTCAACAAGATTATGTAAGTGAATAGTAATGTTTTCTTGTTTCTAATGTTTCTAATTTTTGTTCATAATGTTATCTTTATACAAGAAAAAATGGCGGCAGAGGTTCAGAGGTCACAGCTTAATGTATCTAGCGTTGATTCGTCCCCAGTCGATCAATACGAGATACTAAGTAAAGTACTCGGGGAGAGATCTGACTACCCAAGAGGAGTGGGTTATAGGGAGAAAGGGAAGGCAAGAAAGACAACCTCTAACACTACATATCAAAGTCAGTCACAAGCAAATACTGCTGCTACGCCTAATCAAGATATGACTACTATGACTCTGATGATGAAGGCAATTCGTGAGACGCTTCAGTCTGTGGTACCTGAGCAACCCAGTAATCTATATGACCCACGGTTTGACAGTTTTCTGCAGAGGTATTTGCCACCACAATCCGAAGGTGGTTCATCTTCTCAGAGTAACAGTGTCAATCCTGACCTTCATACACCGCCACAGCAGTAGTACCAGCCTCATCCACCGTATCCGCCACATGTGTCATCGCAACAACCTCCACAATATCAAAACCAATACATTTTTGGACGCTCTTCCCAGTCTCCTCCACTATATTTTAGCTTTACTGATTTTCAAGGAGGATCGATGCAGCCTCCGCTACCTAATGCTAGGTATGGGGAGGTTGGAGGTTCGTCGCAACAACCATATGTGAGATATGGTGAGTTTGGGGGCGGGTCCCAGCCACATCCTCGAGATCAGTTTAGGGACCTCACGCTCGGACGATCATCACAGCCACCTTATATTCCTTCACCGCCACAGCCACAGCCGTCACCCTCACCGCCACAGCCACAGCCGTCGTCCTCACAGCCACACCAAAATGTTGAAGATGAGGACAATTTCAATATTAATCTTAATGATTTTATTTAGTTATTAGTTTATGTATTTGGACTGAATTAATACTTTATTTATTTTTAATAACAATAGCGATATTTGCTAGGTTGATAAATATTAAAACTATTGACATTAATTTTAATATTAGTTATGTTTAAATTAATTAAATTCTTATTTTGTTAAATTTTATTATGAATTATTTTTAAAAATAATTAAATTTAATAAATATTAATTTATTAATTTATTTCAAATAAAATTTGAAATATATTACAAAAATAATATTAGCGGCGGACCCCACAGCTAATTATAATGAATCTGGCATACGTAGTAGCGGCGGGTGTGTCAATCCGCCGCTAATAATCATTATTAGCGACAAATATTTGATGTGGGGCATTAGCGGTGGATCCCTACTGCTAATAAGCATTAGCAGCGGAGTCCCCCGCCGCTAATGTGTTCAATTTTGTAGTGTTTAGTTTGTATTTTAAATGTATATAAAAAATTTATGCAGATAATATTTTTTTTTTAATTTTAAATTCTTATTTAATTTTAATCAATTTCATGATCTTTTATTGTTTATATTGAAATAATTGAACAATTACAATATATTAAATAGTTGCGATACAAAACAAATAAGAACATTTCTTTATTAGTTAATGAAAATTATTTTATTAGCTACCAATTTTAAATATTTTGCTACCAAATTTTACTAGTAAATTAATATTCATTTAATAAAATAAATAAATTTGCTACCAAAGTGCGGTAGCAAAAATTTTTTAGTGGACACATATGTTAATAATTTTGCTACTAGATATAGCATTTTTTGCTACTAAATTTTTAGTAGTAGAAAAAGAATAATTGCTACCAAATTTGTTGGTATCAAAAAACTTTTATCGACGGGGTTTCAACTACGAAGTAGCTACTAAAAAATTTGGTAGCAAAGTGTATTAGCTACCAAAAATGCATTATTTGCTACCAATTTTTTTGTAGCTAAAAATCTGTTTTTTTGTAGTGCCTATCCTGACCCCTGACCCTATAAAGACTCTATCTCGACCTTATAAAGACATTATTCCGACCCCGACCCTATCCTGACCCTATAAAGACTTTATCTCGACCCACGACCCTATCTCGACACCCGACCCTATAAAGACCTTATCTTGACCCACGACCCTATAAATCTACACAAAATTGGGCACCATCTCCCCTATACTAAAGACATCCATTTTTAAACAGTTGAAAAAAATAAATCAAACAACACACTATAAGTTTCTTCCTTATATCTCCACAGCACACAAAAATTTCACAGAATCTACATACAAGTTCATAACATTTCGTTATCACCGCAGCACACAATATGTATCTCAGATTCTACTTCACTATGGATGAATATTTAGGATATTCAAACTCCTATAACAATAGTAAATAATAATAATAAAACAAGAAATAAAAAATACATACCAATTAATAAAAGGATCCACAAGAAAACGCTCCAAATGAAAAGGCTCCAAAATTTACTCCTATTTATTTTCTAAAAGAAAAAACAAAGTTAGTAAAACAAAAAAATTATAGCTCATCTAAAAAAAAAACACATATAACAAATACATATATATACACCTTACACCCATTTATACATATACACCACACATATATATATATATTATATACTTACACATATACACATACATATATATAGGGAAATTTCACTATTTATGCATAATAGTGGGTATAATTACTAAATAATACCAGCACTAATAAACTTTTCAAATTAGTGCTAAACTTTCAAGAAGTACCAAAAATACCCCTCTCATTTTTTTCCACTCAAATTTTTTCCCACACAAACTCTCTCATTCTCTCAGTCTCTCAATCCCGAAACCTCTCTCATTTTTTCCCAAACACACTCCAAAGGAAACCCAAAAACCCCCAAAAACGAAGGAAACCGTCGATCTTAGGCTCCATTTTATCTTCTCCGGCATCGGCTGTCGAACCCATCGAGCCAACGGCGACAAAGAAGCTCGAAACCCATGTCCTCGAACCCAATCGAACCCATTTCTCATTAAGGTATATTCTTGAACCCTCGTGATATTTTTGTTGTTTTGATTCTTTTGAATCTGGTGGTGTGGAATGGGTATGGTAGTTCTTTGGTCTGGGTTGCTCGATGGTTTTTTCTGGGTTTGAACTAGTAGCTCGATAGGTTCGATGAAGGTTTGATAGAAGCTCGATGTTATCCATGGTAATTTATGAAGCTAGCTTAATAAGCTCGATTATGGTTCGATAGTAGGCTCGATAGGGTAGTATGAATGGTTGATGGTGGATCGATAAGAGCTCGATGGATATGTGGTATTAGATTAAAAGGGCTCGATAGGTTCGATAGAAGCTCGATGTTATCCATGGGTAATATATGAAACTAGCTCGATAGGCTCGATTATGGTTCGATAGTGGGCTCGATAGGGTAGTTTGAATGGTTCGATGGTGGATCGATAAGAGCTCGATGGATCTGTGGTATTAGGTTAAAAGGGCTCAATAGGTTCGATAAGGGTTCGACAGTAGGCTCGATGGATCTGTGGTATTAATAAATAGGGCTCGACAGGTTCGATAATGGTTCGATAATAGGCTTGAGGATTATTTATGTAGACATATTTTTCTTAGCTCGATAGGCTCGACATTGGCTCGATAGTGTATGTTTAAGCTCGATTATAGCTCGATGACAGCTTATTTCAGTTTTTTGATGAAATTATTTTGAATTTTTTCCTGATTATGTTTAACATTCTGTTTTCTTACCAAAAATTTTTTCATGTGTTGTTGCAGATGCCTAAGTTGCTTGTTCCATTCAGTGATCACTTTCCTAGTCGAGTGACATATCGGGGTAGTAGTACTTTAAATCACATTAAGACCAGGTTTTTGGAGCTCGGGCTGCTTGAAAGGGCTAAGGAATCCCCTTTCAAGCAGTTCTTTTTGGCTTTGGAGTTTAATTTCTCCGGAGTCTTGGTGCATCAACTGTTGCTGAGGAAAATCGCCAGCAACAACGAAGATGAGGTGCATTTTTTCTTGGGGTCGAAGTCTTGTAGATTTGGCATGGGAGAGTTTTCCCTGGTTATGGGGTTGGATTTCAGTACCTTCCCGTCACCAGAAGAGTTGGAAGGGCGTAATCTCAGCGACCGATTGATAAAGGAGTATTTCAACGATGCTGAGAAAGTAAAGCTCTCACAGGTGGACCATGCTTTCAAGACTTGTACGATTGTGGAATATGTGTACAAGCTTGGTCTATGTCTGTTTGTTGAGGGGGTTCTGAATGCCATTGAGGGCAAGTTGCACATTTGGCGAGATATTCTAAAAATTGTTGAGAATGTAGAGTACTTCTTCAGCTATCCATGGGGGAAGTACTCTTATAGGAGGCTATTGCATTCTTATAAGAAGGACATGGTGAAGCAAAAAGGCCAACTATGATGCCAAGAAGGATGCCAAGGTGCAACAAGAGTCCAAGTACACTATGTATGGTTATGCCTCGGCCTTACACTACTGGGCATATGAGGCTATCCAGCAGCTTGTGGTGGAGCTTGTTGTGAGCTCGGGAAACATGTTCCCGAGGCTGCTTAGTTGGTCACATCGAAGGAACAAGGATTTCACCAAGTCCGTCATCGCACCGATATTATTGAAGAAGAATGTAAGTTATGTTTTTTTTTATCTATATGCTTATCTTTTATCATTATTTGAGTTAACCAAATGTTTTATGTTTTTTGCAGTTAATTTTTCTTCTGATGTTGAAGCTTCGGCCAGCAGAAAAAGACTATTACTTGTCTTTGACTGAGGGAGATCTTCCCCTTTATCCTGGGCTTGGCCAGGATCCCTCGGAGACTGATGAGGAGGAGGATGCGACTTTTGAGAAAATCGCAGAGATAGTTTCTCAGGCAGCCGAGGCAGCCAAGATATTTGTTGATGCTGCCCCGGGGGAGGAGGTTGCAGGTCCCACCCCTCCTATTGCCCCAGCCTCAGCCATTTCCCCAACATCAGCCCCAGCCTCAGCGTCAGCCCCAACACCAACCCCAACACCAGCCTCAGCCTCAGCCCCTAAGCTCGCCGACTTGATTGAGCGGTTGGACAGAGTCGAGGGTTGACAGGAGACCCTCCTGAAGAACCAGTCAGTGATCTTGGACGTAGTCAGTCAGATCCTGACATTTATTAAGGAGAAACTGAGGGGCTCCAATGAAGACTCAGACTCAAAGTCAATGGATATTCCTCTAGACTATGGTGATGATCCAACCATGCCTCCTACCATCATTGTGACACCTGATGCTGGGACTCCAGGAGTCGTTATTGTCAACCCTGAGGATGTTGCTAGGGTTCAGTTTTAGAGGACTAGACGCCAAAGACACAAGCCAGATTCGTTTGAGGACTACACTGATCCCACAAGGAAAAGACCTTGCGGCACTAATGCAGCTGCACCAGCAGAGGAGGCTACACAGGTGCTGGACCCTCTCAAGAAGCCAGATCCCAAACAGTATAGGACAATGTGCAAGTGGCTACTTGGAGACATGCCCAACAAGACCCCGCGGGATGTAAAGACTGGGAGTCATGGTCCAGCGTGGTTTCTGACGTTGAAGACACCCCAGTCGTGGCTCAATGATGGGGTAAGCCATTTATACCTAATTATGGATCATTTAATTCAATTTTACATATTTTGTTTTTACTGACTTGATATGAGCTCGATGATAGCTCGATATGAGTTCGATAGGAGTTTGATGGGATTTTACAGGATCGATGTGAGCTCGATGAAGCTCGATAGGAGTTCGATTGGGATGTTAAAATAGGGTTGTTCTTTACTCTTTTAGATTGTCTCAATGTGAGCTCGATGGAGCTCGATAGGGATGTTAAAAATAGGTTTGTTCTTTACTGTTTCAGATTGACTCGATGTGAGCTCGATGGAGCTCGATAGGAGTTCGATAGGGATGTTAAAATAGGGTTGTTCTTTACTGTTTCAGATTTCTTCGATGTGAGCTCGATGGAGCTCGATAGGAGTTTGATAGGGATATGTAAGCTCGATGGAGCTTGATAAGAGTTCGATAGGGATGTTAAAAATAGGGTTGTTCTTTACTGTTTCAGATTGACTCGATGTGAGCTCGATGGAGCTCGATAAGAGTTCGATAGGGATGTTAAAATAGGGTTGTTCTTTACTGTTTCAGATTTCCTCGATGTGAGCTCGATGGAGCTCGATAGGAGTTCAATAGGGATGTTAAAATAGGGTTGTTCTTTACTGTTTCAGATTGGCTCGATGTGAGCTTGATAGTAGTTCGATGTGAGTTCGATGGAGCTCGACAGCAGCAATTTATGATGGTCTTTGCTAATTTTTTTATCGTTCTCTCTTTGCAGCATATTGATGCGGCAGAACACATGCTTCGTATGCGTCGCAAGTATCTTCCCAATATATATCGACAGAATGCAATTGTGATGAACAATTATTTCTCATAAGTGATACCTGCCTGATATGATCAGTACAAGAAAACAGTCGACAAAACAAAGTGTACTTGGGATGCTGACGTTATGTCCATGTTGACTGGCTTGGAGCAGCAGTTTATGGCATCTTGGGGAGGAGTTGAGGATGTATATTGGTGCCAGAACTATGGACAACAATATTGATTTGCCATTGAGGCTTCCATTTCTAGTTGGACTCTGATTGTTTACGATTCGGACAACTCGGTGATTAGTGACGCAAATCTTGAGGATATTATGAGTCCATGGTAGTGACTGGGAAGGTTCTTGCGTCTCTCGTTTTGTTGTTGAAACTTTCAGCATAGTTGCTTGTCATTACATTGTATCGATTCCCAGGAAAGTAAGCACGAGTCCACTAATCGAAGCCAATACCCTCGAGATATTGAGCTATGGTAGGATCCATTTGCTTTACATTGTTGAAGAACCTGTGAAATTTTGACTTCTGAAATGCATATGTCGCATTCCACATCTCCTTGTGACAGTGATCGGTCTTGAACTTAGCGATTACATTCATACTTATATGATGGTAGCATGCGCCGTGGTAGGCATCAGGGAATACCAACTCAAGAGCATGAATAATGCTAGCATTCCTGTCTGATACAAAAGACAGATTATCAACAACTCCAATGGCTTCCTTCAATTTCATCATGAAATACTTCCAAGAAGCATGATTCTCACTGTCAACAATCGCGAATGCAATTGGATAAATGTGGTTATTCGCATCCAATGCGACAGCACACAACATGTGGCCACCGTACCTTGACTTCAAGAAAGTGCCGTCCACACATATAACAGGACGACATGATGTAAATCCCCTTCTCCAAACTCCGAGTGAGACAAAACAGTAAAGAAAGCGACCGTCATCTGTGACAAAATCAGTTATTGTACCTGGATTCTTTTGCTGCAGCATGTACAGGTAAGAAGGTAACTTGGAGTACGATTCTTCAGGTGTCCCCCTGACATAACCGAGTGCCTTCTCTCTGCATCTCCAAGCCTTCATATAACTCATATCGATCCCAAAATTATTCTTCATATCCTCCTTTATGTTGTTTGGTGGATAGCTAGTGCCATCAGTAGTATATTTGTTCTTGATAAGGTGCCCAATGACAGAAGGTGCTGCTTGACGGTGGTCTTTTTGTCGCAATTATAGTGAGCAAGTATGTACACTATTATAAACAGTGATCTCAAACATCTCCGATCGCGCTACTTTTTTCCCTCTTATTCTCCAACCACAATCAGGATCCTTGCAGGTGATATACAACACATCAGTACCAGACTTCTTAACCATAAACTCAAAATTATTCTTCATTGCAAAGAGAGCCACTTTGGTTTTCAATTCCAACTTGTTCTCAAATGTCTTCCCAAGATGTAATTCCCCCAACGCTACACCGGATGAGGGTGATTCAGAACGACTACAAGCCATGATATCTTCTTTTGTAAACATGGGTGCACTCCATTTTCTTTGATCTTCTGTTGAACATATTGAAATGTTCCCTGTATAGTTATATTCTGTTCCACAAGGATGACTAGAGCTGGTGCCAGGTGTTCGACGTCCTTGACTTGGTGGGTTCGTTCGTGCAATATGACGTATTGGTTGTTCTTGTGCTTGTTCTACTTGCAAATGTTCAGCTACTAGATCATCATCCACTGAATTGTATCCTAAGTCCTCATTGTGTTTAGCTACTTGATCGTCATTCACATAGGGGTTGTACTCATACTGGTTGTCCCTCAGGTCACCAATAGGAAATCCTAAAGTACTGGCTGCTCCCTCAGGTCCGGGAGTAGAATATGGGTCTGCAATGACAATCTTTTTAACAAGAGTGACACACAAGGCCAACCTTTCTTTAGATGTTACTCCTAAGAATGCACGGACACCAAGATCACTTTCAACATGAACGACTGTAAACGGTTGGTTGCAGCAAGTGTAAGGAACCTCCAATTTCAACTCATACATCTGTTTATCAACTTTAAGTTCCTTGTGCAATATGTCAAGAAGTTGCAAGTACGTTACAGTATCCTCCATCGGTATCACCATGCATTGAGGGTCCTTGAAAATCCACTTATTCCCTTGTAATTCCCAAACACCATTGTAGGATACAAAAACGTAGACAATAGAGCCTGTGTTGGAAAAAAAACATTAACATTGTTAGGAAAACTGTCATTTTTTCAGAAATAAACTAAAAAAGAACATTATCGAGCTTTATCGAGCTACCATTTCATGTACCGAACATAAAACCTAACCAAACCCTCCATCGAACCCTATCAAGCTCCTATCGAGCACATATCGAGCAAACCTAAACCTATCGAGCTCAAATATTGTAGGGTCCAATCGAACCCTTATCGAGTTTCTATCGAGCACAATCGAGCACTAAAAACCAAACCAATCGAGCTCACATCGAGCTCATAGAAGACCTTCTTCTACGTATCATCGAGCTCGTATCAACGAAGCTATTTTAATTATTAGTAAAGCTGAAGTCAACGAAGGCAACACTGTGAAAAAATTAAAACCTCAAGCTCGGGGACGGGGCTATCCAATAAAAAGACACACTTGTCATATAACTATTGTACTGAAAGACTTAGACGTAGAAAAAGAAAATTTATATGAATATTAATAAATTATACGAATATGATATATTTTTTATATTTATATAATATTCATAAGGTCAGTCTCGAACCGTTATCGAGCTGCTATCGAGCAAAAAAGTTGCAGAAAATCCAGAAAACACAGATCGCAGAATCTCTCTAAAAATCTCGAAAAATACACCAATATAACCTCGGATCTGTTCAAAATAGCCAAGAAAATGTAAACAAATAATACCCAACACATAAAATGTAAAATCTTATTACCCATGGTTTTTCTCCTCCAAAAACTCTCAAAATAGATGTTGCCTTTGATATTAACGACTTCACAGAGACAATGGAGATGGCTAACAATGATTTTGACAATAAAATTATACAAATCTGTAGGTTTTATGGATGATTTCGTGAGAATGAGAGAGAGAGAGGGAGGAGAAAGGGAAGAGAGAGGAAGAGAAGGTTTTCTGATTTTTTGATATAATGGGAGGGGTATTTTGGGTATGAGAGGAATGTTTAGCATCGAATTGAAAATATTATTAGTGTTGGGATTTTTTGGTAATATTAGGCATCATTAAGTATTAAAAGTGAAATTTCCCTATATATACACATATTCACACATACATATATACACATACACATATATACACACACATACACATATACACACACATATATATATATACATGACAAACACACACATGTATATACCTCACAAATAAAAACATAAAAATTAAAACAAATAAAAATAGAAATAGAAAATAAAAAAACAAATAAAAATATAAAAACTGAAATAAATTAAAAAAAATGTTTTAAAAATCAAATATATATATACACACAGACATACACAAATATATATGCACATATACAATATATATATATGTTGATGCCGTTTTTCGTCAACAGTGAAATAAGAGCACGAAAACAATAATTGGTTATGGCCAAGAAAAATATGATAACATAAATGGGAATTTTTACGTGGTTCAGCAATTAACTCTGCCTAGTCCACGAGTCTTTGTTATTAAAACTTAAGATTATTTCTGGAAATTCTTTAAGAATGAATTCTCCAGAGTTTCTCTCAAGATCACAAAAATTCGGTCATTTTCAATGGTACATGACTTCTCTCTATATAGAGGAGATTTCAGAATACTATCCCCATATTTCGGGAAGTTATTTTCTATATGTAAATAAAATTAAATGGCATTAAAGACTTGTAATCCTATATACAAGGAAACGTCCCCTGAAGATCAGGTGGCGTATAATTGAATAATAAATACCCCTTTATTATAGGGGATTTCCAACAATCAATGTAGACCGCGTCTCTTCAAAATGGCTCACTAGGATATTCAAAGTTATCAATCTACATTGTAAGTGTTGTTCCCACCCGGGTCTCTTACTGACTTTCGAGCTGTGATATTTCCCGGAGATCATGCGACTTCGAGCTCATACTTATGCAGGCTAGGAGCCCCTGATCCGAGGCCATCCGAGAACAGACGTGTTTCAATGTCTGTCTTTTGAGCTTGGAATGGTTTCGAGGCTACCATCTTCGAGGCTGCCCGCTGCTTGTAGGTCCGGTGCCTAGGTTGCAGACGTGTTCCAGACATTACGAGCCCATTCCTAACGAATCCAGCTTTCGAGATCACAATTCTTAAGGCTCGAAATCTGGGTGTAACATTTTGCCCCCTCAAAAGTATTTGTTCGAATCCTATGAGAAGGAAACTTTTAAACTACTTTCTTTGGGAACCGCACCGTCACACACTTGAGAATGGACACGTGTCTGTTGGGTATTGCTCGTTCAAGGTACTCGAGTACCTTGGAAATCCGCCCACGATCGTTCGCCTGCCACCTTTTCGGTGCCATCATGTCATTAGTCCCTGACCGTCAGATTTTATAAGGATTCTGGCCAATGGCTCAAATTAATCCCTTTTTGACCACTTTTTACCATCTATATATAAGACCCTAGTCATTGTCTTCCTCTTATTTTACACTCATCAGGTAAAAAAAAAAAAGAGGCAAAACCAGAAGCCATCTCAGAGAGCTTTTTGCTTGTGCATGTTTTCCCAACCGAAGAAACAAAGGACCGCCAGTTTGTTCGAGACCGTAAGGTTAAACCTGCAGCCTCTCCTTCAATCAATGATTTCTCTGCAATTGCCATCATTGTGTAAGTATCTGATGATCTTTTTGTTTTCCTTTATGCCAGTTTCTGTCTGTGTTGTTCTTTTATTTCTGGGAATGCACTAGTTTATTTTCTTAGTTTTGACACGCTAGGAAGTTCTGACCGATAGGCTTTCACGTTTAAGTCTCCATGCTAGGTTTAAGTCACTGGTTCCAAATCCGATCTTGATGTAGAACAAGGTCTCTTTTTTCTGGGTTTTCAAAATTTAAAAGACATATCTTGCACACCAAGATATCGGGTACAAAATCTTGGTTTTAAAGAACGCACGATACCCAAGATTACAATTTCTGAATAACTGTCACCCTTTTTCCCTGATATTTTGGGATTTTCAAAAAAAATTATCCACTCCCCCCTTTTTTCTCGTAGAATACACGTTCCGACTCTTAATCGGGTTTTTAGTATCGAGCTCGTTTTGCTCCCAAGCACCCGAGTTTGTCTTGTCAAGCTCACAATTCTTGAATCCTTACATGCATGGCCCTCACCATTTTTTCTTTCTCGCTAGATGTCACAGAATCTGGAAATTCGATGAGGGTCGTTGCTGGCAATTTCTTACTCGCCAAAAACCCCGAGCCCAGAGTCGCTGTTTGCTCGAAGTCAACGTCTGATTCGTGAATACGATCTCGCGCGCGAACAGGAGGAAACCCGAGCTCACTATCGCTGCCAAATCGTCGAGGTCATAGAAAAGAAGAGGAGAACCCTTCGAGAGGCTCTTTATCCAGAATGTGATTCAGGGCCCAGGCCGATCCCCCTCGACCCTAAATTAAAAGTGACCATCGCGTACAGTCCGAGAGAGCTCCAATTCTCCCTGATGGGTGAGCCTTCTACCTCGCAACCGAGGAGGGATTTCTTCGAGGTCGAGCACTACTGGAGCTCGATTACCTCACTAGGCCAGATAACTGATATCCTGGCCTTCCACGGTCTCAGGCTGTCAAGCACCCTAAGGTGTCGAGCCCCTACCTCTAGCGAGCGAAGCTGTCGTGCCCCAGGAGATGGAAATCCTGATAACAAGCTGAGGTACGCAGCTTGGACCCAAGAACATATGAGGGCAGGAGCGTTATTGCCTTTGAAGTCATTCTTCAAGGACTTCACAGACTTTGCTGGGTTGGCTCCATTCCAGCTCAACACTAATTCTTACAAGGTTCTATCTGCCCTGAGGTCGTTATACCTCGAGTTGAAGTGGATAGGACCTTCACCAAAGGAGATTCTGTATCTCTTCTGTCTGAAAAGCAATCCCTCCCGAGCTCGGGGAGGAGACGGCTTCTACTATCTCTCGAGGTACCCCAAAGAGAAAAAGGTGTTCGAGGACCTTCCTAACCATCCACCTGACTTTAAGAAGGCCTTCTTCTGGACAGATGGCCTGTCCCCATCTCGATACTACTCATTCAGACGGATTCGTAAGTACCCCAACCTTCTTTATCTCTGTGTTCGGACTTTTGTCTGTAGGTTCGTACTTAGTTGAAGTGTACTTTATTTTCCAGCCAACTTTCACCGTCCTACTCCCGATGACATGATGAAGGAGCATAGAGAGGCTCTGCTCCAACTCCCTTATGGCAGGAGGTCTCTCTCATATCTTTTGCATGAGAGTAAGCTCCGAGCTTGCAGGCTTTTGGGAGATGGCCAGTCCACCTCGGATTGGTCCAACAAAAAGTACGATCACTGGGAGCTCGTGCCTTTGCCAACAGGCATCCTCCCTCCAAGGAGAGAGGTGAGGCCCCCGCCTCCGGTTCGCCGGCGGAGCCCGCAGTCGGGGAACGAGGCCAACGACGAAGCCTCAAGCTCGAGCTCAGATGATCAAGGTACAGTCATCCTAAGCTCGAAAATGTGGTCCCCCACCCTGTTAAAACACAAACTCGATAGGTTAGTATTATGCAAGGACGATAGGGACCATTTCTATATATGGACTTGGGTAGATGATCGAGTTCATAGGTTTGATAGTTGGCTCGAAAAGTATGACACTATGTACAGTCTGAACGAGGTGTGGGATGGAATAGCTGTCCAGTATGGGACCAATGACTATAGGGACCTTTCAAGGTTGACGTCCACCTATAGGGAAGGTACTCCCCCAGCCTCTTCTGAAGATGGGGGAATTTCATGGTCCCCGAGCTCAAGCTCGGGGGAGAGTTCCAGTTAGGTCTTTCTTTACTTGGTTTTTTTTTTTTATCTTCCAAGTTTATTAGCATTATGTTTAACTTCGATTGGAACTGTGCAGGTGCTATGGATCCCAACCTTGACGTCGTGCTTTTCAGCGATGAGGGAGCTCAAAAGAGTAAACGCCCGAGAGGCTCGCGGAGATCCGATCGGCCGTCCAAAGTCCCCAGGCGCAATGAGCAGACCCCAACGGCTCAAACTACTACGAGCACAGCCGAGGAGCCGAATGCCCAGGTTGAGGCATCTGTTTCGACTGTACCTGCCATGCTTCCTCCATCCACAACTCAGCTAACCGTCGGCCAACCTCCGAAGAAACCCTCGATTTCCAAGGCACTCCTGCCGTCGGCCCGACCTCATGTTGAAGAGTTCGTGCTTGATGGTACTGCTGGGACCCAAGGAGCTGTACTTAGCTCGGACGTCCTCTCTCGAGTGGGTCAGAGTTTTTCAGGCTTCGGCGCTGACCACTGGGATCTTGTGCACAAGGCCCCAGACTATAATACTCTTTATGATAAGAGTATTGAACTTACTGCCATGGTAATTTTTGTAACTCTCCTTTAATTGTTTATGTCTTGGCTCGTGATCTAATTCATCCTTTGTGTTTCAGGCCCTCGTCGTTTCGGCACAACTTAATTATAAGCTGACCAATGAGGTGCATACGAGCATGTCTCTGGCCCAAGAGTCGAGGAATCTCCAGCTTAAAATGGATGATGAACTCAAAGACTCGAAGGCCGAGCTTGAGAAGGTGAAGGCCGAGCTTGAACAGGTGAAGACTTGTCTTGCGGAGCTGGAGAGGGCTAATGCGAAGCTCGAGGAGGAGAAAGCTGCCACTTTCGAGATCATGGAAAACGAGAAGGCCCGCCTCCATGACGAGTTCAAAGAGAAGAAGGAAAAGGCAGTCGACCAAGCCATGTACAAAATCTAGGTCGATAATGCCGACCTCGACACCAGCTTCCTAGGTCCTCTTGAGGCGAAGTATGTAGAGCGATGGAATGCCCGTCTTGAGGCGAATGAAGCTGCTCGGGAGGCTGCTCAGAAGGATAGTCATGCTATTCGTCCTGAGGGGTCTAGTGCTGCTGATGCTGAGAAGGCCAAGGGAACTGCTCTCTCCTGAACCTCACCTCGGGGCTGCGTCCCTTTATTTTTGTAATTACTTTGATTTATGCCCGTAGGGCGGATACAATTTCTTTTTATTTTAATACATATGCTTTACATTTCTTGGTTTGAAATATTTTGCACATTTTATATTAAAGAATCGTATATGTTTATTTATTTGTACAAACATAGTTTGGATTTAGGCTCGAGACTCAATGCATTCATGCACCGTTTGCTCGAATTATCCGCTTTCGATCTCGTTATTTATCAAGGTCTGATATTACTTTAACCATGAACCCGAAAGTACCTGTATGGTGTGTAATGCAAACGGTTTAGTTATATCTTATTGATTAGTTACTTTTTCTCGTCCTCGGTTATTTGTCCAAGGTTATGAGTTCGAAACTATTTTTCCATAAGATATTCCAGCCTCGATCTCGACTTATCTCAAAGTAGGTTTAGGTTCCAACTTATCGTCGATTAGTTCTAGCTGGTTTGTTCCAAACCTTTTAAAGTTGTGATTGGTTTGTAATCCATTCACTCTTTTTTTTTTAATTTGGTTATATCCAAATTATCCTAGCTCGCGCATTTGGTTACATCCAAACACTTGTACGTTTTTGACAGCTTGGTTATATCCAAACTGTCCCAACTGGCACATTTGGTTATCTCCAAACGCGTGCATGCATTTCGTGTATGTTATTTTATTTTTCAAGCTGGTGGTATATATACCAATGATGCCCCCTTAATATCCTATGAGTGTGACCATAGGTTATTAAATTAAGAGAGATTGCAAAAATAAAGAGAAATATAACATATTGAACGAAATAGATCTTTATTTGATGGAATTCAAAAGTAGACAAAATAGTACTGATAAACAATCATGGTTACAGGCAACATCCTTCCTATACTATTGGTAGTAAGGTCTTAGGAGTTCGCCATTCCATGCTCGCAGTACCAGGCTCCCATCCAATCTCGCTAGCTTGTAAACACTGGGCCGGATGACTGATTCTATCTGGTATGGTCCTTCCCAATTTGGCCCGAGCACACCAGCTGCTGGATCTCGTGTTGCCAAAAATACGCGTCTTAACACTAGATCTCCCACACCGAACTTTCGATCTCGAACCCTCTTGTTGAAGTACCTGGTAGCTCGTTGCTAGTAGGCAGCGTTCCTCAACTGAGCTTCGTTTCTTCTTTCTTCAATCAAGTCTAAGGTTTCTTCGAGCTGAGTGTGGTTCGAGCTTTGGTCATAAATGTGAGTTTGTATTGTTGGAATTTCGACCTCGATAGGCAACATAGCTTCGCAATCGTATGCTAGAGAGAACGGGGTATGTCCCTTTGATGTTCGAGCTGTAGTCCTATATCCCCATAGGACTTGGGGCAATTCTTTAGGCCATCGTCCCTTTGCCTCCTCCAACTTTTTCTTTAGCGAACTCTTGAGAGTTTTGTTTACAGCTTCGACCTGGCCATTCGCCTGAGGATGAGCAACTGACGAAAAACTCTTTATTATTCCATTCTTCTCGCAAAAGTTGGTAAACAAGTCGCTATCGAACTGGGTTCCGTTGTCGGATACAATTTTCCTCGGCATCCCATATCGGCATACGATGTTTTTTACCACGAAGTCGAGGACCTTTTTGGAAGTTATTGTTGCTAACGGTTCAGCCTCTATCCACTTTGTGAAGTAATCTACGGCAACTACAACATACTTCACACCGCCCTTGCCAGTTGGGAGAGAGTCTATGAGATCGATTCCCCATACCGCAAATGGCCATGGGGAAGTCAACATGGTCAGCTCAGATGGTGGATCTCGAGGAATCGTGGCGAATCTCTGGCATTTATCGCATTTCTTTACGTACTCGAAAGAATCCGATTTAATGGTAGGCCAGAAATATCCTTGGCGTATGATTTTCTTGGACAGGCTATGCCCCCCGGTATGGTCTCCACAAAACCCTTCATGAATTTCTTCAATGATCTTCTTGGCTTCGGGTGGAGTTACGCACCGAAGTAATGGCATGGAATACCCCCTTCTATACAGCTTTCTGTCCAAAATGGTGTAACGGGGAAGTTGATACATTAACTTTCGAGCCTGGTTCCGATCTTTTGGAAGGACTCCGGTCTCGAGATATTCGACTATCGAGGTCATCCAGGTAGGCTCGGACTCAATCATACACACATCTTCCTCCTCCGGCTCGTTAGTGCTAGGTGCCGAGAGGTGTTCTATGGGCACAATGTTTAGTTCATCATTCTCGGCGGAGGTAGCGAGCCGAGCTAAGGCATCTGCATTTGAGTTCTTCTCTTGGGGTACCTGTTCGATTGCATAAAACTCGAAATGTTCCAATGCCGATTTTTCCTTCTCTAAGTAAGCTGCCATTTTCGTGCCACGAGCCTGGTATTCTTCCAAGATTTGACTAACCACAAGCTGGGAGTCGCTGTAGCAATGTATTGCTTTAGCTTTGAGCTCTTTGGCTATACGAAGTCCCACCAGTAAAGCCTCGTATTCGGCCTCATTATTCGACGCCTTGAAGTTAAATCTTAAGGTAGAATGAAATCTACTCCCTGCGGGGGTAATCAAAATGACCCCTGCCCCCGATCCATTTTCATTAGATGAGCCATTGACGTAAAGTTTCCACAGCTCGTGGGCCGGGGTTATAACTTCATCGTTGGTCATGCCAATACATTCAACTATAAAGTCTGCCAGTGCCTGTGCCCTAATGGTCATCCTCGGGTGGTAGGTGATCTCGAATTGTCCGAGTTCAATCGCCCATTTAAGAAGTCGACCTGAAACCTCTGGTTTAGACAAGACTTGCCTAAGTGGTTGATCAGTCAACACATGGATGGGGTGTGCCTGAAAATAGGGTCGAAGTTTACGAGATGAATGAATTAAGCTGAGAGCCAGCTTCTCCATCAAAGGGTATCTCGACTCTGCCCCCAGTAACCTTTTTCTGATGTAATAGACGGGTCTCTATACCTTCTCTTCTTCTCACACGAGCACCGCACTTATTGCGTGTTCGGTGGTGGAAAGGTATAGGTACAGTACTTCTCCCGTAACAGGTTTTGATAAGATGGGGGGTTCTGTGAGGTGCTTTTTGAGCTCCTGGAAGGCCAGCTCGCACTCCTCCATCCATTCAAATTTCTTGCCTCCCCTCAAAAGGTTGAAAAACGGAAGACAACGGTCCGTAGATTTTGATATGAACCTACTTAGGGCCGCCATCTTGCCGGTCAAACTTTGGACATCCTTGTGTCTTCGAGGTGAGGGCATGTCAATTAGAGCCTAGATCTTGTCAGGGTTGGCTTCTATTCCACGAGCGTTCACGATAAAGCCCAGGAATTTTCCTGAAGATACGCCGAAGGTGCACTTATGAGGATTTAGTTTCATGTTATACTTCCGGAGCACGCCAAAGCACTCTTCGAGGTCATCAACATGGTTATTGTTAAGTTGGGACTTGACAAGAATGTCGTCAACATAAACCTCCATGTTGTTCCCTATCTGTTCTGAAAACATCATATTGACGAGCCGCTGGTATGTGGCCCCAGCATTTTTGAGCCCGAATGGCATGACATTATAGCAGTATAGCCCTTTATCCGTTATGAAGCTCGTATGTTCCTGGTCGGGGGCATGCATGGAAATCTGGTTATATCCAGAATAAGCATCCATGAACGACATCAGTCCATGCCCCGCTGTGGCATCCACGAGTTGGTCAATCCTCGGTAAGGGGAAACAGTCCTTTGGGCAAGCTTTGTTGAGGTCCGAATAGTCAATACAGGTTTGTCACGTCCCATTAGGTTTTGGGACCAACACCGGATTGGCTACCCAATCAGGGTAAAAAGTGTACCTAATGAATCGGTTTGCTTTTAACCTGTCGACCTCCTCCTTCAGTGCCTTCTTTCTGTCGTCATCCAGCTGTCTTCGCTTTTGTTGCTTCGGAGGGACTATATTTAGCACGTGGCTTGCTATGTTCGGACTTATTCCTACCATGTCTGAATGTGACCATGCGAAGACGTCTTGGTTTCTCTTCAAAAAGAAAATTAGCTGCTATTTGGTCTCTTCCTGGAGGTGTTTTCCAACCTTTACCTTTTTCGAGGGATCGGACTCCTCGAACTAAATCTCTTCGAGCTCTTCTAAGGGTTTGAGGTCAGCTTTCTCCTCAACCCTTGGATCGACTTCTTCATCAATCTCTAAGACCGTCCTGTCTTTACTTTGAATAATGACGAGTGCTTGTGCGCTCGTCTGTTTCTTTCCTCTTAAAGAAATGTTGTAGCATTCCCTTCCAGCTAACTGATCTCCCTTCAACGTCCTGACGCCACTAGGGGTCGGGAACTTAACGGCCAGATGCCTCACGGACGAGACTACCCACAACCCAACCAAGGCGGGTCTCCCGAGCAGCACGTTGTAGGTCGAAGGCAGGTCTTCTACCACGAACTCCGTCATCTTGGTCGTTGAGACTGGGTAGTCTCCCAAGGTCACGGGGAGTTCGATGGACCCCTTGCAGGCGGTCCCTTCTCCTAAAAAGCCGTATAGCGTAGTCGCACATGCTTTCAGGTCGCGAAGGGAGAGTTCCATCTTTTCAAGGGTTTCTTTATAGAGAATGTTAACTGAGCTCCCATTGTCTATGAGAACTCGGTGGACCCTTTTATTTGCCAGCTGGAGAGTGATGACCAGTGGATCATGGTGAGGAAACTGAACATGGGACGCGTCTTCCTCGATGAAAGTTATTAGTTGGGATTCAATCTTTTGACTTTTTGGAGCTCTAGGTTCGGGTTCATAGGGAGACCCATCCCCAGTCTTTAGCTCATTAACGTATCTCTTTTGGGCATTTCTGCCCATGCCCACGGGATGAGGCCCTCCCGAGATGGTTATCACATCTTCTCCATCTATCGGCGGGGGCCTATCTTCTTCCCTAGCTCGGGAATTGTTGTTTAGTGTGGGCTGCGGCGTGGCTGCTCTCTGCTCACGGTCGCTTGATTAGTACTCTGGTTCTTGACATATTGCCTAAAATAACCTCTCGAGATCAACCCTTCGATCTCGTCTTTCAGCTGTCGACATTCATCAGTAGTATGCCCGGTGTCTCTGTGAAACCGGCAATATTTGCTGGAGTCCCTCTTGGACATCTAATTTCTCATTGGATCTGGACGCCTGAAGGGGACCTGGTTTTCATTAGCCAGGTACATGTTCTCCCGAGACTCGTTGAGCTCGGTGTACACTCTGTACACGGAGAAATATCTCCCCCCCTTCTTTTTCTTTCCTCCTTCAGCCTCGAGGTTACTCCCTTCGTTCTTTTTTCTCTTGGAAGGGTTTTTCGCAGCAGGCTTTGAAGCTGGTGGGTCCGCCGAGGTTGAGGCAGAGTCTACGTTTATCGTTGTGGTTGCGGGCTGGGAAGTCACATTTAGTGTCAACCTCGCTTCCTCTACATTGACAAACCTCTGTGCCCGTTTGTTAAACTCGGTTAGGGACCTCACCGGTTTCCTCTGCATGTCGTCCCAGAGAGCACTTCCTGGCATAACTCCAGCTTGGACAACCATTAGGTGACCGCTATCATCCACATTCCGAGATCGAGCAACTTCCAAGTTAAACCTTGTAAGGTAACTTTTCAATGTCTCTCCTGGCTGCTGTCGAACGTTAGTCAGGGTTGACGCCTCAGGTCTAACCCCCATCATGGCTCTGAACTGCTTCTTGAAGTCTTTAGACAGCTGATCCTAAGAAGTTATTGAGTGTCTTTTATATTTTTCGAACCAGCTTTTGGCTGGTCCTGTCAGTGATGCTGGAAATAACATGCATCTGAGCTCGTAACCCACGTTACTTGCTCTCATTATGGTATTGAATGTACTCAAATGGCTGTACGGGTCGGACTTTCCCTCAAACGTTGGGACGTGAGGGATCTGAAATCCTTGGGGAAATGGAGTGTTGGAAATATGGGGAGCAAACGGTTCAAGCTCCTCATCAGAATCTTCATATCGATCTTGAGCTTGCTCATTTTTCAAAAGCCTGAAGGATTTTTCTAACTGATCAATTCTTTCCTGGACTGAGTCTGTGAGGGGTCTTGTCTGGAATTGGCTGTCGTCGATCACAATTCCAAGTTCGCGCCTCCGCAGGGGATCTTTACGCCTATTTAAGCGATCCCTCAGGTCCGGGTTTATCGGGTTAACATTACCCCGACTTTGATTTAAGTGTTCCCGTAGATCAGAGCGATTCCTGTGGCTCCCAATATTCTTTCGACCTCGATCATGCATGCTGACCGATCTGGTATCTCCAAAGTCATCACTAGTAAAACTTGTCGCATGATTATTTCGAGATGGGTCTTTTTCGTGCCACCTCGTTTCTGTCGTGCGAGACCGAGACGTTTGACTTTTTTCAGATAGGGCGCCTCTCCGCTCCTGGAAAGCTTCCCTGTTTCCTTGTCTCCTCCCCGCACGCCTTTCGTCCTGATCTCGAACTGGTTGAGCATTCCTGCAAGGAGGTGAAGGATATCTTATAGGCGATGGAGGGAACCGTATGGGTGACGGTGGCTGCCACCCATTTCGTGGTCTAGACGGTCCGGAGTTTGCCCGAGATGGGTTGGTTGCATTTTGTGCGTTCCCAGGGACTTGAGTCCGAGCCTCTGCAGGGGCTCGGTTGTTCTCAATTCCCGCAGGTACCTTCGCAGGTGGATTAACTGGGGCCCTAGCTCGGGTACTTCTCTGGGGTCTCGAGGGAGCGGATGGCTCTGCTAGTGCCGGAGGTAGTTCCGGCCTTCTTGTGGCAACATTCTTTCGTGGACGCCCACGAGGCCTGCGGGGAGGAACATGCACGTCCCTCGGAGGGGGAGCTTGGTTTTCACGCGGAGGCGGGGGCTGAGCCGCCTGCGCCTCTGCAGCTATCCTTGCTAACTCTTCATTCCGCTTGTTGGCTTCTGCCAACTCCTGTTTCAGCTGCCGGTTTTCAAGTTCCACAATGGGAACATACCGCTCAGGATTTTAATACATATCCTCATCCCTTGGTGGTGCGGGTGGTCCCCGAGAATCAAAGGATTCGCTTCTCTCTTCAACATCTGGGTTTACCATCGGCTGTTTCCCAGGGCGTCTCGGATAATTTTCTTCAGGAACGTTCTGATCATTAGCGGCCATAACTTGTTCAGGGACTGAATGCTTAAGGCTCTCAATGAAAGCACCAAACTGTTGACGCCGTTTTTCGTCAACAGTGAAATAAGAGCACGAAAACAATAATTGGTTATGGCCAAGAAAAGTATGATAACACAAATGGGAATTTTTACGTGGTTCAGCAGTTAACTCTGCCTAGTCCATGAGTCTTTGTTATTAAAACTTAAGATGATTTCTGGAAATTCTTTAAGAATGAATTCTCTAGAGTTTCTCTCAAGATCACAAAAATTCGGTCATTTTCAATGGTACATGACTTCTCTCTTTATAAAGGAGATTTCATAATACTATCCCCATATTTCGGGAAGTTATTCTGTATATGTAAATAAAATTAAATGGCATTAAAGACCTGTGATCCTATATACAAGGAAACGTCCCCTGAAGATCAGGGGGCGTATAACTGAATAATAAATACCCTTTTATTATAGGGGATTTCCAACAATTAATGTAGACCGCGTCTCTTCAAAATGGCTCACTAGGATATTCAAAGTTATCAATCTACATTGTCAGTGCTGTTCCCACCTGGGTCTCTTACTGACTTTCGAGCTGTGATATTTCCCAAAGATCATGCGACTTCGAGCTCATACTTATGTCAGGTTCGGAGCCCCTGATCCGAGGCCATCCGAGAACAGACGTGTTTCGATGTCTGTCTTTCGAGCTTGTAATGGTTTCGAGGCTACCATCTTCGAGGCTACCCGCTGCTTGTAGGTCCAGTGCCTAGGTTGCGGATGTGTTCCAGACATTACGAGCCCATTCCTAACGAATCCAACTTTCGAGATCACAATTCTTAAGGCTCGAAATCTGGGTGTAACAATATATACACATAAAGTATATATATATTTATACACACATACACACGAATTTATATATATAAACAAAAAATTAAATAAATAAAACAGATATATATACTAAATAAAAACAAATATATATTTATATATATAAACTGAAATATAAGAAAAAAATATATATATAACTGTAAAAAAAATAACAAATATATATACATACCAATATGGGGTGGTGGCTCGATTCGGAGCGTCGTCGAGGTGGCAGTGTCGAGTTGCGTCGGGTGGAGACAGAGGGACTTCGGGGTGGGGGTTGGGGGGATGGGTATTCGAGGTGTGGGTCAGGGGGACAGGGATTCAGGGTGGGGTGGACGGGGCTTCAGGGTGGGGGCGGCTGGGCTGGGCTAGGGTTGCAGAGGAGTTTGGGGGTGGGGGAGGCGACAAATGAAGAAGATGGGTGATATCGTGGGGATTATTAGTGGCGACACGTGTCGCCACTAATAGTGAAAAAGTCGCTGCTAATAATCAGGTGAAAAAATTGATGGGAAAATTCCCACGTTTTTTCTGGGTATTTTTTAAATTTATTAGGGGCGACTTTAGTAAACATGTCGCCGCTAATAATATGGTAAATTAAAAAAAAATATCCGATGATATATTAGCCGTGAACTTTCAAAGTCCCCGCTGATATTTCCAATATTAGCAACGACTTTATGTCACCGCTAAAAAACATTTTTCTTGTAGTGTTTTCCGAGGGAATTTCTATCACATGTTGGTCGTAAGTTTAACAATGTGGCTCATGATTTGGCGAAACATGCTCATAGGCTACACAATGAGTTTTGCTGGTTGGAGGAAATCACCCCTCAAATTCATACTATTTTTCCGATACAATCTGAATAGTAATAAAATATATTCCTAACAAAAAAAAGAAAGAATAAGTGTCGTTGATATTATATAATAAATATCCCTATGAGAATGTATAGTTAATGATTATATTCGTTTCTCATCCATATGAACGTTTAAAAACACTCCCCTTTACAAAAATATAACAGAGCGCAGAGTCTTTTTGTGTCTTATTTGTCGAGGTTTAGACGAACATTAAGATATAAATTGCTTGTTTTTCCCCCTTGATTATTGATTTGAAATATCAATCTTTCACAAAATATGCTCACACGTTTTTTAATTATAATATATAATTGAAACCAACAAGATGCCAGTGATAGGTGCCGATGCAATGGGGACCCCCAAGCTAGGCTCGGCCACGTTTGGAAGCTTTAATACTAGTAAACAAAATGTGTCAATTTCAAACCATGATGGGTGACCACCTAGTAGGATATGTATATATACACTTATCTACAACGTATGGAGATAAGGTAATGCAACTAAATCTATATAGCTAGCTAGCTAGGGCAAAGCAATAATCTAAGAAGAAGAAGAAGTAAGAAAATGGCGAGTGAAGAAAGTGGTTCAAAGCAGCTGCACTTCGTGCTAGTCCACGGGGCTGGGCATGGAGGGTGGTGCTGGTACAAGATTCGTATTCTTCTTGAAGATGCAGGATACAAGGTCACTTGCATCGACCTCAAGTGCTCAGGCATCGATCCCACTGATTACAATACCATCTTCACTTTCGCCGACTACAATGAGCCTCTTACCACTTTCATTTCCAACCTCCCATCTGATGAAAAGGTTGAATGAGTTATTGATTTATAATGAGTTTAATTAGTACCTTATTATGTATATATATAATACTGAGTAGAGAGATGTGTTCATACATAATAATGTAGATAATCCTGGTGGGTCACAGCGCTGGGGGTCGTAACGTTACAGATGCCCTAAACCAGTTTCCTCAAAAAATCCATATGGTCATCTATGTTACAGCAATGATGGTGAACCTTCCGTTCAATTTTAAGACAACTGCGTCTCAACATAACGTAAGAACATACTTTCTTTTCTTCTATTTTTTTCCTTTTTTTTTTAAATTAAAAAAACCCCATTTTATTAACTTTTTTAGATTGTGCAGTTTTTTTTTGTTAATAAATCAATAAATATAATTTTGTCAAAAAAAAAAAAATCAATACCCATAATATTTTTTATCATGTTCTTTTTAGTGATGTCAAAATTTAGTTATTTTGAACTATTATTCATTATATCTTACTAATATACTAAGAGCGGAAAACTCCCTTTGAGGAAATTTGACTAACATTTATCTTTATTTCCCAATATGTCCTTTATTTTATAACATTATGTCCTTTTTTTACTTGTACTTATTTATTTGTCTTTTAGTTATAGCACACATATATACAGTGCAATATATAGAGTAAATCATAGATTTTGTTTTATTTCTTATATAATTTAGTATACTGTTTCTTATATATTGAATATTTATTTCTCTTTTCATGTATTTTTTTACAAAGTGTCACACTATCCTTTTTTTAGTTTTTTTTTTTTAATACAATCCACCACTTTTTTCTACTGTTTCTTTCTTATCCTTTTATTTAATAATATTGTATAACCCTTTTCAATAATAATAATAATAATAATAAAAATTACCACTTAATTGGTTTTCAGACCCTATTTTAATATATATATATAAATTAAATTAGAATATTAAAAACAATAGAGATAAAATATTTTAACCATTAAATATATATCTCTTCTATACAATAAGTGTGTAGATAACAGAAATTCTTCGTTTTAACAGTTTTTTATTATTTTCCGTTAATTTTATCAGAATATTTTTATATTTAACAGAATATTCTTATATTTAAGAGTAGATTGTAAGCATGACTTAAACTTAAATAAAATTAAATAAATAATTAAACAAATTAAAATGAGATATTTTTGAGAAATTTTACAATGATAATTATTTGAAAATAATAAAATCATTTATTTTATAACTTAAATAAAATTTAAGTAAACTTAAACTTAATATTATATTAAAATAGAACAAATATAAACTTAAAAAAAATAAATAAATAAATAAATTGAAAATAATATTTTAAAGATATTTTATGATAATTTATATAATTAAATCATATTTATTTAAAAATAATAAAGACATACATCATTTTTTTATCTTATAAATTTGTGTGATAGTTTCTTTTTTATCAAGTGAGATTGGAGTTCTTTTTTTTTCCATAAAATTCACTAAAGGACATTGTGAGATACATTGGAAACTAAAAATAGTTGATGCATGCATATTACTATCTACGTACACTATGACTTTTTCTATTCTTATTTA
The DNA here is from genome assembly GCF_963169125.1 of Humulus lupulus. Lineage (NCBI taxonomy): Eukaryota > Viridiplantae > Streptophyta > Magnoliopsida > Rosales > Cannabaceae > Humulus > Humulus lupulus. The sequence goes on from NC_084799.1 coordinate 67,465,840, forward strand.
TTTCTATTATTAATTTTTTTTAAATATTATTGTATTTTATATATATGTCATATAGCTTTGTAAATATATATCTATGTCAACGTTGTTTTTAGATGTCAAATATGTAGAGATTATTGATATAAATATTTATATATACTATAGAATTATAATTCATTTTATTATATATATATATAAATTTGAAGAAAAAAATAGTGAACCAGCTTTTATTAAAATTATAGACAATGTTTACAACTTTAAAACTAAACAAACATGCACGTTGTTTCTACCTAATATAATATATAAATGAGCAGCTGCATTCTAATAATTAATATCAATGTTTTCATTTTTAATGCAAACTAATATGTATTAAATTACAAATTATGAATGATATTGGATCATACAATATTTTAAAAATATTTATTTAACACTTGTTCTTTCAAATTATATTTTACAAAATTAAAATAAAATGAGTATGTGCCTCATCTCACTAGCATAATACTAAGGCCCTATAAGTCCCTCATGGGAAATTGGTATGATGTTTAGATCAAATTCCATATGTGTCCTTTTTTGTTTTTGTTTGTCTTGCTTAGCTCAACTTTTTTTGGTAGAGTTTTGACTATTTTAATTATATACATATATAATCTTTCAATTATATTTGAGTTTAAACTAATAAAATATTTTTTAATCTTATCTTCTTCTTTTTTGGTTAAATTTTATTTGTATGGTATCCTTTTCATAAATTTTTATTATTATTAGTCATATACATCTTTTATAGAAAATTATCTAACCCTATATATTTATATATATATATTATTTTCTAATATTTTTATTTTAGTTTAGTTTTTAGTTTCACTATTGTTTTTAAATTTGTACATATAAGTTAAATAAATATACATTTATACTAGGATTTTAATATTTTAATCAATATTATAATAATTTGTTAAAAAAAATATAATAGTGTAAATTAAAACACATTTTAAAATTATAAACAAAGCTTTTATATGCTTTATCATTTTTAATTTTAGTTATAAGACCAATATGATTAATTTTATTGATATATGTACTTTCCATTTAAATTATATAATTAGAGTTATTAGACCAAGCACAATAAATGTAATAATATTAGTAGTAAATATCTGTTTAAAACAAAATATACCACATTTTTCACTTTAATTATAGTGTTAAACGATTTTACACTGTTATTCTCTTGTTATAAGCTTCCAAATTTTTATTCATAACTTATTGCACTATATCTTAATTTATTTCATGATAATTTTTATTTATATTAATTTGGTATCTCAAAAGAATGGTAAAAAAACGAGATGTATTTTTCTTTCATTCTTTTGCTTGTTATGTTATATAAAAAAATATCTACTAAACATAAAAAAAAAAATTATGTGCTATATGTTAGCTAAATTTTCATTTAATGACTACATATAATCACAAAATAAAAATAGTTAAATATATATTTTATACCTCATTTAATAAAACATCTTTTAAAATAAATAGAAATAATAATTTTTTATAACTATTTTAAAAATTAAATAGAGTGGAATACATGCATGTGCTCATCATCTAGTATATATATATATATATATATATATCTCCAAAATTTATTGATTTTGTTTGGTTGAAAAAAAAAAAGAAATAGATAAGGATAAAGTGGTAAAATATATTTAATAATAATAGACATACTCTTAAGTTAGAACTAAAAATTACGCAATATGACATCTCTTCGGTATAAAAAGGGTATAGATCATAATGGAAATTTTTAGCTTTATGATTTTGTATGGTTAACTTTAATAGAATATTCTAAATATTTAAAGATATAATATTATTTATTTATTTAAAATTTATATGATAATGATTTAAATTTAATAAAAATAATTAATAAATGTACAATTTGTCTCTATCCCTTTAATTTGCTTTGTCCTTCCTCTCGTCCCACATAAAACAAAACAAAAGTTATCCAAACAAAACATAATTGAGGATAAACGAATGTGTTTTGAAAGTTTGAGCCCTGTTAATAAGTGATCATTTTTCAAACTTTAGGGTCTTCTATGATCACGTTATCATGAAAAAAATTGAGGTACTAAGTATATACATATGTAATTTTTTTGTAAAATTATACTTGCTATAATTTTATACATCAATCATATATTATAATATTAATGTAATATTAGATCTCACATATTTATTTTAAATTACAACATATAAGATTGATTTTAAAATATATTAATTGCAGTATCCACATATAGTGTTAGCCATCATATAAAGTACTAATTAGCAATATTCCTTTAATGTATTAGACTCACAATATATATTTCACATGCATATACCCAATTTAAAAATTGACATATATATATATATTATTTAAGATATTTAGCTATGAAGAGAAAAAAAACTATAATTAATGAGAAGTATAAATTAAGAACAATATACTCATTTACTATAGTTTTTCTTTTCTTTTTTCTTTTGGAGAGAAAGGGAACTATTTTCTGTAGTACATTCACTACTACAATATATACTTTCTTAGTCATATTTTTATGTCCTACAATAAGAGATATGAAAAGTATTAAGTCTCATCTTTCATGACCCCCAATGATGTAAAATGCCCTATTTTTTTAATATATATATAGGTATATATTACATTTCACGTCCCACATTAGGGAAGTGAATTACCTTATATTTTTTTTTTAAAAAAAGCATACCGTGGACGTGAAATGCATATCTGATTACTAAACAAAAAAAATCTCATATCATTTGAAAACAACACAATTCCCCTTTCTCCCTTATATAAATTCAACACTCTATATTTCTAAAAAAATAAATAAAATAATAATAATATATTTACATTTATTATTATTATTATAAATAATTAATTAATAATTATTATTATTTTATAATGAAAATGTTAGATTAAATGAAATATAGGCATATGAACAATTCTATACATGTAGGCAGAATTAATATATAGATTGAACATATACGAAGAGATGATCGAATAGGTATACCTCCAGCCATTGCTATTGACAATCTCGATCTACAACTCTAGATCTACAAAAGAAAAATTAGAGAAATTAGAACGAGTACACGGGTTTCCAAGCTCTCACTAACTCTTTTAGATGGAGTTACTGAAAGATAGAAAAATGAGCAGTGAGCTTGGGGATCGGTACTCTATATTTATAGAGTGAGTCATTCCATCAGAGTCTCTGTCATAGATTGAGATATTCTGTCAATCAGTTGAGATATGCAAAATCGGGTAACAAACAAAATTAAGTAACAAATAATATTGACCATTAATTAGAATATTTGTTAATAAATAAAATATTGACTTTGATATATTAAATCAATTTAAATCAATTAGTTGTAACAAATTGATTTTATATACCATACAAATAAATATTCTAGCATTCTCTCACTTGGTCAGCATTTAAATTTATGTATTACTTAAGTCTGACGATTATCCTTGTTAGATAATAAATACAAGAATCATGACGATATGTCCTCTTTTTATGGCGAATATTATCTTCCATGTATTATAATATATTTATTACATAACAATGTAATTTATGTGGCTATTTACTTAAATGAATAAACCATATGTTTATTCAGGTCATATGAAGATAAAATTTTCTCAAATAAAATTAAAATGCGCATAAATATGAGAAAACATCAAAATAAGAGTTTCATTGATAATAACTTCATTTTTTACAATAAATTTACATAAGGGAACCAAGTCCCATGTTCACTACATGATCCGTGAATTTATGAGGTGGCAAGCCTTTTGTCATAGGATTAGCAATCATGAATTCAGTGCTAATGTGTGAATTACCACTTTATTTTCTTTAACACATTCTATCACGGCTAAGTACTTTATGTCGATGCGCTTCTTTCAACTACCACTTTTTTTGTTCTTAGCCATGAATATAGCAACTAAATTGTCACAGAACATTCTCAATGACCTAGATATGGAATCTACAACTCTAAGGCCTGAAATGAAACTCTTTAGCCATACACCATGCGATGTAGCCTCAAAACATTAAACAAACTCAGTTTCCATAGTAGAACTAGCTGTCAAGGTTTGTTTGCTACTCCTCCATGATATAGCTCCACCGACAAACATAAACACGCAATCAGAGGTTGATTTACGTGAATCAGTACAACCAACAAAGTCTGAATCTGAGTAGCCAACTACTTCCAGGTTGTCGATTCGTCTGAACATGAGTTTGTAATCCTTAGTACCTTGAAGATACCTCATAGCTTTCATTGCAGCTTTCCAATGGTCTAACCCCGGGTTACTCTGAAATCTTCCTAGAATTCTAACAGCCAAGGCAATGTCAGGTCTTGTGCACACTTGAGCATACATTAAGCTTCCAATAACAGAAGCATATGGGATGTTCTTCATTTCTTCCTTTTCAAAATCATTCTTTGGAAATTGGCTCAAATTTAATTTATCACCCTTAACAATAGGAGCAACACTTGGTGAACAATCTTTCATCTGAAATCTCTCTAAAACTTTGTTAATGTAAGCTTCTTGAGATAGACCTAAGACACCCTTGTATCTATCTCGATGGATCTTAATGCCAATGACATAAGACGCATCACCCATATCCTTCATCTCAAAGTTCTTTGAGAGAAATTGCTTCATCTCATATAGCATGCCCTTATCATTGATTGCAAGGAGAATATCGTCCACATATAAAATAAGAAAACAAATCTTACTCCTACTGACCTTCTTGTATATACATTGATCCATGACATTCTCTTCAAATCCAAAGGAAGAAATGACATCATGGAATTTTAAATACCCTTGGCGGGACGCTTGTTTTAAACCATAAATGGACTTCTTAAGCTTGCACACCAAATGCTCACCATCACTAGAGGAGAATCCTTCTAGTTGTTTCATGTATACCTCCTCCTCTAGGTCACCATTTAGGAATGTAGTTTTTACATCCATTTGATGCAACTCTAAATCGAAATGAGCAACTAATGTCAGGATAACTCTTAGGGAATCTTTCTTAGATACCGGAGAAAAGGTCTCCGTGTAGTCAATTCCTTCTTTTTGAGTGATTCCCTTAGCAACGAGTCTCACTTTGTGTCTCTCAATGTTGCCTAATGAGTCTTTCTTTGTTTTGAAGACCCATTTACACCCAATAGCCCTCGCCCCATTAGGCAACTCAACAAGATCCCAAACTCCATTGCTCTTCATAGAATTCATTTCTTCATTCATGGCATTATACCACAATTCTGATTCTTTGCTATTTATAGCTTGTGAAAAGGTTTCTAGATCATTTTCAGCTCCAATATTGTAGTCATATTCTTGCAAATACACAATGTAGTCACTAGGTATCGCCGATTTTCTTATCCTAGTGGATCTTCTTAAGGCTACACCAGCAGGATCTTGGGGAGCGGGTGGTTCAACTTGTTGTTCAACAATTGTAGGCAACTCCTGAACAATTTGATCCATTTGAACTTCATCATCGACTTGTGGATCTTCAACAATTGGTTTTTAGTAAATATAATTATACTAAAAATAAATTTTGCATGAATAATAACAAAATAATCATACAAATTCGCATAATTATTTATATGTAGGAAAATAAATACAATAATTTCATATATATAATGGCAGAAAAATCCATGCTAAATAAGACAATAAAATCATTTATTGATTTGGTGGATTAATAAAATAATTGCACAAACTTAATTGTAAAATAAAATGTAATTACATTCTTAAAATAGCACAATTATTTAATATTTCATTAATAAAAGAAATATATCATACAATAAATACCAAAATCAAATATATGCACATTTTAATTAATTTCCAAATAACATATAAATTACCAAAATTATATGTTTTAATTAAATGGGCCAAAAATTAAAAAAAAAAGGAATTTATTGTCTAAACAAGCATTAAAATCAAGAAAATAATAAAATTCCAAAAATAAATTAAAAAAGATCATTTTCATAATTTTTCTTCATTTTTGTTTTGTTTTTTTTTTAAATCTGCCATGTCGTTTTCCCCTTATATATGCTTTAAGACTCGTCAAAACGACGAGTCATTTTTCGCATGCTTCAGGTGGCAAACGACACGTCGTTTGCTTCATCTTCTCCAATGAACCGGTCGTTTTGACCCGTTTTCCTGCTAATGGGTCACGCGACCCGACTGGGAAACCCAGCTCCAAAAGTCGATTCCAACGTCCAAAACAAGAATTTTTAGCCCAGATTGAAACGAAAATCATAGATAAAGAGTTCCATGATATTAGATTGATTAAACAACAACTAAAAATTGAACTTTAATATCAAATTATCCTTCGGCCATTAACATGTTCAAGAAGCTTTTCAAAACAATTTTGATTGGCAAAACTTGATTTTTTATGCACAAATCATTGGAATTATATATGCTTAAGGATTTCCGTTGGTATTTATATTGAAAATTGGTTTTGAATCCAAACCTTTGAGGCATTAAAAACTCTCGGCCAAACTCATAGCTTTTAACACATATTTATGCTATAGTTTTAATGCACAAAAATATTTTAGAAACTAATAAACTAGAATAATCCTAACAACAATATGCAGTTAAACAATCCAAACAAAATTTTTAATCATTCGGCAATATAAACATACACGAATACATATATGTGTATATATGAATACATAGACATATATAATTCATAAAAATATATATGTATATATGCATATAAAAAATAACAAGACAGAGATAAATTTGTCTCTTGATACCAAATGTTAGATTAAATGAAATATAGGCATATGAACAATTCTATATATGTAGGCGGAATTAATATATAGATCGAGCATATACGAAGAGATGATCGAATAGGTATACTTCCAGTCATTGCTATTGACAATCTCAATCTACAAAAGAAAAATAAGATAAATTAGAATGAGTACACGGGCTTCCAAGCTCTCATTAACTCTTTTATAAGATGGAGTTACTAAAAGATAGAAAAATGAGCAGTGAGCTTGAGGACCAGTACCCTATATTTATAGAGTGAGACATTTCATGAGTGTCTCTGTCACTTATTGAGACATTCTCTCAATTAGTTGGGATATACAAAATCAGGTAACAAACAAAATTAGGTAACAAATAATGTTGACTATTAATTAGAATATTTATCAATAAATAAAATATTGACTTTGATATATTAAATCAATTAGTTGTACACAAATTGATTTTATATACCATACAAATAAATATTCTAACAAAAAAACTTAAAATTTAAATTTTATTAATTAAATAATTTCATGACCCGCGTAACCCCAGATATTATGAGCATTTACCATTTTTGTTGTATTGCTTGTTTTATTACTTGGAAGGCAGATGAAACCAAAGTTCTGATTTGATATTTTGATTTAGGATAATTTGACGAAAATTCAACTCCAAATTTCTTGATTGCAAAATAATATTGTATGACTAGGAGAAATCTTTTTTTTTAAAAGTACATATTGCATATGGCTGTAAAGTTATAATCAAGCTTATTTGTGTGTGTGTATATATATATATATATATATATATTTTGCTTCTACAATATGGAGCGTGCCCTTCATCAGCTGGGAGACGAGCTTGAGTCTATAAAAGGAACAATCGAAGATGTCTTCTTCCCAACGAGCACCAAGGAGCCTCAACTTCTGCGCCTGGATTTGCACAATGTAAACCCAACTGAGGTAATGATAGCCCCTAAAATGATTTTTTTTGGGGCAAAAAAAGAAAGAAAGAAATCAATAGTTTTTTTTCCATCAATTTTTCTTTTGTGGCAATCATGAAAGAAACCAATAGTTAATACTAGTATCAGAAAACATATTTAATATGAAAACCAATGTATGTATATTTAAATCACTAGATAGAAGTACGTTTCCTTAGTATTATTTATATAATTTATTAATTATTTTTATTAAACTTTTATTATTATTATTATATAAATTTAAAATAAATAAACAATATTATAAATTAAAAAATGACATAAATATATTATAAGAAAAATTAAACCAAAATATTATTTATGGTTTTTAAATATATATATAATATGATAACCATTTAAAATATAAATGATAATTAATTTAATAAAAATTGAGATTATGTATTATATATTATTGTTATAATAATATTTTATAATATTTAAATTTATATTAATATAAGTATTAAATTTAGTATTGTATTAAATAATATTTTATAATACTTGAATTTATATTAATATAATTAGTAAAAATTTATCGTAAAAATATTTTATAATATTTGAATTTATATTAATATAATTATTAAATATCTAGTCTCATATTATATATTATTATAATAATGATATTTTATAACATTTAAATTTGAATTTTATATTAATATAATTATTAATTATGTAGTCTTATATTAAATATTATTATAATAATGATATTTTATAATATTTGAATTTATATTAATATAATTAATAAATATCTATTTTTAATTAATTTCAAAGGTATATTTCGTTAAATATTTAGAATATTCCATTAAAGTTAACAAAAAAAATTATTAAAACCAAGAATTTCACTTATGTACACAATTTTTATATATACTAGGTAAAAGCAACGTGCAATACACGTTTGCTTCATTTTATTTAGAAAATTTACTAATTATTTTTATTAAGTTTTTTAAGATTTTCATATAAATTTTAAATAAATAAACAATATTATATATAAGATAATGAAATAAACATATAAAAATAAAAATTAAACAAAAACATTATATATGGTTTTTTTTATAAAAATAATACGATAACATTTTTTAGATCACAAACTACCTTATTTAAGGTACAAAACATTCATGATATTATTAAAACCACACCTCAATGATTGTAGAAGAAACTTGTTTATTCTTGATAGATAATTGTTACACCCAAATTTTGAGATAAGAGGTTATGACTCCGAAAACTGGGCTCGTCAAGTGTGAGCTCGAAATGTATGAAAACATCATATGGTCCAGCCGTAGAACCCTCTAAAGTAAAGCAAAGACCTCGAGGATGTGTAACCTCGAATATTCTCTGAGCTCGCGACGGGCAATGGCACGACACTTGAATATATCTTTTACCAAGTGTCCTCAGCCGAGATAGTTCGAGCTCGGGAGGTATAAGCTCGGGGGTGACAACCTCGACAGTACCTACCTATCCTGAGCGTAGCGTGAAGTTGGGTGGCAAGTTCGTGATTGATGCATAAGTCCTGACAGACTCAATGCCAATCGCTGATCTCGAAGATCTGATGAATCGCCTGGGATAGCCCCTTACGTGTGAACATATTTATTGTTGTGTAATCCTAATATTTAAGGGATGTCATTTAATCTGTTATCCATTCCCGATCTTCATGGGTCGTTTCCATGTATATAGGAGATAATGCATTTAATATCATTATTCCAATTGATTTACATAATATCTTCCTGGAATATGTGGGAATGAATTCTGCATCATTCTCTATAAATAGAGAAGGAATCACCACTTGTAAAGGACCGATTCCTGGTTTTCTTGAGAGAAAGCTATGGGGAATTCATCTCTGAAGAATTTCCAGAAAACTCAAAGTCTTAATAACATAGACTCGTGGACTAGGCAGAATTAACTGCTGAACCACGTAAAAATCTTCTTGTCTCCCTCTTTAAATCATTTGCTCCATTTTTCATTTATTTAATTGCTCTACTATTTAAGTTGACGAAAAACAGCGTCAACAGCTTGGTGCTTTTATTGAGAGCATTAAGCAGTACGTGTGTGAGTCTAGTCAAAAAGGCTCCCTGAATCAACAATGGCAGTGAATGATCCCAACGTTCCTGAGGAAGAAATTTTAGATGAAGCTGACTACCCTCGATGCCCTGGAAAGCAGCCTATGGTGAATTCGGACCCTGATGAGAGGAGTGGGTCATCCGACTCTCGGGGACCACCGGCCCCCAGGGATGACGAGGACATTTATTATAATCTTGAACGATATGTCCCAATAGTGGAGCTCATAAATCGTCAATTGCGAAAGCAGTTGGCAGAGGCCAAGAAACGTAATGAGGAGCATTCCCAGACTGGCTGCTGAGGCACAGGCGGCTCAGGCCCCACCACGCAGGCGTCGTGGGACACCGTGCAAAAACGCTGCGACCCAGAGAACGGAGCAACCTCCACCGCCAGCAGAACAGCCTACTCCATCAAGGCCCAGGAGAAGTAACTGGGCTGGAGCTCCTGCCAACTCAACTGCAGAGGTACCGGTCGGAATAGGGAATAACCAAGCCCCCACGGAGGCTCGGACCCAAAATCCTAGTAACGCGCGGAACGTTCCTAAACCAGTTCAAGCAACCTTGGGGCCTTCTAGGCCCCGTAATGGATGGCAGCCACCATCACCCATAAGGCACCCACCATCGCCAATAAGGTATCCCTCACCAACTTAGAGAAACACACAACCGACTCAGGATGATAGGGAAAGGTGAGCTGGGCAGAGACGTGGAAATGGGGAGACCACTAAGGGGCATAGAGGTACCCAACCCACGAGAAGCCAAATGTCTCGGTCTCACACTATTGAGACGAGGCAACCAGCAAGGAACCCATCTCGAAACAACCGTGCAACGAGCCATGACCTGGGACGTAGAAATACTGGGAATCGAAGGGATCACCCAAATTTACGAGAACACCTGAACCATAATCGGGGTAATGATAACCCCTCGAATCCAAATCTGAGGGATCATCTCAATGGACGCAAGAACCCTCTGCGGAGGCACGAAACTGGGGTTGTGATCAACGATAACCAGTTTCAAGTCAGCCCCCCGTGGATCCAGTCCAAGAAAGGATTGAACAACTGGAAAGAGCATTCAGACTCATACAAAATGAACGAGGTCGGGATCGGGACAAAGGGTTCGACGAAGAACTCGAGCCCTTCACCCCTCATATTTCTAGCACCCCGTTTCCTCAGAGATTCTGAATTCCTCATGTCCCACCATTTGATGGGAATTCCAATCCTTACAGTCATTTGACTACATTCAATACAATCATGCGAGCGAGTAATGTGGGCTGTGAGCTCAGATGCATGTTGTTTCTAGCATCGCTCACAGGGCCAGCAAAAAACTGGTTTGAGAAGTATAAGAGACATTCGATCGCTTCTTGGGATCAATTGTCAAGAGCTTTCAAGAAGAAATTCAAAGCCATGGTCGGAATTAGGTCTGAGGCGTCTGCCTTGACCAATGTTCGACAGCAGCCGAATGAAACATTGAAAAGTTACCTAACAAGGTTTAATTTGGAAGTCACTCGAGCTCGTGATGTAGACGATAGTGGCCATTTAATGGCTGTCCGAGCAGGAGTAATGCCTGGAAGTCCTCTCTGGGAGGACATGCAGAGGAAGCCTGTAAGGTCCTTAACCGAGTTCAATCGACGAGCTCAGAGGTTTGTTAATGTAGAAGAGGCGAAGTCAGCATTGAATATGACCTCTCAGCCTATAACTACAACAACAAAGGCAAACTCTGCTTCGACCTCGGCGGATCCTACGACCTCAAAACCCCCTGGGGACAACCCTTCTAAAAGGAAGAAGAATGAAGGGAATAATCCCGAGGCAGAAGGGGAAAGAAGAAGAAAGGGGAAATATATTTCACCGTATACAAAGTGTATACTGAGCTCAATAAGTCTCGGGAGAATATCTACCTGGCTAATGAAAACCAAGTCCCTTTCAGACATCCGGACCCTATGAGAAACCAGAAGGCGAAAAGAGACTCCAACAAGTACTGCAGATTCCATAGAGATATCGGACATACAACCAATGAATGCAATCAATTAAAAGATGAGATCGAAGGCCTGATCTCAAGAGGATAGTTCAGGAAATATGTTAGAAATCAAAACCCCAATCAGGCTTCCACCAACCAGAGGGCAGCAGCAGCACCACCTACCCATAACAGCAACTCCCGAGCAAGGGAGGACGAACGACCCCCTCCAATTGATGGAGAAGATGTCATAACCATCTTGGGGGGACCACATATTGCAGGATTGGGTAGGAACGCCTAGAAACGATATGTGAATGAGCTGAAAATAGGTGACAGGTCTCCTTACGAACCCGAGCCTAGAGCTCCAAAACAGCAAAGGGTTGAATCTCAACCCATAACATTTACTGAGGATGATGCGTCTCATGTACAATTCCCTCACAACGACCCGCTGGTCATCACTCTTCAGCTCGCGAATAACAGGGTTCACAGAGTTCTAATTGATAACGGGAGCTCAGTAAATATCCTTTATAAGGCCACCTTAGAAAAGATGGGACACGTGCTTCGTGACCTAAAGGCCTGTGCAACGATGTTGTACGGTGTTTCAGGAGAAGGCATTGCCCATGTGGGATCCATCGAACTCCCCGTGACCTTGGGAGACTTCCGAGTCTCGACAACCAAGATGATGGAGTTTGTAGTAGTGGATCTGCCATCGGCCCACAACGTACTGCTCGGGAGACCCGCCCTGGTAAGGCTGGGGGTAGTATCGTCTGTTAGGCACCTGTCCATCAAGTTCCCAACTTCTAGTGGCATCGGGACGTTGAAAGTAGACCAGCTCGCAGGAAGGGAATGTTACAGCATTTCCGTTAGAGGAAAGAAACAGACAAGTGCACAAACACTTGTCATAATTCAGAATAAGGATGGGACAATCTTCGAGATAGACGAAGAAATTAATCCAAGAATAGAGGAAAAAGCTGATCTCGAGCCATTGGAAGAGCTCGAAGAAGTAGACCCCCCGAAAACAGTGAAGGTAGGAAAAAACCTTCCGGAAGAAATGAAATAGCAATTAATTTTCTTTTTGAAGAAGAACCAGGATGTTTTCGCGTGGTCAGACATGGTATGGATAAGCTCGAATGTGATAAGCCACACCCTTAACATTGACAAAAGCTTCCCCCCGAAGCAGCAAAAACGAAGACTCCTGGATGATGATAGGAAGAGAGCTCTGAAGGAAGAGGTCGATAGGTTAAAGGAAAATCGATTCATACGAGATGCCTTCTACCCGGATTGGGTCACTAACCCGGTGCTAGTTCTGAAACCTAACAGAACATGGGGAACTTGTATCGATTACTTTGACCTCAATAAAGCATATCCTAAGGACTGCTTCCCCTACCTCAGATCGATCAGCTCGTAGATGCCACAGCTGGGCATGGACTTATGTCATTCATGGGCGCCTATTCTGGATATAACCAGATTGTCATGCATGCCCCGGACCAAGAGCATACGATTTTTGTAACAGACAAAGGACTGTATTGCTATAATGTCATGTCATTCGGGCTCAAGAATGCTGGAGCCACATACCAACGGCTCGTAAATATGATGTTCTCTGAGCAGATAGGAAATAACATGGAATTTTATGTTGATGATATGTTGGTCAAATCTAAACATAACAATAACCATGTGGATACCCTCGAATAATGCTTCGCCATGCTTCGGAAATACAACATGAAGCTCAACCCCCAGAAATGCTCCTTCGGAGTATCGTCGGGAAATGTCCTCGGTTTCATCGTAAACGCACGGGGAATAGAGGCTAATCCTGACAAGATCCAGATGCTAATTGACATGCCCTCACCTCGAAAGTATAAAGATGTCCAGAGTTTGACTGGACGAATGACGACATTAAGTAGGTTTATCTCGAAGTCTACAAACCATTGTCTACCATTTTTTAATCTTTTGAGAGGGGGAAAAAAGCTCGAGTGGTCAGAGGAATGCGAGCTAGCATTTCAGGAGTTCAAGAAGCATCTCACGGAGCCTCCTATCTTGTCGAAACCTATCACAGGAGAAATTTTGTATCTATATCTCACTACAACCGAACACACCATCAGCGCCGTGCTCGTCCGAGAGGACCATAAGGTGCAAAAGCCAGTATATTATGTCAGCAAAAGGTTACTATGGGGCAGAATCGAGATACCCCTTAATGGAAAAATTGGCTCTCAGCCTAATTCACTCGTCTCGAAAGCTCCGACCTTACTTTTAAGCACACCTCATCCATGTGTTGACTGACCAACCACTACGACAAGTCTTATCAAAGCCAGAAGCCTTGGGCCGATTATTAAAATGGGTTGTTGAGCTCGGACAATTCGAGATCACTTATCATCAGAGGATAACCATCAGAGGACAGGCCCTGGCAGACTTCATAGTGGAATGCACTGGAATGACTAACGACGAAGCTATAACCCCAGCCCGCGAGCTGTGGAAACTTAATGTCGATGGGTCATCCAACGAAAATGGATCGGGGGCAGGAATCATATTGATCACTCCAACTGGTAGCCAATTTCACTCCACCTTGAGATTCGACTTCGAAGCATCCAATAACGAGGTTGAATACGAAGCTTTGCTAGCAGGACTTCGAATAGCTAAGGAGCTCAAGGCTAAGGCGACACATTGCTACAGTGACTCGAAGTTGGTGGTCAATAAAATTTTAGAGGAATACCAGGCTCGTGGGACAAAAATTGCTGCATATTTGGAAAAAGCAAAAGCAGCTCTCGAACACTTCGAGTTCTACACAATAGAGCATGTTCCCTGGGAGCAAAACTCGAACACAGACGCCCTAGCCAAGCTCGCCGCATCCACCGAGGTCGACGAGCTGAATGTTGTACATCTCCGAGCACCTGTCGGCACCTAGTATAAGCGAACCTGAACATGGGGACGTTTGCATGATTGAGTCCGAGCCAACCTGGATGACCCCAATAATTTAATACCTTGAAACCGGCATTCTCCTAGTAGAACGGAACAAGGCTCGAAAACTGATGTATCAGATCCCCAGATACACTATTGTGGAAGGAAGGCTATATCAGAGAGGATATTCTATGCCACTGCTCCGATGTGTGACTCAACCCGAGGCCAAGAAGATCCTAGAAGAGATACATGAAGGATTCTGTGGGGACCACACTGGGGGGCATAGCTTATCAAAGAAAGTTATACGCCAAGGATACTTCTGGCCCACTATCAAAGCAGACTCATTTGATTACGTCAAAAGATGTGATAAGTGTCAACGGTTTGCGACAATCCCGCAAGCTCCACCTTCTAATCTAACTATGATGACCTCCCCATGGCCCTTTGCGGTATGGGGAATTGATCTCATAGGCTCGTGACCAATAGGCAAGGGCAGAGTTAAATATGCTATAGTCGCGGTATATTACTTTACAAAATGGACCGAGGCCGAACCCCTAGCAACAATTACCTCAAAGAAAGTCTTGGACTTTGTGGTAAAAAATATAATCTGCCGATATGGAATGCCGAGGAAGATAGTATCGGATAACGGTACTCAATTCGATAGTGAACTGTTTACTAATTTTTGTGAGAAAAATGGGATAATAAAAATCTTCTCCTCTGTGGCTCATCCCCAAGTGAATGGCCAAGTCAAAGTCGTGAATAAAACCCTAAAGAGCTCTATGAAGAAAAAATTGGAAGAAGCTAAGGGAAAGTGGCCCGAGGAGCTACCCTAAGTCTTATGGGCTTATCGGACCATAGCTCGTACTTCAACAGGTCATACTCCTTTTTCTCTGGCATATGGATGCGAGGCTATGTTACCAATCGAGGTCGAATTACCCACCATTCTTAGCCACGCTTATGACCAAGCCTCGAACCAATCCCAGCTCGAAGTAAGTCTGGACCTGGTCGAAGAAAGAAGGGACGAGGCTCAACTAAAAAATGATGCATACCAACAACGAGCTACCCGATATTTCAATAAAAAGGTTCGAGACAGAAAATTCGGTCTGGGAGATTTGGTGCTAAGGCGTGTGTTCTTGGCTACGCGGGACCCGGCTGCTGGCGTGCTCGGGCCTAATTGGGAATGACCTTATTAGATCGAATCGGTTATCTGACCTGGCGTCTACAAATTGGCAAGATTGAACGGGGATTTGGTACCACGAGCATGGAATGGCGAACATTTACGACCTTACTATCAATAGTGTAGGAACAATGTCACTTGTAACCATGCTTGTTTATCTTTACTATGCTTCTGTTAATAAATTGTTCAATTCCGAATAAAGTTCGATTTCGTTCCAATATGCTGTATTTTTTGCAAACTCTCTTGATTTAATAACCTATGGTCACACTCATAAGATATTAAGGGGGCATTAGTGGTATATATACCATCAGCTTGAAAAAATAAAATAGCATATACGAAAAGAATAAAAGTGTTTGGAAATAACAAAATACGCGAGGTAAGATAGTTTGGACATAACCAAATTATTAAAAAAAAAAGTGTTTGGAAACAACCAAATACACGAGCTAAGATAGTTTGGACATAACCAAAATTATTAAAAAACAAAAGTGTTTGGAAACAACCAAATACGCGAGCTAAGATAATTTGGATAAAACCAAATATGCAATCTAGACATAACTAGATCAAAAATATTTGTGTATGGATTACGAACCAAAAGCACGACCTAAATAGGTTTGGAACCAAACCAGCTAAAATTAATCGACAAAAAGTTGGAATATAAATAAACGTACTTCAAGTTAAGTCGAGATCGAGGCTGGAGTATCTCGCTAAAAGATAGTTTCATCCTCATAACTTTGGGGAGCTACCTGAGGACGAGGAAAATTAACTAGAAAAGCAGGATATAACTAAACCACCTACATTACACGCCATATAAGTACTTTTGAGTGCATGGTAAAAGTAAGTTCCGACCTTGATAAGTAACGAGATCGGATACGAATACATCGGGTAAACTGTGCATGAATGCATTGAAGCCCGAGCTTAAAATCCACCACGTGTTTGTATGAATAAACAGACATAAGGACACTTTAATATAAATTGCTCGAAATATCTCAACTTAAGAAATGTAAAGCAAGAATATTAAAGTAAAGTCAAATACGGTATTATAAATATCATAAGAAAATAGCTCTTTCACGAGCTATAAATTGTCTTAGCCCCATGGGCATAAAAAACAAAAGATAAAAAAACTATTACAAGAGGTTCAAAGGGACGCAGCCCCAGGTCAGGATTTAGGAGGAAGGAACGCCCTCCTTAGCCTTCTCAGCATCCTCCTTGGCCCTCTCTACCTCCTCCCGAGCAGCCTCCTACGCGTCGAGCCGAGCCTGCCATTTGGCCATGAGTTCTTCCTCGAAAGAGCCTAGGAAGCTGGTATCAAGATCGACATTATTGGCCCAGATCCTATACATGGCCAGGTCGACCGCCCGATCCTTCTTCTCCTTGAACTCTGCAGAAGACGAGCCTTTTCGCCCTCCATTATCTCGAAAGTGGCCGATTTCTCCTCCTCAAGATTGGCATTGATCCTCTCAAGCTCTGTGAGCTTGGCATTCACCTTATCGAGCTCGGCTGTCTTGGCCTTCATCTGCTCAGATTCAGCCTCCATCTTTGCATTTGCGACCTTGAGCTCGTCACTAAGCTTAAGTTAAAGATTCTTCGACTCTTGGGCATAGGACATGCTCGAGTGGACTTCATTGTTCAACTTATAGTTAAGTTGAGCAACGGCAGCAAGAGACTGAAACACAAAGAAATCTAGTTAGAATACATGCTAAGCATAAATACAACAAATGGTAAAGTACATGAAGTTACCGCGGCAGCGAGCTCGACACTCTTGTCATAAAGGGTGTTGCGATCCCGAGCATTGTTTAAAAACTACCATTGGGGAGCCTCGAAGCTACGGATGCTCTAGCCTATCCGGGACAGGATGTCCGAGCCAAGTGTAGCCCCATGGGGCCCGGCAGCATTGTCGACTACATACTCATCAACATGAGTAGAAATCGACAACATGCGTGTCTTGGAGGCCGAGGGCTTTTTCGGAGGTGGGCCGAGCGTTGAGCGAACCATGATCGGAGAATGCAAAGGAGGAACAACTGTGGTGGACGTTTCAAACTGAGGATTCGGATGCACGGCTGAGCTCGTAACAGTGGGAGCTGGAGGAGGAGGAGTCTTCTCAGTCCTCTTAAGGACCTTTGCGGGTCGATCTAACTTTCACGAGCCTCTCAGGCGCTTACTCCTCTGAGCCCCCTCGCCACTGGCGAGCACGGTGTCGAGATCATAATCCATAGCACGTGCACAATTGCACCACATTATAAGAAATTCCAAGACACAAAAGTTAGCACAATGCAGACAGGCAAGGAATAAAGGGCAGGTAAAAAGGAACCTAACTGGAACTCTCCCCTGAGCTCGTGCTCGGTGACCACATAATTCCCCCATCTTAAGAAGAGGCAGGGGGAGTCCCTTCGCTATATGTGGAAGTCAACCTCGAAAGGTCCCTATAATCATTTGTCCCGTATTGAACGGATATTCCATCCCATACCTCGTTCAGACTGTACACAGTATCGTATTTCCCTAACCAACTATCAAACCTATGAACCCTCTCATCTACCCAGGACCATACATAAAAGTGATCCCTATCATCTTCACACAAGACTAATCTGTCAGGCTTATGTTTAAGTAGCAAGGGAGACCATAAGTCCGAGCTAAGGATGACCGTACCTCTGTCGCTCGAGCTCGAGGCCTTGTCATTGGCCTCGTTCCCTGATTGTGGACTCCTGCGATGTCGAGCTGAGAATTGTGGCTTAGAGTTATGCCTCGGAGGAAGTTTTCTGGTTGGGAGAGGCATAAACTCCCACTTAGTGTATTTCTTATTGGACCAGTCATTTGTGGACTGATCCTTTTCCAAGAAACTGCAAGCTCGAAGCCTATCTTCGTGAAGAAGATAGGAAAGGGAATGCCTACCGTAAGGGAATTGGAGCAAGGCCTCCTTGTGCTCCTTCATCTTATCGGAGGGAGTAGGTCGATGATAATTGGCTGGAGAAATAAACATATCACGAGTGATTCGAGCCTAAGAAAAAAATTTGAGCACAAAAAGAAGAGATTTTTTATACTTACGGATTCATCTGAACGAATAGTATCTGGAAGGAGCCAGGTCGTCCGTCCAAAAGAAAGCCTTCTTGAAATCGGGGGGATGGTTGGGTAAATTCTCAAAGATTTTCTTCTCCTTGGGATAGCTCAAAAGGTAGTAGAAGTCATCCCCTCCTCGAGCTCAGGAGGGATTACTTTTCAAGCAAAAGAGATACAGGATCTCCTGTGGTGAAGGTCCTTAAAGCGACCTCAGGGTTGACAAAACCCTGTAAGAGTTGGTGTTTAGCTGGAAAGGAGCAAGCCCGACAAAATCCAAGAAGTCCTTGAAGAAGGACTTTAAGGGAAATAAGGCCCCTGCCTTCATGTGGTCCTGGCTCCAAGCTACATATCTTAACTTGTTGTGTGGATTACCGCCTCCCGGGGTGCGACAGCTTCGCTCGTGGGAGGTCGGAGCTCGACACCTCAGCGAGACAATCCAATATTGTGGAGGGCCAAGATGTCAGAGATCTGCCCAATGAAGAAATCGAGCTCCAATAGTGCTCGGCCTCGAAAAATTCTCTCTTTGAGGTGGGAATGGAGGTTGGTTGTGAGGTAGAAGGGGGATTTGATGGTTCTCCCATCAGTGAAAATTGGAGATCGCCTGGCTTGAAGGCGATTGTCACTTTAAGTGTGGTATCAATGGGGATTGGTCTAGGATTGGGGTCTGGATCTGGGTAGATGGCGACCCCAAGTCTCTTCCTTTTCCTTTCCCCGACCTCGTCAATTTGACGTCGAAAGTGAGCTTAGGTGTCTTCTTGCTCGCGCTTTAGTTGGTGATCCCGAATCAAACACTGATTTCTGGTAAAAGGTGACTCCGGGCTCGGAGTTTTCGGTGAGTAAGGAAATGCGAGCTTTGACCCCCATCGCTTTTATGAGTTCTGCGACATCTAGCAAGAGAGCAAAAGGGTGAGGGCCAGACGAGCAAGAAATTAAGAAGAAAAATCTAGACGGCCTAAGCTCGAATGATCGAGACTGTGGAACAAGCTCGACCCAAAGAACGAGATTAGGCTCGGAGCGTGTATTCCACGGGAAGGGGGGAAGGTGGATTTATTTTCGAAGATCCCGGATATTCAGGGAAAAAAAGTTGGCGGTTACTCAAAAAGTGATATTTTTGATAAACGTGCAATTTACAAACCCTAATCTAATACCCGTTTCTTGGTCTATACGATACAATAGTTGAAATCAAGATAACCCAATAAAATGCAAAAATCTGGGTTTGATTGAAACGTTCTAGTATAAAACTACTAAATGTACCTAAATGCTACTGGAACAATAAACATGCATGGAAAAAACAATATATATATATAAATGAACATATGGGGATCAAGAATGAACACTTACACAATGTAGATGGTGGAAACAGAGAGATCGAAGATTGAAGGATTGGCTGCAAGAACGATCTCACGGAGTCAAACAGATCAGCGATGTTTTGCTTCCTCAGCTTAGAGAACATGCAAGTACTGAAATTTTTTAAGTTCTGGTTTCCTTTGATCTTCTCTCCTTTATGAAAATGTAATGTTAAAATGAGGAAGATGATGACATATTTATAGGCCCCAGAGGATACCAAACGACGAAGTGATCTAGACCATTAGCCATTCTCAATACTTGATCAAATGGCCAGGGAAAAATGGAAGACTGGTGCCATAAAGGTGGCAGGCGGATGGACGTGCGTGTGGTATGAAAAGCACTCAAGTACTTTGATTGAGCAACCTGTGGCTGACGTGTGTCCACACTCAAGTGCAATTGATGGTACGGTTTCCCAGAGGGGCAGTTCAAAATTTTCCTTCTCATAGGATTCGAACTGATACTTTTGAGGGGGAAAAATGTTACACCCAGATTTTGAGATAAGAGGTTATGACTCTGAAAACTGGGCTCGTCAGGTGTGAGCTCGAAATGTATGAAAACATCATATGGTCCAGCCGTAGAACCCTCTGAAGTAAAGCAACTACCTCGAGGATGTGTAACCTCGAATATTCTCTGAGCTCGCGACGGGCAATGGCACGACACTTGAATATATCTTTTACTGAGTGTCCTCAGGCGAGATAGTTCGAGATCGGGAGGTATAAGCTTGGGGGTGACAACCTCGACAGTACCTACCTATCCCGAGCGTAGCGTGAAGTTGGGTGGCAAGTTCGTGATTGATCCATAAGTCTTGACAGACTCAATGCCAATCGCTAATCTCAAAGACCTGATGAATCACCTGGGAGAGCCCCTTACGTGTGAACATATTTATTGTTGTGTAATCCCAATATTTAAGGGATGTCATTTAATCTGTTATCCGTTCCCGATCTTCATGGGACGTTTCCATGTATATAGGAGATAATGCATTTAATATCATTATTCCAATTGATTTACAGAATATCTTCCTAAAATATGTGGGAATGAATTCTACATCCTTCTCTATAAATAGAGAATGAATCACCACTTGTAAATGACCGATTCCTGATTTTCTTGGAAGAAAGCTCTGGGGAATTTATCTCTAAAGAATTTCTAGAAAACTCCAAGTCTTAATAACATAGACTCGTGGACTAGGCAGAATTAACTGCTGAACCACGTAAAAACCTTCTTGTATTCCTCTTTAAATTCATTTGCTCTATTTTTCATTTGTTTAATTGTTCTACTATTTAAATTAACGAAAAACGGCGTCAACAATAATAAATGTTATTCTAATTTCTTATTTAGTTACACAATCATACTATTTGTACACATATGACATTTATATATAATATATTTAGTATGTATTATATATGATTGCAATAATAATATTTTATAACATGTGAACATATATTAATATAATTATTAAATATCTAGTTTTGTATTAAATATTATTATAATAATGATATTTTATAGTATTTGAATTTATATTTTTATAATTACTAAATATTTATTCTAGAAATTTTTTATAAAAATTAGGATTATATATATTATTATAATAATAATATTTATAACATTTGAATTTATATTTATATATTTATTAAATACTTAGTCTTCAATTAAATATTATTAATGATAATTTATAACATTTGAATTTATATTAATATAATTAGTAAATATCTAGTCTAGTATTAAATATTATTATAATAATGGTATTTTATAACATTTGTATTTATATTAATATAATTAATAAATATCAATGATTAGAGAAGAAACTTGTTTATTCTTCATAAAAGATAAATGTTATTCTAATTTCTTATTTAATTACACTCATACAATTTGTACACATAGGACACTTATATATTATTGTAATAATAATATTTTATTACAAGTGAATTTATATTAATATAATTATTTAATATCTAGTCTTGTATTATAAATTATTAATGATATTTTATAATATTTATATTTATATATTAATATAATTAATAAATATATAGTTATAATAATAATAATATTTTATAAGATCTGTATTTATAATAATATAATTAATAAATATCTAGTAATAATAATTATATTTTATAACATTTGAATTTAAAATTAATATAATTATTAAATGTTTTTGTATTAAATATTATTATAATAATGATATTTCATAATATCTAAATTTATATTAATATAATTAATAAATATCTATTTTTACAAACTTTTAAAGATATATACTGTTAAATATTTGTAATATTTCGTTAAAGTTAAATAAAAAAGTTATTTACTCACTTTATAGAAAAAATATAATAACACTAGTTAAATTACTATAAATAAATATTATTTCGGTATGAAAAAATTAAAATTTTATAATCAAAACAGAAAGCCAAATATACGTTGAAATTGAAAAATATAAATTATTGATGATAGATATGCATATAATATTATTCTCGATCATTTCATTACATTTTAGGTATATAATTTAGTAATGATAAAAAAAAATATACATGGTTTTCTACGTAATAGACATGCTTTTTTTTTTCTTTAAGAGTTTAACCGATTAAGTGCGATTAACTTCATAAAAATTTTGCACAGCTAAATTAAAGAGGTCATTTAATTTTTTTCATATAAAATAAATTTTCGAACACATTCACTGTCAATAATATATGTATTGTAAAATTGTAACATTGTATATTTATATTTTCTATAAGTTGGTGCGCGCCATTCCGGGAGAGAATTTCTCGTACGACTTTATAAAGGGAATCAAAGGTCTTCCCTTCCCAACCGGCATCACGGTTAAGCCTGAACTTCAAAACCAAGTTTTGTACAATTTGAGCCCTATTGAGGTAAGCAATACACACCAAGATTAAATATTTAGCATAATGATTATTATAAAAGTCTCATTATAATTAACGGTTTTGAACATGGAATGGTATTTAACTCTCAGGACTACACAATGGCTTCGATGCTGCTGAGGCCGACCCCAGTTTGGAGTCTTCTAGACCTGAACTTCGCGGAAGCTGTTGAAGGTGCGGACAACGTGCCGAGAGTGTACATAAAGACACTCAAGGACGAACTATGCAACCCGATGATGCAACAACTTATGATCAAAATGTGGCCACCAACCCATGTCTTCACTATTGAAAGTGATCACTCCCCATTTTTCTCTAAGCCTGATCAGCTCTTTAGCCATTTTGTGGAAGCAGTGTCGTCCATTAAGATAAAATGATGATACCTTTTTAGATTTTTGGAGCTGGCCAAGGGTCTCTGGTTTGTTTTCATTTGTTTTGTCAATTTAATGTGGGGTTGTTTTTAAGAGATATATATGGTGCCAATTATAATTGGTGTGAGTACTATTTTCCAAGTATTTATGATTTTAATCGTACAATAATAGAGAGGCAACATTCGGATGTTTGAATTTTTAGCACGGATTGGACATGGGGACTTTTAGGGTTTGGTTGACATCTCTTCTAAAAAGTGCACTTTGGAGGGATACTGGATTTACTACACAAATAAGCTTTTCACTTTGAAAAAGTCTTAGAGTAGCTTTGATGGAAAAAGCTAAAAGCAATCCCAACCAAGCCCTTAATCTAAGTGGTACCACATTTCTTTTTACACATTATTTGGTAAGAAGATAGGTGATTGGTATGATGGGAAAGAATTTTTTTTTGGTTTTGTGTGTGGGCCTAAAGAATTAGCAATCCATGTAGCCATTTCCTTCCTTTGTGTAACAAGAGGTGAAGAGAATTGTATTCACTTGTATTTCAATAAGAAATAAACATCTATTTATATACAAATTAGGGAAGCTATTCTAGGAAACTATGAGAGAATAGGAAACTAATTAGTCTTAATTTATAGCTAATATAAACAATTAATATATACAGCTAACACTCCCCTCAAGCTGAAGCATATATGTTAATCATGTCAACTTGTTACAAAAATAATCAACCCGCACCCCATTTAATGATTTTGTAAAGATGTCTCCTAGTTGTTCGCCGATCTTTACATATCCTGTGGAGATCAAGCCTTGCTGAATTTTCTCACGAACAAAATGGCAATCAATTTCGATATGCTTAGTCCGCTCATGGAACAAAGGATTAGATGCAATATGAAGAGCAGCTTGGTTATCACACCACAATTTTGCTGGTACTGAAGTCTTAAGTCCTACTTCAGTCAATAGCTGATAGAGCCACATTACCTCACACACAGACTGTGCCATAGCCCTATATTTTGACTCTGCGCTTGACCGTGACACAGTATTTTACTTCTTACTCTTCCAAGAGACAAAATTCCCTCCAACGAAAATACAATAACCTTAAGTGGATCTTTTATCCACTTTGGAACATGCCCAATCTGCATCTGAGAAACACTCAATATGAGTGTGCCCATGATCTGTGTACATGATACCTCATCCCGGTGCTCCTTTCAAGTAACACAAAAAAATTTCTAATGCTGCCCAATGATGAATTGTTGGAGATGACATAAATTGACTAACAACACTAACTGAGAATACAATGTCTGGATGAGTCACGATAAGATACACTACAACAATTTTCACTTTTAATGACTATCTATAATGACTTACACCAATGGTGTAAGTCATTAAAAGTATTAAGGGGTATTTAAAGTCTAATGGTGTAAGTCATTAAAAGTTCTTGTTGATGACTACCTAGGTAAGTCATTAAAAGTGGTGGGAGACATTAATTTAAAAATATGAATATAAAATTATTTATTTATAAAATATCAGACATGTAAGAGCATCTAACGTCTCCCCTGTGAAGATGTGCCAGACATCTAACGTCTCCCCTGAGGAGACGTGCCACATGGGACATCTCCCCAGTAGGGGAGACGTTAGATGTCTGGCCTAATATATACTCAACATTTTCTTCTTCTTCCCTGAGCGCACGAACCAGAGGCAGAGAATGGCGATTTTTTGGGCGATTTCAGGGCTTTTTTTTTTAACGATTGATAACTCTACAAAATAGAGTTATTTTACCACTTTTTATGTGCTAATTGTGTCTTAATTCTTGAGTTTTTAATTGATTTATTAAGTTTTAAAGTAATTTTGAATTTATTTGGTTTATTTTGATTTTATATATTTTTGTTTGTTTTTATAGTTATTTTGTTGTTAAATGTTGTAGTTAATTATTTGAATTATTGTTGTTTAGTTTGAGGTAAAAAAATATTGTATTATTGAACTTAATTGTTAAATATAAATTAAGTTATAATTAATATTTTCAAAGAATTAAATTGATTTATATTATAGTTGAAAATATTTTATTATGATTTATTTTATGTTTATTTTGTAGGGAATTTATTGTAATTTTGTGCTTGAAAATAAAGAAGAGAAGAAAAAAATGGTATTTTTGAGAAATCAAAGAGGAAGCTTCAGCTAGCCCAAGCCTCACATTTGAAGCCCAACTCTTGCCCCAGCCCCATAGGCCCATGCCTGCCTAGGCCCATCACGCCTCCAGCTGCAGCTCCCCAAGGCCCACGCCTGCCCAACCCGCCCAACACTCCTGACAGCAATCCTCAATCCCAGCAGCCAACTCCTCCTGAAGCAACTCAATTGCCCAGCGCCTGGCCCAATTCACACCAGGCCCAACCATGACCCACCTGCCAGCCACTAGCTCCCATGCAGTTGCCATCAGCTACCATAGCCCCTTTTTGAGCCCAACAAAAACAATATGTTCCCTTGTCCCCTTTGCCCAAAAATGTCATTTTTTACCCAAACTTTTCTACACATTTTATCCCAAAATCATCATTACACCCTATAATTTACCCATATTTTCCATATTATTATTAATTTAAATTGATTATTTTAATGCTCTCATTTTGGCTATAAATAGAGAATTTTCAAGACCATTTTGGTGTGCTTATTTAAGGAGATGTTACACTACAAATTCTACACTTTCAAGACCACTCCATTCTCTTAATCTTTTTCTTCTTTTTGGTCATTTTTCTATGAGTTTTTAGAGGAAAAATTTGGGGGTTCCCCCAAATTTTCCTATTTATGTATGTAATTTTTTTGTTTGCAATTTCTATTCTAGTTATGAGTTTCTAATCTTTTTAAGATTATTAAGGTGATGATGAAACAATATGTAACTAGATAGTATTTATGTTGTATGTTGATTTCCCATTTTGTGCAATAAAGTTTATGGATTTTCTTCTTCAAATATTTTCTTTCATCTTAAATATCTTGTATTTTTTATTGTTAGAACATATTTACACTTTGTTCTTCATTAGTGCAAAAACATAATATTCTTTGTGTAAGATGTGTCATTAAATTGTATATATCCAATGCTTAGAACAAAAATATTATGTTTTGCCTTATAAATAATTTTATTTGACTTTTTGTTGTTTCATTAGGTTGATTCACATTAAATACTTTGAAATTATACTTTTTGAAAAGTGAAAAAAAAATCCTATCTTTTTAGAAGTAACTTGTGCTTAAAATTATAAATCTATTTGGAAAATGATCATAGTTTGATTTATTTTAACTATCACTAAAACTTGGGAATCAATGTACTTATAAATATTATTGAACTTATATTTTGTGGATTCTAATACCTTAATAATCTTCTTTTACCATCTTGATTTCTACTAGTAATTCTTTTATATATATATTGCCTTTAATTTCTTTATTATTATCTTTTATTTTATTTTTATTATACAAAAATCTCATCAATCTTTGGAGCTAGGTTAGAATTTATTAATTTTGGTTTAAAATATTTTTCTTTACGATTTTAGAGAACTCATTTGGGTTCGATCTCGTGCTTACACGAACGCTATATTTCATATACGATTCGTGCGCTTGCGAGATGTAAATTTTTAAAACATACCCGTTTTGGGTCCACCAACGATTTTGGTCGATTTTAGGCTATAAAATCTCATTTGAGGTAAGTTTTTATTATTTATAAGTGTTGTATAATAGTTAGGATAATTTTCATGTTTATTTTCTCTAGTTATGAAGGGATTCATATTGGAATTTTATGGTTTATCAATTGCGGTTTTGGGTGATTTTCGGCTCAACAAAGTGGATTTAAAGCATATTTGAGGTAGGATTTCAATATTAAACAATGTATTATAGTTAGAATGGTAGAAAAAATTATTTTTGTGCATTTTTTTATATGATTTGTGGGTTTTATTATAAATATTAGTTTAAAGTATGAAAAATAATTTTTATGTATATTTGAGATACTATATTGTTTAATTTTAAGATGGTACCACATTATTTCCTATTTTAAAATTTTTATTACTATTTAATCTGAAAATTATACATTTTTAATTAATTTTTAATGTTTGTTATGTATATATATGTAAATATGTTTTGCTAAAATGTATTTACTAAATTTGCCTAAAATAAGAAAAATAATTTAATTTTAATTTTACATACAAAATAGTAATTCAAGTTTATATGTTTATAAATTTTTTTAAATTATATTATTATTTAATTCAAAAATTATATATATTTGTAATCTTTATTAACATTTAAGTAGGTTATTTATATATAGTTATGTTTTTTTATTGATTTAGAAATATTTCATTAATTAATTAATTAAAAATTTTAAGTTGTGGTTTTAACGGAAATTTTTATGAGATTTTTGCCTCAAATTTTCTATTTCAAGAACACATTTGAGGTTTTTAAGTTTATAAAATTCCAATAATAAGTTATTGTTAATCTAATTATTTAGTGAAGTTTGTTTAGTAATCTTTTATTTATTAATTAATTTAGTTTTGTAGGTTGTGAATTTAATAGCAAAGTGTGTGCAGTGCAAAGTGAAGTAAATTTGCTAGCAATGACTATTAATTGCAAGTGGTACATACATTATCTTATTTCTTGTTTTAGTATTATTAAAATTTTGTTAGAGGGGTTTGAATATCTTAAATATTCATCCATAGTGAAGTAGGTTCTGAGATTAAAATTGTGTGTTTCGGTAGGTTGAGAACTGTGTGTTTTAGTGAAGTAGGTTCTGGAAAATTTGTTTGTGTGCTGCGGAGCTATAAGGAATAAACTTATTGTGTGTTGTATTAAATATTAATTGACTTGTTGTTCACAGATAGTTAGATCGCTATTATAGGGGAAATGCTGCTCAATTTTGTCTAGAATTATGTATTCTATTATTATATTTGTATTGTATTGTGCTTATTTGATTGGATTTGATTAGATTGACAGATGGTTAGATTACTAATATAGGGGAAATGCTGCCTAATTTTTTGTATGCTTATTTAGTTGTTTTTTTTTTAATTTTTCATAGACATAGGAAAGGATATGGATAGAAAATGGATGCGAGCGAATAGGTTATCCGTGGAATATAAAAATAGGGTCAACATTTTTCTGACCAGTCAACCAAAATTGTCCGAGATTCCAAATAATATAGAAATTGTGCAACCTAAAGTAAGTAACTACAACTTCAATTATTTTGAAAATCTATAGTTGAATTTTACTAATATTCTTTATATTAAATATTTTTCTTTAAATATTAGTATCCACACCAACCAGACAATGTGGCATCTGGATATTATGTGATGGGGATGTTGAAGGATTACATTGAACATACACGACCTGGACATTACTTGAAGAAATATGTATGTATATATATTTATAAAAAGTTTACGGTTTATTTATTATTAAGTAAATATAATCAAATAATAATAATTAAATAATATATTTTACTTTGTATTTTTTTGTAGCTAAACACTACGCCATATACACCGGCATAGATTAATGAAATGTGACAATAGTGGGTAAACGATATGCTACTGATAGTTCAATGTCATCGTCCCAAAAAATAGGTTTTTGTTGTTTACATTTTCTATCTTACTACATGTCTAGCTAGCTAGTGTAATATTTGTTGATTTTGTATGTGTAACAACAAATATTACATTTTTGTATATTTATCTAGCTAAAACATATTATATGCACATTACAGTTTTATTAATGAAAATTCACAATTTAAATTTACATATAATTTAGATTTTTTAATTAATATATTTAATTTCATTTCAAAAAATATATATTTAATTATTATACAGAAAATAAATATTTAATTAATTATTATATTTTTAAAATACAAAAATCAATGATGGCTTGGGATAAGAGACATTGAATATATACAAAGTCTTTTATAGGGACACGTTGTAGGTACCCTACGATGATTCCTAGGGGGAGACTTTGTAGACATTCAACGTATCCCCCTCGGAGTCATCATAGGGTGTACAGTCTACACCCTATGATGACTCCCAGGGGGAGACGTTGAATGTCTACAAAGCCTCCCCCTGGGGGTCATCGTAGGGTATCTTTAGATGGCTTCTCCAACAACGTCTCCCCTGGGGGGAGACATTAAATGTCTACAATGTCTTCCTTATATAGTCATTAAATGTCTATTTTTTTGTAGTGATAATTCAACTTTCCAACCAACCTGCGATATCTTTCAGGATCTTCAAATGGTTCCCCATCTCTTGTAAGGTGCACATTAGGACTCATTGGAGTACTACAAGGCTTTGCTCCCAATTTTCTTGTCTCAGTCAACAAATCAATGACGTACTTTCTTTGAGATAGAAAAATACCTTGTTTGCTCCGAGTTACCTCAACTCCCAAGAAATGCTTGAGCACCCCCAAATCCTTCGTGTGAAAATGAGTATGAATGAAGGATTTAAGAGATGAGATTCCTCTAGTATCATTTCCAGTAATAACAATATCATCCACATACACAACCAATAGAATGATACAATCAGTTGATCATTTATAAAACACAGAATGATCAGACGTACTTTTCAGCATACCAAATTTCTCAATAGCCTGATTAAATTTACCAAATGAAGCACGAGGACTTTGCTTCAAACCATATAAAGATTTTTGAAGACGACAAACTTGCCTTGACTCCCCCTGAGCAACAAAACCAGGAGGTTGCTCCATATACACCTCCTCCTGAAGATCTCCATTAAGAAAAGCATTCTTGATATCTAGCTGATGTAGAGGCCAATGATGAGTAGCTGCCATTGAAATAAACAATCGAACATATATCAACTTAGCAATAGGAGAAAAAGTATCATAATAGTCCACTCCATAGGTTTGAGCATAACCCTTAGCAACAAGATGGGCCTTTAATCAAGCAATTGATCCATCTAGATTGACCTTAATAGTTAATACCCATTTGCACCCTATGGCTCATTTTCTAGAAGGTAAATCGACTAAGTCCCAAGTACCATTGTCATCTAAAGCATTCATCTCTTCTATCGTTGCATCATGCCAACCAAAATGAGATATGACTTCATGGACAGTATTAGGAATCAAAATAGAATCAAGGGGAGCAACAAAAGAACAGGAAGAAGATGACAAGTGATTATAAGAAACAAAAGAAGAAATAGGATAAGTGTAATGACGTTTACCTTTACGTAGTGCAATGGGAAGATCATCACTTGGGACCGGATCTGATGATGAAGTAGCAGGTGCAGGACATGAAACAGGAGGTAGACGCCTGGTGTGCACTTTAATAGGAGGCGGAGGCATGTCGGGAGCTATGGCTGGGACAGGGTGAGTAATAGGAGACTCATCGTGAGTAGTGTCTAAGATAGGTTTAGAAATAGGAGATTCCTCAAGAAGTGGGTTAGGGGCAGAAGATGTCATAGAATATACCAACAAATCATCATCCTCCCCCTGACGAGTAGGAATAGAGGAAGACGAAAAATAGGGTGTGTTTTCCATGAAGGTAACATCAATGGAGACTAAATATTTGTTGAGATTTGGACAATAACACCTATACCCATTCTAAAGACGATAATAGCCAAGGAATACACACTTCAATGACTTAGGATCTAAT
Source organism: Humulus lupulus (assembly GCF_963169125.1). NCBI lineage: Eukaryota > Viridiplantae > Streptophyta > Magnoliopsida > Rosales > Cannabaceae > Humulus > Humulus lupulus. Next base: position 67,496,819 of record NC_084799.1, read on the forward strand.
TTGTGACATTTGGACGAACATCTCGAGCAAAACAAGTACTACCAAATATCCTAGGATCAATTGGAAATAATGACTTGCTGAGAAAAAGAATTTTATACGGGATCTCTCCATTAAGAACAGAAGATGGCATGCAATTGATAAGAAAACATGTTGTAGAAAGGACATCGGCCCAAGAATGTTTAGGAACATGCATTTGAAATAAGAGGGCTCATGCAGTTTCAAGAAGATGTTTGTTTTTACATTCTGCTACACCATTTTGGGATGCAGTATCAATGCAAGAGGTTTCATGAAGCATGCCATTAGAGACCATATAAGAATGAAATAAAGCAGAAGTATATTCTTTGGCATTATCACTTCACAAAGTACGAATAGAAACATTAAATTGATTCTTAATCTCAGCACAAAATGCACAAAATATAGAAAATAACTCAGAACAATTTTTCATTAAATATAACCAAGTTATACGAGAATAATCATCAACAAAAGTAACAAAATACTTGAATCCAAGTTTAGACAAAATAGGAGAAGGACTGTAAACATCAGTATGAACTAATTCAAAAGGAACACTATCATGTTTATTGACTCGAGGACTCGAACTAAGACGATGATGTTTGGCAAATTAACACGACTCACAATCTAATGAAGATACTATTGGAAAATCAATCAGAGCATGTAGCGAAAACTTGTGCGTGGTGGGCCCGTTGTTGTTTTTTATTGAGAACAACAGAACAACAACAATAAAAAAATTCATAATCATACAAACAAGTTATATGACCAAGAAAACAATCCAGAAACATTATCATACAATACTATTAATCATGCAACAAATATGTATATAAATATACAATATATTTATGTACAACATATAAACACAAAAAATCAAGAACAAAATTTTTTACCTCTTGAAGCCTATCAAGTGTCCTTGAGTCTTTTCGTATTTTTATCGATCTTCCTATCCAAAGCTTTGAGCACTCAAACCACGATCTTCCGAAGTGTTCTCTACACATCAAGATGTGTGTGGGCACATAGAGAACATGTGTTTGTATTTTAAGAATCACAAGTATTTCTCAACACACGAGAACTTGGATTATGGTCTGAGAATGACTAGAATAAAAGAAGAAGAAGAAAGAAAAACCTTTTGTCTGAAAAAAAGCTCTGAATGAATTTTGTTCTGTGTATTTTTCTTGTGTGTATTTTCTATCTCTTCTCCTTTTATATCATATATGTTACACCCAAATTTCGAGAATAGAAATTTTGATCTCGAAAGTCAGGGTCATAAAGTGTGAGCTTGAAAGTAAGAAAACTTTCCATGAGATCAACATTAATGATTATTGAGTTTGACAGTCTCGTTCAATATTAAAACAAAGACGTCGTAATTGGTAAGCTCAGAACCACGTGGTCTCGAAAGTGATTCGAGGTTACAAGACAAGCTCAAAGCTACAGTGAAAAAGGTTCAACACTTGTTTAATTTTCTTGGTCTAGTTGTATTGGCGTCAGTCAAGAAGGTTCGAGCCCGGGCATTTGCAAGCTTGGAGAAGATGACTTAGATAAAGTTCCTTGATAAGATTGAGGGAAGCTGAGGTAGCGAGTTCGTGATGATTTGCTGATCTCTAAGATATATAAGTCAAATGTTCGAGATAGATAGCCTACTGTGAATACGGTTACTGTTTGACAATCCCTATATCTAGGGGATTTGTTGTAATCTGTTAATAAATCCTGAATATCAGGGGATTTATACGCGTATTGTATATTTATACGCATTTAATTGTATTTATTTTAAAATTTGAATCATAACCCCTTGAAGTGTGAGGGGAGATATTATGTAAACCAGTCTATAAATAGATTGGAGAAATTCATTTGTAGACACACTGAAATTGGTACTGGGAATACTCTACTGAATTGCTTCCAAAAAGCTTTGAGAGAATTCCATAGTTGAATAACATTGACTCGTGGACTAGGCATATTTTAACTGCTTAACCACGTAAAAAATTGGTTTTCCTCTTTATTTTTCTAATTTTGTGTTTAGTGCTCTTCATTTCTAAGTTGACGGAAAATGGCGTCAACAGTTTGGTGCTTTCATTGAGAGCTATTAAACAAGACGTTAGCCCATTTAATCAAAAAACCTCCTGAATCATCAATGGTCGCCACAAACAATCCCAGCACTTGTAACGTCCTGGATAGCCAAGACCGCTAGACTGTGTGTTTGTAAAGGTGAAGGACTTGTTAATCAAGTCATTTAATTAAATTATGTCACTAATCATAAGTGTGCTAGGGATAAAAGAAGTTTTGGTCTCAAAAGATACACTTTATAAGCTTAAACATTTTTACATATGGGATCCCAAAAAGATCAGTGTTAAAAAGTTGGTTTACAAAATCTCATAAGTTAAAGACAATCATTAGCCATACTAAGGCAAAATAAGCATTTTCAGTCCACTCGTCCCTGCCTTCCCTCTCAACCATGGCGGCTGAGCAGCAAGTCATGTACATTCAGCTCGCAGAGCTCTCCAAATCAGGGCTGATCGAGCTTGCCCTTGCCTTTACCTGCACCACGCAGCACCCGTGAGCCAAGGCCCAGCAAGAAAAAACAATACACATCATATACAGTATTAGCAAACAAGTAACCTTTTAAGCATGTTCAATCACTCAATGTTCATATCAACTCTATAGCATGTAATCATAATCCAAGATACATGTAAACACCATTAACAATCAAATTACCCAATAATCACATTAATCATCTTTAATAGCCAGAATACACAATAATCAGGGCCGACGACTTAGGCCGCACCCTCTATTTAACCCACTGACTCCGGCCCGCTTAAACCGAGCTCAGTGTATAATAATCTATCCTCGGCTACCAGTGGCCGAGCCGTGCCCTGTGCGCTTGTTTAACCTTGGCACGCTAAGGCCCTTGGTTTACTATTTACATGGCATAATACCATTCTTTCAAATACACATATTAGGGAGCCCTTAGTCCCGTTTCAAATATACAACCGGGTGTAGTTTTCTTACCTTTAACTTCTTTGTTTGTTAATTACAAGTGACGTCCCTCGAGCACGATCCTTTACCGGGCCCTAACTTTAGCACCTAATCACAACCAAGGTATTGGGTTTCATTAATATCCAAATATAGGATTTTGAGTACAAAACTAACTTCCGAGAAATCAAATCCCACCAAGCACGGTGGTGAAATTGATCCCAAGCACACTAGGTTCGATTCCCGTGCTTAAAAACCCTAAACGTTCAAGTATGCATCTAAGGGCTGCGGCCCTTGAAGCCTAGCCGCGACCCTGCCCTAAAACAGAACCTAAGGCCTCCCTAAAAGAAGACACGCGCCGCAACCCTTGCTTTGGGCGCTGTGGCGCTCACCCCTGGCCGAGCCTTCTTGGCTCCTTTGCATCCTAGGGCCGCAACGCTCTAGAACAGAGCCGCGACCCTTCCCTTCGTGCCCAGAAATTCCACCATTTTCAACATCCAAACCTTACCCAAAATCATCCCAAAGCTTCCTAATTCAAAACCAATTAATCCCAACACTTTTAGAGTGACTTAAACAACATAATTCAACTGACATCTCAACCTAAAACTCATGTAAATCCCATCTTCAATTTCTGAAACTCAAGAACTTCAAACACTAAAACCAACAATGCAAAACTAGAACTTAAGCCTCTAAATCATGAATTATAACTTACCTCTTCAGCTGAACTCCTTTTCTAAGCAAAATCCCTGTTAATTCCTAAGTTTTCCAGCTCCAATTCAACCTTAAACATCAATATCACAATCATCTCATTACTCAGCCAAAAGCTCAAAGTTTCTAACTTCAAAACACAATTTAATTCTTACCTTAGCCTTGATTAAATGTTCCCTGGACAATTCTTGAGCTAGCCTCTAATTTCCCCTCTTAATTCTTCTGAAATCCCAGCTCAAATTCTGGCAATTTCTACAAAATTCTCAGTGTTCCTTTTGTTTTCTTCTTAGTTTCCTTGAGAGATAGACAAGAGCTGAGAAGGAAAAAGGGTCGTTCTAAATTTTGTTCTACTGTTTTTCCTTTAATTTTAGCCTATCCTTATCCCGTTAAGTCAATCCCGAGGCTCGGGGTGCCGGAAACGTCCCCGAGGGCAAAACAGTAAAATTCCCCAATATTCCCGCCTAGACTTCCTATCCTCAAATATATCTCCATATATTTATTTTCATAACCCGATAGTCTAAATAACTACTCGATACCTAAAATACCCCTGACTTATCCAAAGTCAACTGTTAAGCCCCGTTGTGACTTTTCCCGCTATCTAGCTCCCTAGGATCGCCTCAGGTCGCACGCTGCAGATATACCCACATAATAATGTGGTTCTCACAAATATAACATATAATCACAATTTAACATTCATATAGTCAAACAGGCATACTTAACATATAATTATGTATTTAATCAATTAATTCACACATGGACCAAATATGCCCTCCCGACACACTAGTCAAGGCCCTTAAGCCTTATTAGTGAATATGGGTCGTTACAACTATCCCCTTCTACGGAGAATTTTGTCCTGGAAATTTACCTGAATAACTCGGGATGCTGATCCCACATCGCTATCTCTAACTCCCAGGTCGCTTCCTTGACCTTACTATTTCTCCACAACACCGTCACCAACAGAATTGTCTTATTCCGTAAAACTTTGTCCTTCCGATCCAAAATCTGAACTAGTCGCTCTTCATAGGAAAAATCTGTCTGTAACTCTAAGTCTTCATACTTTAGTACATGTGTCGTATCTGAAACATACTTCTGCATCATGGAGACATGGAACACATCATGAACTCTTGAAAGCGACGGTGGCAATGCCAACCTATAAGCCACCTGTCCAATCCTTTCTAAAATCTTGAAAGGTCCAACAAACCGAGGGCTTAACTTGCCCTTTACTCCAAATCTTCTCACCCTCGCAATGGTGAAACTCGCAGAAACACATGGTCCCCAACCTAGAACTCCACGTCCCTACGCTTAGGATCAGCGTAGCTTTTCTGTCAACTCTGCAAAGCAAGCATTCTAGCTCGAATCTTCTCAATAGCCTCATTGGTCTTCTTAACCATGTTTGGCCCCAAGTATTTCCTCTCACCCATATCATCCCAATGAATGGGTGATCTACACTTCCTCCCATATAGCATTTCATAAGGAGCCACTCCAATCGTGGAATGATAACTGTTGTTATATGAAAATTCAATCAACGGAAGATACTTACTCAAGATCCCTCGAAGTCAATCACACACGCCCTAAGCATGTCCTCCAATACCTAAATCGTCCTCTCAGATTGCCCGTCAGTCTGAGGATGAAAAGCTGTGCTAAACTTCAGCTGAGTCCCCATGGCTCTCTGCAGAGCTCCCCAAAACTTGGAGGTAAAGATAGGGTCTTGATCCGATACAATAGACTTTGGAACCCCATGGAGACGAACTATCTCCCTCACATACAACTCTGCATACTGTTCCACTGAGTACGTCGACTTCACTGGCAGAAAATGAGCTGACTTGCTGTACTTGTCCACTATCACCCACACCGAGTCACAAAGTCCCACTGTCCTGGGTAATCCTCCCACAAAATCCATCGTGATGTCCTCCCACCCCACTCTGGAATACCCAAAGGCTGAAGCAATCTCGCTGGTCGCTGATGCTCAGATTTTACCTACTGACATGTCAAACATCTAGCCACATACTCCACCACATCCTTCTTCATCCCGGGCCACCAATATAGTGTCCGTAGATCCTGATACATCTTTGTGGTACCCGGATGAAGCGAGTATGGCGTAGTGTGAGACTCATCCAATATCTCTCATCTGACCCCCTCATCTGCCGAAACACAAATCCGTCCCTGATATCTAAGCAAACCTGTCTCAGAAACAGAATAATCCTTAACTGTCCCCGCTAAGACATGTTGTCTAACCTCCTGCAACTGCGCGTCCACTAACTGACCCTCCTTGACCCGCTCTAACAGGGTCGACTGCAAGGTAATATTAGTTAACTGGCCTACCACCTGTTCTATCTTTGCCCTGGCCATCTCATCAGCTAATTCTCTCGAGATCTAGGTGGAACTATACATCTGTCCTGGGCCCCTCCGGCTCAACGCATCTGCCACCACATTGGCTTTCCTAGGGTGGTAAAGGATTGTAGAGTCCAAAGAACTTTACTTAGCTAAGTTAGATAGTAGTATAATAGTAATAATAGTATTATCTTTATGACTGTGGATTTTTGGTTCAGACCGGGATTTCTTTGGACACTCATAGTAGTACTTGTAGATTTTCTAAGTTTAACCTATAGTTTAGGAATATTAATTTTAATCTAAGGTTTGATTAATATGACTGATATTGAGGATAATATTTATTATACTATAAGGTTTAGATAAAAACCAATAAGATAATAGCACATGTTATGTATAGGTTTATTAATGATTAAGTATTTTGAGGATTAAATTTATTAAGGTTAAAATTTGAATACTCTAAGGTCAGTCATCAGCTTTGAAAACGTTAGAGGGCTTAGTCAAGGCTGTTTACTCAATTCAAATTAAGCTAAAAATGTGTAATTTCGTGTTTAAATATTCAGCGTATGCCGATATATCGCAGCTATAGGGGGCGATATATCGCAGTACGAAGATACAGAAAACACGAAACGTTGCACGATTGCCTCGGGCATAATGGTCCAGGCGATATATCGCCTCCTTCAGCATATTTTTGAAAGTTTTCAAAAACGTTCTCCATTCAAACCTTCAACCTCTTGATAAGTCCAGCACCTTTCTGAACGAGTCTTCAGTCTCTGCTGAACGATAATTCAAATTATTTTCACTTAAAAAGCCATTATTTTTATTCAAGTTAAATGAAGATCTTTTCATTCCTAAACTCATTAAATAGGACCTAGTACCCAGCCATTTATTCATCTATTACTCTAAGTTCAGAGGCTGCAAGTTGCTAGGTTGGTGTGAGAGTGTAAACACTTGGGTTGGGAATTATAAGCTTGATCACTATAAGCTTACCAAACACTTGGGAAGTAAGGTTCTATACACATTTCGGTGCAAGGTTTAGATTGATTATAGAAGTACTCAAGGTATCCCAAACTCTAGTCCATTTCTGTATTATTTTCTTTAAATTTCTCATAGTCTTCTACTCAGTATTCTAAACCTTATTCCTATTCTTAGTTAGGAAATCTAAGTTCTTGAGCACAAGGTAAGTATATTTTGATAGCATAGTTCCTTCATCACTTTCATCCCTTTTCTTCAATATACTCACCCTATTATAAATGGTTTTTAGGAGTGTTCCAAGATCCCAAATCAGTTCTCATATCCCGGTTATTTTGGTAAGGAAAATAGGCTACGATTTATGTGTTATATGATTTTATATGTTATCTTATGAATATGTGTTATGAAAAATGCTATGTTAAGTATGCTTGTAGACTTGGGCATATGACCTATACAACTAACAAACCCCAAATAGATTATGGGCATATGACTTGCTTAGCTAGCAAGACCCCACTAATCTATTGGGCATATGACTTGTTTAGTTTATGGGACCCCAAGTAATAATGGCCATTATAGTATGTATGTGACATAAGTGTTATGATATGTTTTATGTTACATTATGAATTTTATGTATATGGTTATATGTTAGATTTTCCTTGCTAGGCATTAGACTCACTCCTTTTTGTTTTTATGTGCAGGAAAATAGCTTTAGTGGCGATAAAGGTTCTTGGAAGCTTGGGGAATGTGTATTGAGGCGGAATGGATTCAAAGAGCCGAGAGTTTCGATTCGAGGATGAAGTCTTTACTTATGGTTTTATGTGTGCTTTTCCGCACTTATTTATGTAATCTCTTTTAATTACAAGTATGTTATGTTTTGATTTTAAAACAATGGGATCCCATATCCTACTTTGAATTTTATGTAGGTTTAACATTTTTTTTTACAAGTTTTAATAAAGTTATGATCTTTTCACTTGTAAGTTCTATTAAGGATTAGGGTCTATGTGTAGTTTTCATTAATGGTCCAAAGTCTGGAGTAGTTGGGTCATTACAAGGATATCACAATCATAATCCTTAACCAGCTCCAACCAACGTCTCTGCCTCATGTTCAAATCCTTCTGAGTAAAGAAATATTTCAAACTCTTATGGTCAATGTATATCTCACACTTCTCCCCATACAAATAATGATGCCACACCTTTAGTGCGAATACCACTACTGCTAGTTCCAAATCATGAGTCGGATACCGCTGCTCATACTCCTTTAGCTGCCGCGATGCATAAGCTATAACTTTCCCATTCTACATCAACACGCAGCCTAAACCCATCCTCGATGCATCACAATAGACCACAAACTTTCCTTCCTCCGAAGGAAGACTCAGCACAGGTGCAGAAATAAGTCGCGCTTCAACTCTTGAAAATTGTTCTCACACTTCTCAGACCAAACAAACTACTGATTCTTCCTCATCAACTCTGTTATTGGTGCAGAAATCTTTGAGAACCCTTCTACAAACTGTCTGTAATAACCTGCCAACCCAAGGAAACTCCGCACCTCCAAGGCGTTCCTTGGCCTCGGCCAATCTCTTACTACTTCTACCTTGGACGGATCCACCTTAATCCCTTCCGCTCCAACTATATGCCCAAGAAAAGTCACCTCTGGCAACCAAAACTCACATTTCTTAAACTTGGCGTTTAGTTGATGCTCCCTTAACCTCTGTAAAACTTGTCGAAGATGCTACTCATGCTCTGCCTCTGAACTGGAGTAAACCAAGATGTCTTCAATGAAGACAATGACGAATTGATCCAAGAAGTCCCTAAACACCCTATTCATCAGATCCATGAAAGCTGCTGGGGCATTGGTCAGACCAAAAGACATGACCAAGAACTCATAATGCCTATACCGTGTCCGAAAGGCCGTCTTGGGTATATCCTCATCTTTGATCCTCAGCTGGTGATAACCAGATCGAAGATCAATCTTTGAGAACACCGTATTACCCTGTAGCTGGTCGAACAAGTCATCAATCCTTGGTAGAGGGTATGTATTCTTGATAGTCAACTTGTTCAATTCCCTATAGTCTATACACATCCTCAAAGTCCCATCCTTCTTCTTAACAAACAACACTGGAGCGCCCCATGGTGAGTAGCTTGGTCTGATAAACCCTAAATCTAGAAGTTCCTGTAACTGTATCTTCAATTCCTTCAATTCTGCCTGTGCCATCCTATATGGTGCCCGTGATACTGGTTCTGCCCCCGGTGCTAAATCAATCTCAAACTGAATCTCCCTGCGCGGCGGTAACCCTGGTAGATCCATAGGAAATATGTCTAAGAACTCACACACCAATCTGGTCTCCCCCGGCCCTACAGGCATAACCCTGGTAGTATCCACCACACTAGCCAGAAAACCTATACATCCACCCTGTAACAAGTCCCTGGCTCTCAATGCTGAAATCATGGGTACGCGGGGTCCAGACACCGCACCCACAAAGACAAATGGATCCTTGCCCTCAGGCTCAAAAGTCACCATCTTCTTCCTGCAGTCAATAGTAGCTCCATACCTGACCAACCAATCCATCCCTAAGATCATATCAAAATCCTCCATATCTAACTCAATTAGATCCACCGCAAGTTCCCTACTATCAACCATCACTAGCAGTGCCCTAATCCATCTCCTAGAAACTACAAGTTCCCCTGTAGGCAATAAAGTCCCAAACCCTGCAGTCTGATATTCACTAGGTCTACACAATCTATCAATCACTTTACTTGAAATAAAGGAGTGTGTAGCACCAGAATCAATCAATACAGTAAAAGGAGTGCCAGTGCTAGAAAGCTGACCTGTCACTACCGAGGGACTAGCCTCGGCCTCTGCCTGAGTTAAGGTGAATACTCGAGCTGGAGTCAAGCTATCCAGCTTTCCTGCTTCACCTTTCTTCATTGTTGGGCAGTCTTTCCTGAGATGCCCCACTGTTCTGCACACAAAGCAAGCCTTTGCTCGACACTCGCCCAGATGGCGTCTTCTACACCTCAGGCACTCTGAATAGGTCTGCCATGCCTCGCCGCCACCCTGACGGCCACCCTGTCCACCCCGACCCCTCCTATCAGGACTAGCAGCGGTCGAAGTGTCAGGAGTCTTTCTCTTGAAGTCCCTGGGGCCTCCGCCCCTACCTGCCCCTGAATAAGGAGGCACCACTCTGTGGCCCTCGCGTCTCACCGCACTTTCTTTCCAAATCTTGTTCTCCGCTTCTTCAGCGGTAAAAGCCTTCTCAACGGCCTGGGCATAAGTTGTTCCTCCAGGTACCGTCGTAATCCTAACATCCCAGGCTATCATAGCATTAAGCCCCCTGATAAATCTATCTTGCCTAGCAGCATCAGTAGGCACAAGATCTGGTGAAAATATCACAAGTCTGTCAAATTTTAGGGCATATTCAGTAACAGTCATATTGCCCTGCACCAAACCCACAAACTCATTAACTTTTGCTGCCCTGACGGCAACATTGTAGTATTTCTTGCTAAACAAGTCTCTAAAACCTTCCCAACTCAAAGAAGTAACATCCCTGGTCTGCGATGCCACTTCCCACCAGATGCGGGCCTCCTCTCTCAACATATAAGTGGCATAAGCCACTCTATCATGCCCCTCTACTCTCACGAAATCCAGAATTGTAGTAATCATAGTTATCCATTGCTCGGCTTTCAATGGATCCGGTCCACCCTCAAAGATTGGGGGTTGCTGCTTCCTGAACCACTCATACAACGGCTCCCATCTGTTTCCAACCTCCCCTGGCTGTACAACTAGTACCACTGCAGGTGGTACAATAAGGGCAGCAGTCCCCGATGGAGCCTACTGTCGCAGTAAGCGAATCTGTTCATCCAGGCTCTGTAACCGAGCCTGCATATCGGCCATAAGTTGCTGCCAGTACTCAGGGACTAGCGGAGGAATCTGGCCCTGGTCATCACCCCTGGTCCCGGACCTAGTGCCGGCTAGACGCGTAGATTTTCATGGACGCATAGCTATCCAAGTCAATCTGCAATCAATGACTCGGCAGTCAGATCATGACGACAGGGTAAAAGCTTCTCCAAAATCCACCAATAGAACTTAACCACACACAAAAAATCAACATATAGGCATTTATCCACATGCACCGGCTGCTAACAAGCATGCCCCAATCTCATCACACAATAGCTATGTAACAAGCATTCATCCATACACAATATGCACTTAATCATCCAAATATTCATATACATGCACGACTATGCTAATAAACATGCCTCAATATTCTCACACAACAGTCAAGGGCCAGGCCCTATCAGTATCTCATGCTCCCTATTAATCCAACAGATATCAACAACCATAGTTCGTTCCAGGCATATTAGCATATAAGCACATATACACATTACCAAACCCTGAATCGAGCTTGTCTCTAGCAATGAATGTACATGTCTAGCCGGTCTTCAGGAACCCTTAAACCTAGGTAGCTCTGATACCAAGTTGTAACGTCCTGGATAGCCAAGACCGCTACACTGTGTGTTTGTAAAGGTGAAGGACTTGTTAATCAAGTCATTTAATTAAATCGCGTCACTAATCATAAGTGTGCTAGGGATAAAAGAAGTTTTGGTCTCAAAAGATAAACTTTATAAGCTTAAACATTTTTACATATGGGATCCCAAAAAGATCAGTGTTAAAAAGTTGGTTTACAAAATCTCATAAGTTAAAGACAATCATCAGCCATACTAAGGCAAAATAAGCATTTTCAGTCCACTCGTCCCTGCCTTCTCTCTCAACCGTGGCGGCTGAGCAGCCGGTCATGTACATTCAGCTCGCAGAGCTCTCCAAATTAGGGCTGATCGAGCTTGCCCTTGCCTTTACCTGCACCACGCAGCACCCGTGAGCCAAGGCCCAGCAAGAAAACACAATACACATCATATACAGTATTAGCAAACAAGTAACCTTTTAAGCATGTTTAATCACTCAATGCTCATATCAACTCTATAGCATGTAATCATAATCCAAGACACAAGTAAACACCATTAACAATCAAATTACCCAATAATCACATTAATCATCCTTAATAGCCAGAATACACAATAATCAGGGCCGACGACTAAGCCACACCCTCTGTTTAACCCACTGACTTTGGCCCGCTTAAACCGAGCTCAGTGTATAATAAGCTGTCCTCGGCTACCAGTGGACGAGCCGCGCCCTGTGCGCTAGTTTAACCTTGGCACGCTAAGGCCCTTGGTTTACTATTTACATGGCATAATACCATTCTTTCAAATACACATATTAGGAAGCCCTTAGTCCCGTTTCAAATATACAACCGGGTGTAGTTTTCTTACCTTTAACTTCTTCGTTTGTTAATTACAAGTGACGTCTCTCGAGCACGATCCTTTCCCGAGCCCTAGCTTTAGCACCTAATCACAACCAAGGTATTGGGTTTCATTAATATCCAAATATAGGAATTCGGGTACAAAACTAACTTCCGGAAATCAAATCCCACCAAACACGGTGGTGAAATTGATCCCGAGCACACTAGGTTCGATTCCCGTGCTTAAAAACCCTAAACGTTCAAGTATGCATCTAAGGGCTGCGGCCCTTGAAGCCTAGCCGCGGCCCTGCCCTAAAACAAAACCTAAGGCCTCCCTAGAAGAAGACAGGCGCCGCGGCCCTTGCTTTGGGCGCCGCGGCGCTCACCCCTAGCCGAGCTTTCTTGGCTCCTTTGCATCCTAGGGCCACAACGCTCTAGAACATAGCCGCGGCCCTTCCCTTCGTGCCCAGAAATTCCACCATTTTCAACACCCAAACCTTACCTAAAATCATCCCAAAGCTTCCTAATTCAAAACCAATTAATCCCAACACTTTTAGAGTGACTTAAACAACATAATTCAACTGACAACTCAACCTAAAACTCATGTAAATCCCATCTTCAATTTCTGAAAATCAAGAACTTCAAACACTAAAACCAGCCATGCAAAACTCGAACTTAAGCCTCTAAATCATGAATTATAACTTACCTCTTCAGCTGAACTCCTTTTCTAAGCAGAATCCCTGTTAATTCCCAAGTTTTCCAGCTCCAATTCAACCTTAAACATCAATATCACAATCATCTCATTACTCAGCCAAAAGCTCAAAGTTTCTAACTTCAAAACACAGTTTAATTCTTACTTTAGCCTTGATAAAATGTTCCCTGGACAATCCTTAAGCTAGCCTCTAATTTCCCACTGAATTCTTCTGAAATCTCAGCTCAAATTCTGGCAATTTCCCCAAAATTCTCAGTGTTCCTTTTGTTTTCTTCTTAGTTTCCTTGAGAGATAGACAAGAGCTGAGAAGGAAAAAGGGTTGTTCTAACTTTTGTTCTACTATTTTTCCTTTAATTTTAGCCTATCCTAATCCCGTTAAGTCAATCCCGAGGCTCGGGGCGTCGGAAACATCCCCGAGGGCAAAACGGTAAAATTCCCCAATATTCCCGCCTAGACTTCCTATCCTCAAATATATCTCCATATATTTATTTTCATAACCAGATAGTCTAAATAACTACCTGATACCTAAAATACCCCTGGCTTATCCAAAGTCAACTGTTAAGCCCTGTTGTGACTTTTCCCGCTATCTAGCTCCCTAGGATCGCCTCAGGTCGCACGCTGCAGATTTACCCACATAATAATGTGGTTCTCACAAATATAACATTTAATCACAATTTAACATTCATATTGTCAAACAGGCATACTTAACATATAATCACATATTTAATCAATTAATTCACACATGGACCAAATATGCCCTCCCGGCACACTAATCAAGGCCCTTAAGCCTTATTAGTGAATTTGGGTCGTTACAGCACTGGTGGGCGACCATTGCCCCAAATACCAAAGGAACAAACTCCTCATACCAAAGACTATCCACGACGACCTGGAAAGCATCCCGTGGCTAACCCAGGCCCAGTAGAAAGGAGTGATTCATCTGATTCTCAAGGACCACCTACTCTCAGGCTTGATGAGGATCTGTACTACAAAACCTGAAAGGTATGTCCCAATCGTGGAACTTGAAAATCGCCAACTGCGTAAACAATTGGCAGAGGCGACAAAGCGCACTGAGGTATTAGCCAGGCAGGCTGCTGAAGCCCAGGCACCTCCCCGGAGGCCAAGAGGATGTCCTCGTGGGAGCACGGCTGCTAGGAAGGCGGAACAAACATCGCAGTAGCTTCAGCCAAGGCCCCGGAGAAACACTCGAGCTGAGGCCACTGACAACCAAACTGCAGATTTTTCAACGGGGACGGGTAATAACCGAGCCCCTCCAGTAGCATGGAACTCAAATCCCAAAGCTGCAAGAAACAACCTAGAACTTGTCCGGAAAAGCTCTGGGCCATCTAGACCCAACAATGGGAGACAGGCACCATCGCCCATATGGCATCCACTATCACCAATAAGGCACCCCTCACCAGTCCGAGAGGTCCCCCGACCTGCTCCACGAAGACCGTCTCGCAGTGGCAGTCAGGATGAGAACCGACAAGCCAGACCTGGACAAGGAAATGAAAGGGAAGCTACCTAAGATGCACAGAGCTCCTAGACCTTTGGGAAGCCTAATTTCAAGATCACAATCTGCTGGGGTAAGAAGACTGGCAGGGGACCCACCTCGTAATTATCGAGTCTCGCGGCCAGAAAGGGCTACAAGCTATGCAAGCAGGAGCTCGGACTACACTCGGTTCGTAAGCATTTATAATACTGAACCTAGGCATACAGAGAATCAGGGGAATCATCATGATCTAAAGGATCACCTGAACCATAATCGGGGAAGAGATAATCCCCCTAACCCTGATCTGCGAGACCATCTGAATGGTCGTAATCAGTCGGCACATAACCCTATGCCAAGACAAGGAGCTGGAGTTCTTATTAACGATAACTAGCCCCCTCAAGTTCAGGTTCGACCCCCAGTGGATCTGGTCCAGAAAAGGATTGATCAGTTGGAAAGGGCATTCAGGCTCCTACAAGATGAGCGGAGCAGGGATAAGGCTGGAGAGTCCGATGAGGAGCTCGAGCCTTTCTCCCCACATATTTCTAACACCTCATTTCCACAAGGATTTAGAATACCTCACATAGCACCATTCGATGGAAACTCAGACCCGTACAGTCATCTAAGCACCTTTAATACCATCATGCGAGCCAGCAATGTTAGCTACAAGCTCAGATGTATGTTGTTTCCAGCTACTCTTACGGGACCAGCAAAAAAATGGTTTGAGAAGTTTCGAAGACATTCGATCTCGTCCAGGGATCAATTAGCAAGAGAATTTAAAAAGCAATTCAAGGCTATGGTTGGCGTCAGGCCCGAAGCCTCAGCCTTGGCCAATGTACGACAACAACAAAGGGAGTCACTAAAGAGCTACCTTACGAGGTTTAACATAGAAGTGGCTCGAGCCCAAAATGTCGATGATAGTGGGCACTTGATGGCCGTTAGAGCTGGTATTTCACCAGGGAGTCCCCTTTGGGAAGATTTACAAAGAAAACCCATTAGGTCACTAACCGAGTGCAATCGAAGGGCCCAGAGGTTTGTCAATGTAGAAGAGGCAAGGTTAGCATTAAACTTGACCTCTTAGCCCATAACTACAACGATGAATGTTAACTCTGCCTCGACCTCAGCGCCCCCATCAACTTTGAAACCGTCCGAGATAACCCTTCTAAAAGGAAGAAGAACGAAGGGAGTAACCCTGAGGCTAATGGAGGGAAAAAGAAGAAAGGGGATAAATATTTCTCCATTTACACAGTATACATCAAGCTCAATGAGACTCGAGAGAATATGTTTCTAACCAATGAAAATAAAGTCCCATTCAGACGTCCTAACCCCATGCGAAATCAGAAGGCGAAAAGGAACTCAAATAAAGACTATAGATTCCACAAAGACATCAGACATACAACCGATGAGTGTCGACTATTGAAGGACGAGATCAAAGGATTGATCTCGAGAGGATATCTCGGACAATATGTTAGAAACTGAAATTCCAATCAAGCCTCAACAAGCCAGAGGGCACCAGCTGCACAACCTACCCAAAATAATAACTCCTGAGTTCGGGAGGATGATCGACCCCCTTCGATTGATGGAGAAGATGTAGTAACCATATCATGGGGACCTCATATTGACGGTTCGGGTAGGAATGCCCAAAAGAGAGATGTAAACGAAATCAAAACTAGAGACGGTTCTCCCTACCAACCCGAACCACGAACTCCAAAGCAGTAGAGGGTTGAGACTCAGCCCATAACATTTATTGAAGGAGACACGTCACATGTCCAATTTCCTCACAACGACCCCCTGGTCATTACTCTCCAGCTCGCGAATAGGAGGGTACGCCGAGTCTTGATTGATAACGGGAGCTCAGTGAATATCCTTTACAAAGCCACTCTAGAAAAGATGGGACTCGCGCTTCGCGATTTGAAAGCATGCGCAACAACGTTGTACGGTTTTCCAGGAGAAGGGATTGCCTGTACGGGATCCCTTGACCTCCTCGTGACCTTGGGAGGGCCTGTCGGCTTACAACATACTGCTCGGGAGACCTGCCATGATTGGGTTGGGGGCAATATCGCCTGTCAGGCACTTGGCCATCATGTTCCTGACTTCTAGTGGCATCGAGACGTTGAAGGGAGACCAGCTCGTAGGAAGGGAGTGCTACAACATTTCCATGAGAGGAAAAAATCAAACAAGTGCGCAAACACTTGTAGTTGTTCAGGAAACGGATGGACCCATCTTCAATATAAATGAGGATATCGACCCCAGAGTGGAAGAAAGGGCCAATCTTGAACCTCTGGAAGAGCTCGAAGAAATGACGCTCGATGGAATGGATGCCACAAAGGTGGTAAAAGTTGGTAAGAATCTTTCAAAAAAGGTGAGATAGCAATTAATTTGCTTCTTGAAAGATAATTAGGATGCGTTTGCATGGTCACACTCGGACATGGTAGGAATTAGTCCAAATGTCATAAGCCATGCACTAAACATTGACAAGAGTTTCCCCCCGAAGCAGCAAAAATGAAGGCTCCTGGACGATGACAGAAAGAAGGCCCTTAAAGAAGAATTCGATAGGTTAAAATAAAATCGATTCAACAAGATGCCTTTTATCTGGATTGGATCACCAATCCAGTGTTGGTCCCAAAGCCCAACAGCAAATGGCGAACCTGTATCGACTACTCAGATCTTAACAAGGCGTACCCAAAAGATTGTTTCCCATTACCTTGGATAGATCCGCTCGTAGATGCCACTGCAGGTCACAGCATCATGTCATCATGGACGCTTATTCTGGATATAACCAGATTGCCATGCATGCGCCAGATCAAGAACATACGAGCTTCATAACTGACAAAGGGTTGTACTGCTACAACGTCATGCCTTTCGGGCTAAAAAATGTAGGAGCCACATACCAAAGGCTGGTAAATAGGATGTTTGCTGAGCAGATAGGAAATAACATGGAAGTTTATGTGGACGATATGTTAGTCAAATCTAAACATAATAATAACCATGTGGATGATATCGCATAATGTTTTGCTGTACTTCAGAAATACAACATGAAACTTAATCCACAAAAGTGCTCATTTGGAGTGTCTTCAGGAAAATTTCTTGGATTTATAGTAAATGCACGGGGAATAGAAGTTAATCCAGATAAGATTAAGGCATTAATCGATATGCCCTCACCTCAAAAACATAAGGATGTCTAGAGCTTAACTGGAGGAATGGCGGCCTTAAGTAGGTTTATGTCAAAATCTATGGATCAGTGCCTTCAATTCTTTAATCTTTTTAGAGGGGGAAAAAAGTTCGAGTGGTTGGAGGAGTGTGAACTCGCGTTTCAAAACCTTAAGAAAAACCTCGCGGAACCACCAATCTTGTCCAAACTAATCACATGAGAGATATTGTATATATACCTCGCCAAAACCGAGCATGCCATTAGTGCAGTACTAGTGCGAGAAGAGAAGAAAATAAAAAAATATGTGTATTACATCAGCAAAAGGTTACTAGGGGCAGAATCGAGATACCCATTAATGGAAAAACTGGCTCTGATCCTGGTACATGCATATCGAAAGCTCCAACCTTACTTCCAAGCACACCATATTCATGTGCTGGCCGACCAGCCATTGCAACAAGTTTTGTCCAAGCCAAAAGCGTTCGGAAGACTGTTAAAGTGGTTTGTCGAGCTCGGTAAATTCGAGATCACATATCACCCAAGAACAACCATCAAAGGACAGGCCCTGGCAGATTTCATTGTCGAATGTACCGGGATCTCGAATGATGAAGATGTAACCCGAGCCCACGAGCTGTGAAAACTTTAAGTCGATGGATCCTCTAATGAAAATGGATCGAGGGTAGGTATCATATTAATTACCCCAACAAGAAATAGATTCCACTCGGCGTTAAGGTTCGGCTTCGAAGCGTCAAACAACGAGGCTAAATACGAGGCATTACTAGCAGGACTGCGAATAGCTAGAGAGCTCAAAGCAAAGGCTATACATTCCTATAGTGGCTCACAGCTAGTGGTTAACCAAGTCTTGTGGGCTTATAGAACCACAGCACGAACTTCAACGGGACACACTCCTTTCTCCCTAGCTTATGGATGCGAGGCCATGTTGCCTATTGAGGTTGAAATCCCTACAATACAGAGCCATGCATACAATCAAGCCTCGAACTAATCCCAGCTCGAAGAAAGTCTAGACCTCATTGAAGAAAGAAGAGATGAAGCACAATTGAAAAATGTTGCATACTAGCAACGAGCTACTAGATACTTCAACAAGAGGGTTCGAGAGAGAAAATTCAGATTGGGAGACCTGGTACTAAGGCGTGTATTTTTAGCTACACGAGACCCGTCTGCCGGGGTACTTGGACCTAACTGAGAAGGGCCTTACCAGATCGAGTCTATCATTCGACCTGGGGTGTACAAACTGGCAAGGCTTAACAGAGAGTTAGTGCCACGAGATTGGAATGACGAACATCTACGACCTTATTATCAATAATGTAGGAGTGATGTTTTCATTGCGACCAAGCATGTTTATTTTATCTGCTTTTTATTAATCAAAATTCTCAATTTTTTTTAAAAATTGTATTCTCTTTTAATGTTATATTTTTTGCAAACCCTCTTAATTTAATAACCTATGATCACACTCATAGGATATTAAGGGGGGAATAAGTGGTATATGAGTCTGTTAACTCTGTTTTCTGTCAACTTAAGAAAGAAGAGCAATTAAACACTAATATACAAGAAGAAGTGAATAAAAAAGAATGAAAAACAATATATTTTTACGTGGTTCAGCAGTTAAAATCTGCCTAGTCCACGAGTCTATATTATTAGCTCTTTGGAGTTTTCTGGAAACTTTCAAAGAATAATTGTCCAGAGTATTCTCTCCAAATTCTCAATGTTTCCCCTCATCTTCCAAATGAATTATTCCTCTCTATTTATAGAGAGGTTTTCAGAATTGAAGAGAAATAATACTCTTGGCATTTTCGATTCCGTGAAAGCTTCTTTGCAACCACTTCTACAATCAACAATCTCTCTTTATTTGCAAGCTTCAGTGTGTAAGTTTCTTGTTCTTGAACTCGTACATTTATATTTTACGTGCATTTTTATATTTCTATTTCATCGTGATCATATTTACTAGTTTTCACTAGTTTTGTAAGGATATTTGTAGCAATTAGTAATCTTAGTCACATTGTTTAGCTGATACGGCATAAACTTTGGATTAAAAAATCTTTGGTGTCATGGGTTTCAAACCCAGATTTTAACGCAAAAAATGCAAATGTAGATTTTTTATTTTCTATTAGACTACGGGTGATATGTCGTGTAGACCAAGAAAAGGGGTACTAAATTAGGGTTTTAAATTGCACGTTTCCCAAAATTGTCACCTTTTTGAGTAATCGTCAACTTTATCCCTGAAAATCCAGTATCCTTAAAATGAATCTACACTTTCCTTCCTTCACGTCGAATACACGCTCGAAACCCGAACCTCATAACGATTCAGGATTTTTCTCGAATTCGACCCGTTCTTTCGAGATTTCGGTCTCAATCGAGCTTACTCTGTGTTCTCGAGCCTTCGAGCTCGTATCACCTAAATTCTTACTCTGATTTCTTGTATGCCTAGCCCTCACCCTTTTCTTTCTTGCTAGATGTCATAGAATTCTGAGAAATGGTGAGGGTCAATGCTCGCAATTCCTTATTCACCAACAACTCCAAGTCCAAAATCACCCTTCACCTGAAATCAGCGGCTAATTCGCGAATACAAGGTGAGGTGCGAGCAGGAAGACATTCGAGCTTACTTCCATCGTCAGATCGACGAGGTCGAGGAAAGAAAAAGGAGGAAACTTCGGGTCGCAATCTATCCAGACCCAGACCCCGAACTCAGACCTATCCCTCTCAATCCCGCGGTTAAAGTAACTGTTGCATAAAAGCTGGTGATCTTGCGTTCTCGCTGATGGAAGACTCATCAAATCGTCCATCCACCTCACAATCAGCTGTCATTCCTACCTCCAGGGAGGAATTCTTCAAGGCCGAGCACTATTGAAGCTCGGTTACTTCATTGGGACAAATCTCTGACATCCTTGCTCGCCATGGCTTAGGACTGTCCGACTCACTGCGATGTCGAGCTCTTACTCCAAATGAACAAAGTTGCTACTCCCCAGGCGATGGTCATCCCGACAATAAACTTAAGCTCACGGCCTGGAGTCGCGAGCATATGAAGGTAGGGGCTCTACTGCCCTTGAAATCCTTTTTAATGATTTTCTGGATTTTGTTGGGCTCGCGCCCTTCCAACTCTAAACCAATTCATACAGGGTCTTGTCAGCCTTGAGGTCACTATACCACGAATTAAAGTGGGAAGGACCTTCGCCAAGAGAGAACATATATCTCTTTTGCCTGAAAAGCAATCCCTCCCGAGCTTGGGGAGGAGATGGCTTCTACTATTTGTCGAGCTATCCCAAATAGAATAATTTTTTTGAAGACATGCCCAACCATCCTCCCAACTTCAAGCTACTCTTCTTCTAGACTGATGGCCTGGCTACTTCAAAATTCTATTCATTCCAACGAATTCATAGGTACATAACCCTTTTTTTTTTCTTGCTCGATTAATGTTTAGGCTCGAACTAATTAACATATATCCACTTCTTTAGCCAACTATCACCGTCCCACTCCCACATACATGATGAAGGAGCACAAGACATCTTTCCTCCAGCTACCGTATGGCAGACGTTCTCTCTCTTATCTTCTTCATGAAGTTAAGGTTCGAGCCTGCGGCCTCCTGGAGTAGGATCAGTCAACGGACGACGTCGCCTATCGCAAATATTCCATGTGGGCGCACATGCCACTCCCTACTGATAAGCTTCCTCCGAGGCAGAGGTCAACAAGCTCGAGGGTCCGCTCCCCAGTTCTTCGTCACAAGAGTCCATGCTCAGGAAACGAAGCAAATGACGAGGCTTCGAGCTCGAGTGACAGAGGTAAAGTCATCCTCAGCTTGGCCTTGTGGTCCCCATCTGTAACGCCCTGGATAGCCAAGACCGCTACACTGTGTGTTTATAAAGTGCCAGACTCGCTAATCAAGTCATTAAAGTAAAAACGTGTTACTCAGATAGTAGAGGAACTAGGGTTAAAAGGATTTTTGTCTCAAAAGATACATTTTCAATACTAAACATTGTTTATGTACATGGGATCCCAAAAATGACAGTTTAAGAGCCTTTTACAAAAGTTACAAAGCTTAAATACATTAACAGCCATGCTAAGGCAAAATGAGCGGTTAGGTGATCTCTGTCCTGACACACTCCTCGATCATGGTGATCGAACGGCTAGCTATGTACATTCACTTCGGAGCTCTCCACCTCAGGCCTGGTCCAGCTTGCTCTTGCCTTTACCTGCACCACGTAGCACCCGTGAGCCAAGGCCCAGCAAGAACACATATTAACAATAGAACATGCACATTTAGCTGTCAAGTCAATCTCACATATGGCATCTCATAAACTTCAAGCATATCAACAGTCAAGTATTTCATATACAAAGCATATCAGCTCATATAACACAATGCACAGATGATAACCAGGGCTAGCGCTCACAAGCTGCTCCCTCTGTTATCCTTTCGTTTCTGGCTCCCAGTGGCCAATTCGTGTCCCATGCGCTACATTCATGAACGGTACTCTTAGACCGCTTACACGTGTCCCTTGGCATAATACCAACGATGACACAAAACAATTCTCGAGAGCACTTAGTCCCATCACAATCATACATTCGGGTGCAGTGTTCTTACCTTTCAATTCAATAGCTTTAATCCCTCGACACCTTGAGCACGATCCCACTCGAGCCCTAGCGTTCACCTAAACACAATCATGGCCAAAGTCAACATCAACCCTCAAGTTCAAAACCTAGCCCCGGGGCTAATCCCGAACCCCCGGGATGTCCTAGTTCCACCAAACAAGGTGGTGGAACCAAACCCCAAACCTTAGGTCAAAAACCCTTGCAAAATACCCTAAAATCCCCTTCAGAAGGCAGGGTAGCGCTACAACGCTCTTGGGAGGGCGCTATAGCGCTACAGACAGAAACCAAATCCCCTCAGCAAGATGGCCTAGCGCTACAACGCCCAAAGGCTAGCGCTGTAGCGCTAGTCACAGACAGCCCAACACCAAAATTTCCCTTGTGCGATTTTCTCGAGCCAAACTCAACCAAACCTCTTCCAACTCTTACCCAAACCTAAAAACAACCTCATGACCACACTCCACTCATCCCAAGCACCCTAAACCTCTAAACTCCAAGCACATGCAATCACAAACTCAAAATTTACCATAGCCACCTCCAAACTTCAGAACCTAACATAAACCAGCTGAACATCAGACCTAGAGTTTAGAATTCATACCTTTGATAGAATTTCGCCCACAAGCTAACCCTAGGCTCCCCTTGGCTTGCTGCTCCTCAGCCCTAAGCCTGAATTCCCTAAAGTTCCATTCAATTCCACTCAAGTACCACAGCTTAAAAAAACAGAAGCAGAAATGGATGAACTCTAGAATCTTACCTCAAGTATTGGTGAAACCCTGTTAAACCTCTGTCAATTCCTTGGCCTTAGATCAAAGTCCTTGAGGTTTAGTTATCCCAGCTCTCCTCTAAGCTTTGCTCCAGAAATTCTCCAGAAATAGGTGAAGGAAAGTGTAAACCGACTCAAGAAACTCTCTCTGTTTTCCCTCCTTCTTTTCCCTTCTTTTTCAGACCCTTTTGATATTCTATAAATCCCACTATCTTAAAACCTCAGCAATACCCTTCCTTAAAAGTCAAATGACCTTTATGCCCTCACAGTTATCTCTAATCCTTTAGTCCTCTTAAGGGCATTTTAGTCTTTTTACCCAATTCCCGCTACTTCCTCGAGTGTCCCTATTATTTCCCGCTTAGTTCCCGATACCTTACTAATCACCAATAGCCTTCCTCAATATCATAATAATCTCCATCTTATCCACTAAATTCCCATTTACACCCCTAAGCTCACCCCGAGCCGGGTATAAATCCCCGATATGACTTTTACGCTACTTTGCTCACTAGGATCGTCTCAAGTCACAGATCTCAGATATATCCACATAATAATGTGGTCTCAACAATTATCACATATATCAAAGCAGTTATGCCCATAATGGCTAAAATTACGATTATGCCCTTCTAACCTAATCTGGGCCCATATGCACACTAACACACATAGTCATGCATCTCAAGTACTCAAGTAATCATATGACATGCTTAAATCATAATCATGCATCTAAATCATAATAATCACACATAATTCCCATCATGCCCTCCCGGCACACTAACCAAGGCCCTTAAGCCTTACTAGTGAATTTGGGTCGTTACACCATCCCTGCTTAAACATAAACCCGACACCCTGATCTTATTCCTAGATTCTAGGGATAATTTCCATGTATGGTCTTGGGTAGACGGGAGGGTTCATAGATTTGATAGTTAGCTAGGGAGATACCAAACTATGTATAGTTTAAATGAAGTTTGGGATGGGGTAGTTTTTCAATACGGAACAAACGACTATAGAGACCTCTCGAGGTTAACTTCCACATATAGGGAAGGGACTCCCCCAGCCTCCTCTGAAGATAGGGGGATTACTTGGTCGCCGAGTACAAGCTCGGGGGAGAGTTTCAGTTAGGTTTCTTGTGACTTGAATCTTTGTTTCTTTTTAGTATTTCAAGCTCGTAAACTAACATGAAACTTGTATATGCAGGCGATATGGAGTCTGATCTCGACAACGTGCTTAATTGTCGTTCGGGAGCCAAACAAAGCGAACGCTCGAGGGCGTCGCAGAAGGCTGGACGGCCCTCTAAGGTCCCTAAAAGGATCGAGACGACCCCTCCTCCTCTGAGCTCCCAGGGCCCAAGCAAAGTTGTTGCTGCAGATTCCAAGGTCGGGATACCTACCGAAGTCACTCTCCCTCTGCCTCCTGTTATTCAAGCCTCCCAGGAAACCGTGCCAGCTCCAAAGAAGTCGGTTATAACTCGTGAGCGTCTACTATTGATTTCGACTCACTCTAGTGAGTATGTTATTGACAATGTTGTGGGAACACATGGAGCCACCCTTGGCTCAGATGTCTTGTCTCAGGTAGGCCAAATCTTCAGCAATCTCGGCGCTCCTCGTTGGCAGTTCCTAAACAACTGGTGGGACACCAAGACTCTTTACGACAAGGGTAGCAAGCTCATCTCCTCGATAATTTTCTCTTTTCTTACTTTGTCATGTCTGTTTTAGTTTTAATTAGTATATATTATAACCCAATTTTTCTTGTGCACAGGCTCTTGCGGCATTTGCTTAGCTGAACAATGAGGTCTGTTCGAGCATGTCTTATGCTCAGGAGTCAAAGAATCTCCAGCTCAAACTTGCTGATGAGTTTAAAGCTGCCAAGTCAAAGCTGGAGGCTGAGCTTGAAGAGAAGAACTTGAGAATCAAGGAACTTGAGGAGCTAAATGCCAAGCTCAAAGAGGAGAAAAAGGCCACCTTCGACATAATCGAGGGTGAAAAGGCTCGCCTCCTTGAAGAATTTAAGCACAAAAAAG
Source organism: Humulus lupulus (assembly GCF_963169125.1). NCBI lineage: Eukaryota > Viridiplantae > Streptophyta > Magnoliopsida > Rosales > Cannabaceae > Humulus > Humulus lupulus. The sequence continues at coordinate 67,521,819 of NC_084799.1, forward strand.
ACCATGCGGTTGACATGGCCATGTACCAAATCTGGGCCAATAACGCTGATCTTGACACAAGCTTTCTTGATTCTTTCAAAGACAAGTTTTTGGCGAGGTGGCAAGCTCGATTGGAGGCAGAGGATGCTGAGAAGGAGGCTGAAAAGGCTAAGGATAATTCGAATGCCGCCGGGGGGGATGCTCCTGCTTCCTAGAAGCGAGATCATGGGCTGCGACCCATTAATAATTTTGTAACTTTTTTTTATTTTTTTTATGCCCCTGGGGAAAAAATAATTTACAGCTCGTGTAAGAGCTATTTTTTGTTTGCTCAAATGTTTACATTTGATATCTTTAATTTTACAGCTCGTGTAAGAGTTATTTTTTTGATTGCTCAAATGTTTACATTTGATATCTTTAATTTTATGCTCGACATTTGCTTTAATATTTTTGCTCTACATTTCTAGGTCGAAATATTTTGAGCATCATATTTTAATTGGCTGGATTTATGTTTATTTATTCATACAAACATTGTTGGATTTAAGCTCGAGTTCCAATGCATTCATGCACAGTTTGCTTGATGTATCCATGTCCGATCTCATTATTTGTCAAGGTCGGACCTTACTTTTACCATGCACTCGAAAGTACTTATATTGCATGTAAGATAGGTAGTTTAGTTATATCTTGCTTTTCTAGTTACTTTTCCTCTTCCTCGAGTAGCTACTTAAGGTTATGAGGTCGAAACTATCTTTTTGCAAAATACTCCAGCCTCGATCTCGACTTAGCTCAAAGTAGGTTTATCTGTGTTCCAACTTTTATCAATTAGTTTTAATCGGTTTGTTCCAAACCTATTTAGGTCGTGTTTGGTTTGTAACCCATACACTTGTAATTTTTTAATAATCTGGTTGTGTCCAGATCATCTTAGCTCGTGTATCTAGTTATATCCAAAAAATTATATCATTAATGCTCTAGTTACATCCAGATCATCTTAGCTCGCGTATCTGGTTAAATCCAGACACTTATATCGTTGATGCTCTGGTTACATCCAGATCATCTTAGCTCGCGCATCTGGTTGTATCCAGATTGCTTTGACACGTGTATACACTTATAACCTCTATGTCGGGTTAATGATCTAGACATTTTTGCTAGTTTTCGTGTATACAACATTTTCATGTCGGGTTTTCATGTCGGGTTTTCATGTCGGGTTAACCATCCAGACATCTTTTATTTTATGTTATTTATCTTTTCAAACTTATGGTATTATTATATACCACTGATGCCCCTTTAATATCCTATGAGTGTGACCATAGGTTATTGAATTAAGAGAGTTTGTAAAAAAAAAAATACAATATTTAATAAATAAAATGAGTTATGATCACAATCAAACATTTTATTAATAAAAAATCTGTAAAAATAAGCATGCTTGGTTACAATGAAACATCATTCCTACACTATTGATCGTAAGGTCGTAGATGTTCGCCATTCCAAGCTTGCGGTACCAATTCTCCGTTTAATCTGGCCAATTTATATACTCCAGGTTGAATAATGGACTCGATTTGGTAAGGTCCTTCCCAATTAGGTCTGAGTACTCCAGCAGACGGGTCCCTTGTAGCTAGGAATACACGTCTTAATACTAAGTCTCCCAATGCGAGCTTTCTACTTTGAACCTTTTTATTGAAGTATCTGGTGGCTCGCTGATGATATGCCACATTCTTCAGTTGAGCTTCATCTCGCCTTTCTTCAATAAGGTGCAGTCTTACTTCGAGCTGGGAATGGTTTGAGGCTTAATCGTAAGCATGGATTCGAATTGTAGGTATTTCAATCTCAATCGGTAACATGGCCTCGCAACCATATGCCAGGGAAAAAGGGGTATGCCCTGTGGAAGTGTGAGTTGTGGTTTGGTAAGCCCACAAAACCTGGGGTAACTCCTAGGGCCATTTTCCTTTAGCCTCCCCAACCTCTTTTTCATGGATCCTTTAAGGGTTTTATTAACCACTTCAACCTGGCCATTTGCTTGGGGATGGGCAACGGAGGAGAAGCTTTTTATTACTCCATTTATTTCACAAAAATGGGTAAATAATTCGCTCTCGAATTGGGTACCGTTATCTGACACTATTTTTCTAGGCATCTCGTGTCGGCAGATGATGTTTTTTACCACAAAGTCTAGAACTTTTTTCGAGGTAATTGTTGCCAGGGGTTCGGCCTCGGTCCATTTTGTAAAATAATCAATCGCGACCACAACATACTTTACTCCACCTTTGCCGGTTGGTAACGAGCCTATGAGATCGATTCCCCAAGCCGCAAATGGCCATGGGGAGGTCATCATGGTTAGCTTGGATGGTGGAGCTCGAGGAATTGTAGCGAATCGCTGGCATTTATCACATCTCTTGACATATTCAAATGCATCTGCTTTGACAGTGGGCCAGAAGTATCCTTGTCTTATAACTTTCTTTGACAGACTATGCCCCCTAGTGTGGTCTCCACAAAATCCTTCATGAATTTCTTCCAGAATTTTCTTTGCCTTGGGTGGAGTCACACATCGGAGTAGTGGCATAGAATATCCTCTTCAATATAACCTTCCTTCCACAATAGTGTACCTCAGAATCTGATACATCAATTTCCAAGCCTCATTCCGTTATGCTGGGAGAATGTCGATTTCGAGGTAATCAACTATTGGGGTCATCTAGGTTGGTTTGGAATCAATCATGTGCGCGTCTTCCTCTTCAGGCTCACTAATACTGGGGGTCAATAAAAATTCTATTGGGACCACGTTCGGTGTGTCAGCCTCGCTGGTCGTAGTGAGCCTGGCTAAGGCGTCTGCATTTGAATTTTGTTCTTGGGGAACCTGCTCTATGGCTTAGAACTCGAATTTTCCAAGTGCAGCCTTGGCTTTTTCTAAATACGTAGCCATCCTTATGCCACGAGCCTGATATTCCCCTAAAATTCGGTTGACTGCCAACTGTGAATCACTGTAGCAGTGTATTTCCTTTGCCATGAGTTCCTCAGCTATTCGAAGTCCTACCAATAATGCTTCATACTTGGCCTCATTATTAGATGCTTCGAAGATAAACCTCCAGGCAGAATGAAAATGATTTCCTGCTGGAGTGATTAGTATGATTCCTGCCCCCGATCCATTTTCATTGGAAGATCCATCGACATAAAGTTTCCACAGCTCGCGAGCTGGGGTTATAACCTCATTGTCGGACATTCCAGTACATTCTACGATGAAATCTGCCAGGGCCTGTCCCTTTATGGTCGTTCTTGGGTGATAAGTGATTTCGAACTGTCCGAGTTCGACTGCCCATTTTAACAACCTGCCCGAGGCCTCCAGTTTGGACAAAACTTGTCGCAGTCGTTGGTCAGTCAACACATGGTTAAGATGTGCTTGGAAGTAAGGTCGACGCTTTCAAGATGAGTGGATCAGGTAGAGAGCCAATTTTCCATTAAAGGCATCTCGATTCTGCCCCCAGTAACCTTTTGCTGACATAATATACTGCTTTTTGTACCTTCTTGTCTTCTCGGACGAGCGAAGCACTGATGGCGTGCTCGGTAGTAGCGAGATACAAGTATAAGACTTCTCCTATGATAGGTTTTGACAAGATCAGGGCTCCACGAGATGCTTCTTTAAATCTTGGAATGAGAGCTCGCATTCATCTGTCCACTCGAACTTTTTGCCTCCTCTCAAAAGGTTGAAGAATGGAAGACAACGGTCTGTAGATTTAGAAACAAACCTACTTAATGCCGCCATCCGTCCAGTTAAACTCTGGACATCTTTATGCTTTTGAGGTGAGGGCATATTGATCAATGCCTGGATCTTGTCAGGATTAACCTCTATCCCTCGTGTGTTTACTATAAAACCTAGAAACTTTCGCGAAGATACTCTGAAAGAGCATTTTTGTGGGTTGAGTTTCATGTTATATTTTCGTAATACGGCAAAGTATTCTTCGAGGTCATCCACATGGTTATCATTATGTTTAGACTTGACTAGCATGTCATCAACATAAACTTCCATGTTATTACCTATCTGTTTGGAGAACATTCTGTTCACAAGTCTTTGGTATGTTGCTCCAGCATTTTTAAGCCTAAAAGGCATGACATTGTAGTAGTATAGTCCTTTATCGGTTACAAAGCTTGTATGTTCTTGGTCCAGCATGTGCATGGCGATCTGGTTATATCCAGAATAGGTGTCCATGAACGACATAAGGCCATGACCTGTCGTGGCATCTACGAGCTGATCGATCCAAGGTAAGGGAAAACAATCCTTGGGGCATGCCTTGTTGAGGTCGGAGTATTCGATGCAGGTTCGCCACGTTCCGTTGGGTTTTGGAACCAACACTGGATTGGCGATCCAATCAGGATAGAAGGCATCTTATATGAACCAATTTGCCTTTATCCTGTCGACTTCTTCCTTTAGGGCTTTCTTTCTATGATCGTCCTAGAGCCTTCTCTTTTGCTGCTTCGGGGAGAAGCTCTTGTCGATGTTAAGTGCATGACTTATAACATTTGGTCTTATTCCCACCATGTCTGAATGTGACCATGCAAATACATCATGGTTTTCTTTTAAGAAGCGAATTTATTGTTATTTCGCTTTTTCAGAAAGATTCTTAGCCACCTTCACTATCTTCGTGGGATCGACTTCTTCGAGCTCTTCTACAGGTTCGAGGTCAGCCTTTTCCTCTATTCTGGGGTCGATCTCCTCGTCTATCTCGAAGATTGTCCCTTCCTTGTTCTTAATTATGACAAGTTCCTGTGCACTTGTTTGTTTCTTCCCTCTAACAAAGATGATATAGCATTCCCTTCCCGCAAGCTGGTCCCCTTTCAAAGTCCCGACACCACTAGAAGTTGGGAACTTGATGGCCAAATGCCTAATTGACGATACTGCCCCTAGCTCAACTAGAGCGAGTCTCCCGAGCAGTACATTATAGGCAGATGGAAGATCCACCATAACGAACTACATCATCTTGGTTACAGAGACTGGATAGTCTCCCAAGGTCACAGGGAGTTCAATGGATCCCATACAGGCAATCCCTCCTCCTGAAAAACCGTACAGTGTGGTTGCACAGGCTTTTAGGTCGTGAAGCACAAGTCCCATCTTTTCTAGAGTGGTTTTATAGAGGATATTCACCAAGCTCCTGTTATCAATCAAGACTCGGTGTACCCTCTTGTTCGCGAGCTGGAGGGTTATGACCAGGGGGTCATTATGGGGAAACTAGACATGAGACGCGTCCTCTTCAGTGAAAGTTATGGGTTGAGTTTCAACCCTTTGTTGTTTCGGAGCTCTTGGTTCGGGTTCATAGGGAGAACCATCACCAGTTTTAAGCCCATTTACATATCTTTTTTGGGCATTCTTTCCTGATCCTGCGATATGAGGTCCCCCCAATATGGTTATGACATCTTCTCCATCAATCGGAGGGGGTCCCCCCAATACTGTTCTAGGCAGGTGGTGCAGCTGCTGCCCTTTGGCTCGTAGAAGCTTTGTTGGGATTTCGATTTCTTACGTATTGCTCGAAATAACCCCTCGAGATCAATCCTTCGACCTCATCTTTTAATTTTTGACATTCATCGATTGTATGTCCAATATCCCGGTGGAATCTACAGTACTTACTAGAGCCTCTTTTTTCCTTTTGGTTCCTCATGGGGTCAGGTCATCTGAATAGGACCTGGTTTTCATTAGCCAGGTAGATATTCTCCCGAGACTCATTGAGCTCAGTGTACACTTTGTATACGGAGAAGTACCTTTCCCATTTCTTCTTCTTTCCTCCATCTGCCTTGGGGTTATTCCCTTCGTTTTTCTTTCTCTTGAAAGGGTTGTCCCCGGGGGTTTTTAAAGTTGTGGGGTCCGCCGAGGTCGAAACAGAGTTTGTGTTTGTTGTTGTAGTTACAGGCTAAGAGGTCATATTTAGTGCTAACCTCGCCTCCTCTACATTAACAAACCTTTGGGCTCTTCGATTGAACTCGGTTAAAGACCTATCAGGTTTCCTTTGTAAGTCTTCCCAAAGAGGACTTCCTGGCATTACACTGGCTTGAACTGCCATTAAATGACCACTATCATCGACATCTCAAGCTCTAGCCACTTCTAGGTTAAACTTATGAGGTAACCTTTCAGCGATTCATTCGGTTGCTGTCGGACATTGGTTAAGGCTGAAGCCTTGGGCCTAATGATGACCATAGCTTTAAATTGTTTCTTGAAATCTCTTGACAATTGATCCCAGGACACGATCGAATGTCTTTTGAACCTTTCAAACCAATTTTTTGCTGGTCCCGTGAGTGTGGCTGGGAAAAACATACATCTGAGCTCGTAGCCCACATTGTTGGCTCACATAATAGTGTTGAACGTGCTCAGATGGCTATATGGATTCGAATTTCCATCGAATGGCGGGACATGAGGAATTTTAAACCCTTGAGGAAACGGGGCGTTAGAGATATGTGGGGCAAATGGCTTGAGCTCCTCATCAAACTCTTCATCCCTTTCCCGGCTACGCTCGTTCTGTAAGAGCCTCAATGCTCTTTCCAACTGTTCAATCATTTCTTGGACAGGATCTACGGGAGGCCTAACCTGGACCTGAGGGGGCTGGTTATCGTTGATAACAACTCTAGCTCCATGTCTTGGTGCAGAATTGTAAATTGTCTATTTGTGGCCATTTAGATGTTCTCGTAGATCTGGGTTTGGGGGATTATCACGTCCCCAATTATGGTTTAAATGTTCCCATAGGTCAGGGTGATCTCCTCGATTCCCGACATTCCTTGGCTCCGTGTCATAAATTCTCACAGACCTAGTGTAATCCAAGCTTTGACTTACATAGCTTGCTGCTTGGTGATTGCGAGGTGGGTCCCTTGCTGGTCTCCTTGTCCCAGCAGCTTGTGATCGTGACATTTGGCTTCTAGTAGGTTGAGGAGTCCTGCGATCTCGGGTAGCTTCTCCTTCATTTCTTTGTCCGCGTCTAGCCTGTCGATCCCTATTTTGATGGGCAGGTCGCGAAACTTCCTGGATTGGTAAGGGATGCCTTATTGGTGATGGCGGGTGCCTTATGGGAGATGGTGGCTCTCCCATTGTTGGGCCTGGATGGTCCCAAATTTTCCCAGTCAGGTTCTGAGATGTTCTGCGTAGCACCAGGATTTGGGGTCCGAGTCACTGAGGGGGCTCGATTATTCCCCATTCTCATTTGTTCTTTTGCAGTCGGGTTGGCAGTAGCCTCAGCCCGGTTGCCCCTCTGGGGTCCCGGCTGAACAGGATGGGACGTTGGTGGCGGCGCTTGTTCTGCCCTCCTGGCGGCCGTATTCTTACGAGAGCGTCCCCTAGGCCTACGATGTGGGGCTTGAGTGTCTCGAGGAGGCCCATGTGCTTCAGCAGCTAGTCTGGCTAGCTCCTCATTGCATTTTGTAGCTTCTGCCAACTGTTTGCGCAGTTGGCGATTCTCAAGTTCCACAATTGGAACATATCTCTCGGGATTATAATACATGTCTTCGTCGGGCCTGGGGACAGGCGGTCCTCGAGAATTGGATGAGTCACTCCTTTCTTTGGGATCGGGATCCACCATAGGTTGCTTTCCAGGCCGCTGTGGGTTATCCTCATCACAAGGAATTTCCTTTTCTAGTATATTGGGGTTGTTTGCAGCGGCCATTATTGATCCGAGAGGCTCTCTGACTAAACATGATCACGTCTTGTTTAATAGCTCTCAATGAAAGCACCAAACTGTTGACGCCGTTTTTCACCAACTTAAGAAAGAAGAGCAATTAAACAATAATATACCAGAAGAAGTGAATTAAAAAGAATGAAAAACAAGATATTTTTACGTGGTTCAACAGTTAAAATATGCCTAGTCCCCGAGTCTATATTATTAGCTCTTTGGAGTTTTCTGAAAACTTTTAGAGAATAATTGCCCAGAGTTCTCTCTCCAAAATCTCAATATTTCCCTTCCTCTTCCAAATGAATTATTCTTCTCTATTTATAGAGAGGTTTTCATAATTGCTTCCCACATATTTCGGGAAGATATTCGATAAATCAAATAATATAATGTTAATAAATGCATTATTTACTATGTACGTGGTAACATCCCCTAATATGTGGGATTGGGTAACAAATTACATCATATCCTTTAAACATAGGGAATTTATAACAATAAATATGTTTACACGCAGCCGACGAGCTTAGACACTAGATCCATGTGCCTTCGAGGCCGTTTGTCTATCCCACTTCGTATATGCTCCCAACAAGTAACAATTGACGAAGCCGTCATGTTTGATCTTACCCTTTTTGAGCTCAAACCATCTTGTCTGAGGGCAAGAGATGCATCAAGATACTTATACAAGTGGTGAACCCTTGCTATTGTGAGTTGCGAGTTCACCTTATAAACTCGGTGCACCTTTAAGGCTACATACTTCTCGAGCTCACGAGGTGTTTGACTAGTGGATCACATAATGACCTTGCTTATTTTGATCTTACACTTTACGAACATGGATTTTGAGATCAAGATTCCCATTCTCGAAATCTGGATGTAACAGAGTCATACCATAGGTTTGAAAAATAAATAACATAAAATAAAATGTCTGGATCATGAACCCGACATAAAAGTTTATAAGTATACACATGAGCTAAAAATGCCTGGACCATTAACTCAACATAAAAGTTTATAAGTATACACACAAGCTAAAACTGTTTGGACTTAACCCGACAATAAAATTTTCAAGTGTATGGACTACTAACCAAACGCGAGCTAAATTAGTTTGGAACAAACAAACCTAAGCAACAGATAAAAGAAGTTGGAATTTAAAACCAACTGTGAACTAAAGTCGATCCCAAGGTTGGAAAGTTTTGCTAAATAAGTCTCGACCTCGTAACCTTGAGAATATACTCAAGGATGAGAAAAAAAGGGACTAAGAAAGCAAGATATAACTACACTATTAAAATTACATACCAATTAAGTACTTTTGAGTACATGGTGAAAGTAAGGTTCGACCTTGACATTAACGAAGTCGAACACGGATACTCTTAATAAAACTGTGGATGAGTGCATTGAAATTCGAGCTTAAATCCAATAGATGTATTTGTACAAATAAACCAATATAAAAGCAAGTCTTTAATATAACACACTCGAAATATTTTGACCCAGAAATGTAGAGCATAATATTAAGACAAAAAGTTGAAAATAAAATCAAATGCATAAAAGAATTTCGAGCGAGAAAACTATATGTATAAAGATTAGTTACTATTCAATAAAAATAGCTCTAAATCGAGCTATATATTGTCTTCGCCCCAAGGGTACATATATAAAAAAAATTTACAAGAGTTTAATGGAACGCAGCCCATGATCTCGCCTTCACGAAGTAGACGCCTCCCCACCAGCAGCATCGGGTGCCTCCACCGTCTTCTCAGCTTCGAGCTTGTTCTCCTCTTCCTCAAGTCGAGCTTGCCATTTGTCAACAAACTTGGCCTCTAAATTGTCTAAGAATCTAGTTTCGAGGTCAGGATTGTTCACGATACATCGCCATGTCTATGGCGTAATCTTTCTTGGTCTTGAACTCCTCAAGAAGGCATACCTTCTCACCTTCGATTATCTCGAAGGTTTCCTTCTTTTCCTCCTCCAACTTGGAGTTTAGCTCTTGAAGTTCCTTAATTTTGGAGTCTTTCTCCTTGATCTCGGAATTCTTGACCTCAACTTCTTTCAAGGTCACTACCATCGTTAAGTCGGGGTAAAACACTTTCTGGGCAGACTCTAGGGCAGCCTCCAGCTTTAATTCAAGTTCAAACGCCTTCAACTTCGCTGCTTTGAGCTCATCCATGAGCTTCAACTGAAGGTCCTTGGCCACTTGAGCATGTGCCCGGCTCGTAGCCACCTCAACTTAAAGTTATGTTGAACAAATGAAGCGAATGCCTGTACACAAAAACAAATACGAGTTATTAAACATACAGTGTAAGTCTGTATAGCAAGACTATAGTACAAATGGCTTACCAAAGTTAGAAGCTCACCACCATTGTCGAAAATGGTGTTGGTATCGCGACAGGAGGTGAGGAACTCCCATTGAAGGGCGCTGACTTTGGCAAACACGGGCTAGGACACCCGAGCCCAGATTGACTTCGTGCGACCCCTCCGCATTATCAAGCACGTACTCGGGGATGTGAGTTGAGATCGACAAAAGTCATTCCCGTGTGGGGACTTATCTCTTTGGGGCAGCAGGAGTCTGTTGGGTGACTCAAACTGGAGGAGGAGGTAGGGGTCTGAGTGCACCACTAGTTCAATTTCGGTAGTTGTCCAGATCTCGGGATCAAGGTCGGTAGCCTGGTTTGGGCCCTGAACAGCCGAGATAGGAGGGACGGCCTGAATATCTTGGGTACTTTGGAGGGACACCCCCCTCTCTGAGATGCCCTTGGGCGTTTGCTTCCCTTGGCCACCGAGGGGCGGTTGAGCACATTTTCGAGATTAGAGTCCATATCACCTGCAAAAAACACAAGTCCCTTTAGTGATCGAGCTAAGGTTACTAAAATAAGCAAGACTAAGGATAAAAAAAACCTAACTGGTACTCTCAACCGAGCTTGAACTCGGCGACCAAGAGATCCCCCTATCTTTTGAGGACGCTGGGGGAGTCCCATCTCTATATGTAGGAGATAGCATCGAGAGGTCTATGTATATGTTGGTTTCATACTGAACGGCAACCCTATCCCAGACCTCGTTCAGACTATACATTGTTTGATACTGACCTAACCAGCTATCAAACCTACACACTCTATAATCTACCCAAGACCACACATAAAAATTATCCCTAAGATCCGGAAAGAGGATCAGTACATCGGGTTTGTGCTTAAGCATAGAGGGAGACCACATGGAGGAGCTGAGCACTACTTTACCTCCATCACCCGAGCTTGGTGAGGCTTCTTCTTGGGCTTCATTGCCCGAGGTTGGCTAATCGTGATGGCGGACCACAGGGGCACGAGCCCGCGAGCTCGAAGACCTTCGCCTGGGGGAAGTTTGTCACTGGGAAGCGGCAAATGGTCCCACCTCAGGTACTTGTGGTAAGCTGAGTCATCCGTAGACAGGCCTTCCTCTAAGAGGACGCAGGCTCGGAGCCGGTCTTCATGGAGAAGGTAGGACATGGATCTCCGACCATAGGGTAGTTGGAGCAAGGCTGCCCTATGCTCCACCATCGTTTCTGATGGGGTGGGGCGGTGGTAATTGGCTGCAGGAACAACTAAGTATCAATATCCTGAGTCTAACTAATAAAAAACAAAGGGGATGGATAAGTGTGGAAAAGTACTTACGGATACGTTGAAAAGAGTAAAATCTGGAAGGGACGAGGCCGTCCGTCCAGAAGAGGGCGAGCTTGAAATTTGGGGGATGATTTGGCATATCCTCCAAGAGCTTTTTTTCCTTTGGGTAGCTCGATAAATAATAAAAGCCATCCCCTCCACAAGCTTGAGATGGGTTAATTTTGAGGCAAAAGAGATATAATATCTCTTAAGGCGAAGGCCCTTCCCACTTCAGCTCGTGGTATAGCGACTTGAGGGCTGATAACACCCTAAAGGAATTAGTCTGAAGCTGGAATGGGGTGAGCCCAACAAAGTCCAAAAAATCTTTGAAGTATGATTTCAGGGGTAGCAAAGCACCTATACTCATATGCTCGCGACTCCATGCGACAAGCTTGATTTTTCTGTCGGTGTTTCCATCTCTCAGGGCAAACCAGCTCCGTTCGTTCGAAGCCGCAGGTCGGCACATTAGGGTGCCATAAAGCTTAAGTCCGTGGTAAGCCAGTAGCTTGGATATCTTGCTAGTAGAAGTGACTGAGCTACAATATTGCTTAGCCTCGAATAATTCCTCTTTCGAGGTAGGAATTGAAGCGGCTTGGGAAATGGAAGGACGTTGTGAAAGATCTTCCATCAGTGAGAATGAAAGTGCACCAAGCTCGAAGGCAGCGGTAACTTTGAGCTTGGGATCTAGTGGAATTGGTCTGATTTCGGGGTTTGGATCTGGGTAAACCACGACTCGGAGTATTCTTCTCTTTCTCTCTTCGACCTCATCGATTTGGCATTGAAACCGATCTCGAATATTTTCTTGCTCGCACCTTTCTCTATGCTCGCGTATTAGGCGCTGGTTTCGTGTGAAGGGTGATTCAGGACTGAGAGTTGATGGGAAGTAAGGAATGGCGAGCTCGGCCCCCCACCGAGTCTCAGAATACTGCGACATCTAACAAGAAAGAAAAAGGTGAGGGCCCAGTATATAGGAAATCACAAAGAAAATATAATTTTGATGATTCGAACTCAAAATTTCGAGATCACAAAATTACCTCAATCGAGACTGAAGCCTCGAAAGGGTAGGATGAACTCGAAGGTGAGCCCCAAACTATTGTAAAGTTTGAGCTTCGAGCGTGTACTCACACGAGAAAGTGGGGAAGTGGTTACCAGTTTAAAGAAATCCTGGATTTTCAGGGATAAAGCTGACGGTTACCCACAAATGTGATATTTTTGGGATTTGTACAGTTAAAACCCTAAATCAAAACCCTTATTTCTTAGCTTACACGAAACGCTACTCCTAATCAAAATAACCCCATTGTTGCATTTTTTGCACTAAAAAATCTGGGTTGAAAAACCGTGATTCCAAAACTTCAAATCAAAATTTTGTGTAATACAAAATAAACCACATTGCAAAAACTAGACGAGAAACTAGAAAACATATTCGTATAATAGAGAAATACATAAAAACGCATGAATAACAGAGCAAGGGTGAAGAATGGGAACTTACACGGCGTATATATATAGACCTCAGGGGAAGTCAAAAGGTGAACACGTCTAGACCATCTGTTTGAGGGGCATGATCCAACGGATGGGGTGTAAACGTGCTAATGGCGGCAAAAAAGAAATACGAAAGGATGTGAACAGATGTAAAAGGTACTCAAGTACTCTGAGTGTGCAATCTTTAGCTGACGCGTGTCCACACTCGAGTGTGGTAGGTGGCATGATTTTTTAAAGTAGCAGTTCAAAAGTTTCTTTCTCATAGGATTCGAAGTAATAATTTTGAGGGGGAAAAATGTTACACCCAAATTTCGAGAATAGAAATTTTGATCTCGAAAGTAAGCAAACTTGCCATGAGATCAACATTAATGATAATTGAGTTTGACAGTATCGTTCAATATTAAAACGATGATGTCGTAATTGGTAAGCTCGGAACCACGTGGTCTCAAAAGTGTTTCGAGGTTACAAGACAAGCTTGAAGCTACAACGACAAGGGTTCAACACTTGTTTAATTTTCTTGGTCTGTTTGTATTAGTATCAGTCAAGAAGGTTCGAGCCCAGGCATTTGCAAGCTCAAAGAAGATGATTTGGATAAAGTTACTTGATAAGACCGAAGGAAGCCGAGGTAGCGAATTCGTGATGATTTGCTGATCTCGAAGATATATAAGTTAAATGTTCGAGATCGATAGCCTACTGTGAATACGGTTACTATTTAACAATCCATATATCTAGGGGATTTGTTGTAATCTATTAATAAATCCCGAATATTAGGAGATTTATATGCGTATTGTATATTTATACGCATTTAATTGTATTTATTTTAAAATTTGAATCATAACCCCCTGAAATGTGAGGGGAGATATTATGTAAACCAGTCTATAAATAGATTGGAGAAATTCATTTGTATACACACTGAAATTGGTACTGGGAATATTCTGCCGAATTGCTTCCAAAAAGCTTTGAGAGAATTCCATAGTTGAATAGCATCGACTCATGGACTAGGCAGATTTTAACTGCTGAACCACGTAAAAAATCGATTTTGCTCTTTATTTTTCTGATTTTGTTTAGTGCTCTTCATTTCTAAGTTGATGAAAAACGGCGTCAACAATAGATATAGAGATTTATATTACCTTATTATTCATAATAATAATAATAATAATAATAATAATAATAGTAATATAAATATATTATAATAATGATGAAATGATTTTATTTTAGGTAAATATCTAACTTACCCTATTTGAAAAACTATTTTCAAATTATTGACTAATTAAATAAATAAAACCAAAACCATATAAATACAATATCTGTACAGTGGTACACACATGGCACAATCCTTGGACAGTGTCAGGCGTGTACTGCTATTCCCTTTTTCAGGGATTTTGCAATTTTCTTTTATTTAATTATTTAACTAAATCAATCTCTCTCAAAATAAGGTATTGTCTTAATAAGGAAAAGATGACAACCATATTTCAAATTTTAAATTTTAAATTCTAAATTCTAAATTTAAATTGATTGTCATCATTATCATCATATTTTAAAATTAAATAAATCAAAAACTATTTTTGACTTACCAATTTTATTTTCTCTCACTCAAATAAAATAATTAATTTAAAAAAATTTATTTATTTATTTATGTATATGAAATTCAAAAATTTATATATTTAAATTAATAAATATATTTTCAAAAATTAATAATTAGTTGTAAATTAATTATTCAACCTCAATTGTCATATAATTACATACTTGACCCGAAGAATAAAATTCTTCACAAATTACAGTTATACCATTGTATCAATTCTTACCTTGATATGGTGTTGATAGAGCCACTTAGGGGACCTATGGACCTATAATATTAAGCTCCAATAAATATTACATTATTAATCAAAGCTCTTTGATTAAATAATCTTATGATTACTCCACTAAAAATATGAGATTGAACTCTTGATAATTATAGACATATATTTACTAAGAACTTTATTAAGAATAAAGTGTCCATTGATATAATCATTACATACAGTATTAATCATCTATTAATGGTTCATAATTAAAGGGAATAAAATTACCGTCTTACCATTTTAGTTATATCTTGTTCCTAGAGTACCATTGACTTTGCTAGTAAAGGTTGTATCACAACAAGTTTGTGACGTGAGCACTCGTAACCTTTTTAGTTCCAAAAGTCAACCTAATAGGGAACCATTATTCAATCTATAAGAACCATTAGTCAATCTATAAGAATGTATAGATTCCATATCTGTTAAACTATGTCCATAGCCATATACATCATTGAGTCCCCAAAACAAATGTTCTTAACCTGATCATTCTGACAAACCTTAATGCATGAATCAAAGGATCAAATGACATATATAGGAGTTTATAGTAACCTCAGGATTAAGATCATCATTTATATAATTATCGTTTGATGTGTTTGATTAATACCATGAAACAGTGTTTAAACAAGTATTAAAAAATCATATCTGGTCCAGTTCTACATACTCTCAGCATGCAAAGTACCTCCACTAAAGTGCCCTACTACACTAGTAACCCGGATCTAGGTCTCATGTAGTCATAATACTAGTGGACCGTACTAGTAGTAATTAATCTAAAGAATCCATAACTTTATTTTACTGCGAACTATTTAAGTTTATTATCTTAATCTCGATCCTCCCACACCAATATGAGATTAAGACCACATAGATAAACTTTGGAATTTTCTGATATTCACTTAATATTATCATATAATATCGGGCATAGTCTATATATAATAATTCAATTCAATTATTTATTTCATTTAAAATATTTGTCAACTACAATTACTTTAAGGGCACTATTCCCAACTGACACCTTACTATATTGCGGACAAAGTTTCTTGAGCAAAGGAAGAGACAATGGCCCAATCGAAAATGAGCCTCAAAAGCGGAAGTGACACTCGAACAAGCAATAGAAGTTGGTGGCGGTATGTCAAGAACATAGAGGCCTCCAGATTCATGTCCCTTACCAATAATCTTCTTCGTCATAAGATCCTAAAATAAACAATGATCGGGAAAGAATGAGATGCAACAATTAAGATTATGAGTGAGTTGACTAACAGAGAGAAAATTGAAGGATAAACTAGGTAAATGTAAAGTAAGCAAGGGTGTAGGAGTAATAGTGTCAAACCCACAAACACAAGATGGTGACCCATTAGCTAAGGTAATAGTAGAAGTGGAACTGTGTGAATGTAAAGTGGAAAAGAGACTGCAATTACCTGTCATGTGATTTGTGGCACCAGAATCAATGACCCATTTGAAGGATGAAGAGAGAAGACACGCATTAGATTTACCTGAATCGACAATAGCAGTGACAGAAGGAGATGACGACTTGAGTGATTCCCGATATCGTGAGAAAGCAAATTCATTAGCAGAAATAAGGACCGATTTATCAGTGACATCAGTAGTATTTGCAACATTAGCAGAGTGTTGTTACAGATTTTTAAATTGTAGCTTTCTACACTCAAACTTGGTGTGGCCTGAGCTTTTACAGTAGTTTCAAATAATGCCTCTAGAATCCGGTGTTCGAGTTTCAACTCCTTGCGGACTGCCTCCTTTATGCCCAGTTGGAATAGAAGATTTCCTAGGCACATAATTATTACGACTGACCAAAGCACTATTAAGAGGAACATATGGAGTAATTTTCGTGCAAAGAATACAACTAAAGACATGTTGTAAAGAGGAAACATCAGAACTAGAAAGAACATTTTCTTTCGCAAAATCAAATTCAAGTGAGAGCCTTGCTAGAAAGCTCATAATAGCCATTTGCGTTCGCTGGCATTGTTGAACCTTCACATCAGGGCTAAATGGCAGCAACATATTAAGCTCTTCAGACGTCTTCTTAAATGACATAAAGTAGTTCATAAGGGACTGATCTTGTTTCTCCACACGGTAGAATGCTTTGCAAACCTCATACATATGGGAGAGATTGCATTTTCCAAAATACAAAAATTCCAGATAATCCATTAGTTCTTTAACAAACTCACAATGACTGATCAAACCAATGTAGAATCACAACAAAGATCCTAGAACAAACCTTGATAGTCGCTACTACGAAAACTTGGTGTGCAAAAATGAAGCACTAATCAACCAGAAACGCGGTGGAGACCAAACATAACAAAAAGGGGCACCAGAGACGATGCCACGCGCTCTCACGTGCCGATGCGTAGGAGGTGGTGTTGTGGCTTGCGGCGGCGCGTGGGGCTCACGCGCAGGGGTTCTGGCGGCCAGACTTCTTGGGAATGTAGATCGGTGGCTGGGGAATCCTTTGGTGTGGGCGGTGAGAATAGTAGACCAACAGAACTAGGATTTCTGAAATAAACCCTAAAATAGACTAAACCCTAATTTTTAGTATTGGATTATTAGTCTCAATTAATTTGTAAGACTTGCTGAATTATTGAGTGTTATAGTTCATTGCAGTTATTCAAGCAATTTTACATGTTGGAAAACAACTATAGTAAACTGTACAATGAAGTAAACAGAGAGTAATAAAAATTTCAAAACAACAAATATGTGCTATGAGCTATTAAGGAAGTTGATACATTGCATCATTACCATTTGTGATGAGAAATTATGCAAAAATGTTGTCTTCCTAGACAAAGATGCAGTTGATAAATGGGATTTACAAAACTTAATCATTTCTGGTGGTTAATTTCTTGAGGTTTGTACAAGAGTTCCATTTAACATTTTAGTATTTTCAAAAGCTCTTTTTGTCTTTTAATTCATTTCATCTACCATGCCATTCATTTTTGTAGGTTGCTAGAGCATGGAAAGAGGTTCAATATTGACAAATGAGAAATTAGATTATTTGATTACTTTTGTAACGCCCTACTAATCCGGGATCGTTACACCGTGTGTTTAAAATAATGCTTAACTCGTTAAGCGAGTCGTTTGGCCTCAAAAGTGTAACTAAATCTAATCAAAGATTTAGGTATTAAAAATTTCAGTTAAACATATAAACTTTTATTAAAACTTTGGATATTTACATGGGTTACAAAAGTAGCCGGCTCAAAAGTAGTATGAGAAGCCCACATTTTAATTAAATCCCACATTAGTAATGTGGCGCCGCAGGGGTCAGAGGGCAAACCCTACCCTCAAGGAAACTCATACGCCCCGCGACACTCATCCCAGGCACCACCGCGAAAAAACCCCGAATGTGATTTTCCCTGCGAACTTCAGAACAAAAACCCAACCCCAAAACAGACATTTCTAGCACATTTTGACCACAAATCACCTCAAATGACTTGGACACGCTACAACCAACATCAATACACCACAAAAACACATCAAAACACCCTAGAAAATCAAATTTTATTTTTGAGTCTCAAACTCAAACTTTCTCTCGAAAATTCAGGAATCACATCACAAATCAAGAGTTCCAGCAACAATCAAATCCTCAATTGAGTTTATAAACGATTCCCAATCATCAAAACATCTAACTAAACATTCCAAAAGCACCCAAATTCGAAATCAAAATCAAAATATAAAAAAAAAACCAAGAACACCAAAAAGAATAAGAAAACTTAGGGATGGAAGGGATTAACTCACTGAGTTTCGAGATTCCTGACTGGTTCTAAAGTCTCCAACAGTCTCTAATCCTTCTAGAACTGTCAATTCTCCTCTAAAATTCCTCAAAAATCTTCAAACTCCAAGGCTTTGATCTTACTAGAGCTTGCTAGGTGGTCTTCAAGATGGCTCCAAGAAAATAGAAGACTTAAGAGAAAGGAAATGGTCCCAAAATGTGGCTGTCAAAAACCTTAGTCAATATTAACTAAAAAATGGTCAAATGTCCAATTTGTCCTCACCTCCATTAAATCCCCAAAGTTATTCCCAAGGGCATTTTGGTCTTTTAGCTTAAATCCCCACTAAACCTCAAATTTCACTACTAATCTCCAAAATTAATCCACTAATCCATCAAGTACAATTATTTCGCCAATTTATTTCATTTATCAACAATTTCCCAAATATATAAAATTACCAAATTACTCCTTGGCTTTCCCGAGCTAGGTATTTAGCCGTGTTGTGACTTTCCGCTAAAAATGCTCACAAGGATCCACTCCTGCCGAATATCACAAATATATCCATATAATCATGTGGTCTCAAGCATATAGCACATAAAATACAAATATACCATCAACAAGTCAAAATTACGAGAATGCCCATTTTTAACAAAAGTGGATATTTAAACATATTTAATACACATAATCATGCATACTCAATTATATATTAATATAATTCACATATTTGTTCCACATGCCCTCTTGACACATTAATCCAAACCTTTAATCTTATTAGGAGTTTTGGAATGTTACAGCTTTATTTCTCAATCAGCTTAGAAATGAGCAAGCTGGAATTCATGAGTGTTTGGAAGACACGTTTGATAGATGTATTATTCATTATCACATTCAAAATAACATAGATGCCCCTTGTAAATTTCATAAGCAAATATGTATCAATTTTTTATTAATAAATGCATGCTAAAACACTATTCTGCTTTTAATAATACATGGGGACGTGTATGAATTTGGTGTTTTTATAGTAAATGAGTAACTTTGTGAGACTATAGTTTAAATGGAGGGAGGGAGGGAGATTGTCACGACAGTTGATGATATTTTATGTCGTCAATTTTTCAATATATATTTATATATGCATATAGCTTTTTTTTACTGGCACTAGAATGTTAAATATGCTTCACTATTTGATTTGTATTGGCTGCAGTTATCGATTGATGTAAAGGTACCTTTAACAGCATGGTATTACTCCCACCTCAAGTTCTAAGTGCCTTAGATAAAATGTCACAGGCAAATGAGGAGATTAATATTGCTTGTCAATCTACTTGGAATAGCTTTCCAGAGGAATTTGATCAATATTATTATGAATTCCAAGTTGTTCTTATCACTCAATGCTAATTATTTACAGTGTGATTTGAATTTAGCTTTTTATTTGCTTTTTGCTTCTTGCGGCAAGTATTGTTATGCTCATTGTCATCTCTAAAATTGCACTTCTTATGCAAAAGAAGTAAACATAAGTGTTTACTTGATCAAACAATCTTATCTTGTGTATTCATCTTTGCTTGCTTGAACTATAGATGAATTATATTTGTAAAACGCTAAAACGAGTGCACGTGCAACGTGCTCCTCCTAACTAGTATTTATATATTGACAGTATATAGCAAATAAAAAAATCTTAGTAATCCATCAAATAAAAAGGTTTTAAGGAGTGCCCCTTTCCCTGTCTAGTGTCTACTGAATAAAAGAACAAGTTTTCAACATAAGGAACAAGATCCAGAATCTCAAGAGGGTGTCTCATCGTTACTTAAAGTTATACACATGGTTGTTTGTTTGGAATAAAATATTTATTTAGAAACTGTACCTTTATTTTTGTTATTTTACAAAATAAAACTACAATAAATTATTTTTTGAGAGTTGGGTCATCTCATCTACCAATAATACATGACTTCCTCTTCAATTCATTATTTTTGCAGATTCTTATTTAGTAATTAGAAAAATAAGAAGAGAAATCATTAACAACAAAATATTATTTTATTTTTAAAAAGTAACAAAATTTTAAAAATAAAAAAGTAAATTAGGCGTGCGTAGAATCCTCTCTTCTCTCGATGAAGAAGAAGAAGGTTACTCGAAAGCCTGCATCAAGATCTAGGAATGAGGAGCCCCATTCATCCATGCTCATGCCTGAATCTCAAATGAAGGATCAAGTACATAGCATGCATTAAGAGGTAGATCTACTATTGCAATTGTATGAAGGTAAGAAGCAGATGAAGAACCCATTATCGGAGGAAAATTTGAGCCCTGTTTGTGATGGTGGTCCAATTAACCTAGAGGAAGAAGTGCTGGAAAAGAATTGGGCTGCGGATTCTGAGAAGGATGATTTTCAAGCTTCAGCTCAATCTCATTGGGCGAATCTTAGGGATAAGCTTCTTATTAATGAGGCGGCCAATCTTCATTATGAGGAGCCGATTATGAAAAATGGGAAGAAAGTTGCTCAAATTGATATGGCTGAGATTGCAGAACAGGCTCAAAATTGGAGTTCTGCAGTGATATGTATGGTAATGGGAGCCAATCCCCCATTTGCTGTGTTTGAAGGCATTGTGAAACGAATATGGGGACACCTGGGCATTGAACGAGTTGTGAGGATGAATATGGGACTCACCATTGTCAAATTCAATGATGAGGCTACTAGAGATTTTGTTCTGGAGAATGGCATTGTGCAGTTCGACAAGAAGCCAGTTATTGTGCGACCTGTTGGGGTTTTATGCCCTAATTAAAACCCAAATTCTTTGTAATCTCATTTTATTATCAATAAAAGAATATAAATCTTTTTTTTTACTTGGTCAATCACTTTGCTCACATGTTTTATTTTCATGATTATTTGTTTAATATAAACTTCTATTAAATCCCGAGCATATAGCTAATCTTATTTATAGTGACGTAATCACAGTGGAATATAAATATGAATATATGTTCGTATTCCTGATCCTATTTTAGAACTTGGGGTTGTCTGGCTTATGTTCGTATTCCTGATCCTAAGAGAATTAAACTAGCAAGTAGAGCCTATGAATGTGTATTTATCGGATATGCAATTAATAGTAAAGCATATAGGTTCTATGATTTAAATGCGCATGTTATTGTGGAATCAAATGATGCTGATTTTTATGAACATAGATTCCCTTTTAAATTGAGAAATAGTGGGGGCACATCTACTAGCAACATTCCTGTGATTAGGGATAATGAACATATTGAGGATAGAGAATCAGAACCTAGGAGAAGTAAGAGAACTAGAGTTGCTAAAGATTATGGTTCTGATTTCTGTGTCTATACATTAGAGGAGGATCCTGCTAACCTCCAAGAAGCCTTGTGCTCTTTAGATGCTGACCTCTGGCAAGAAGCAATAAATGATGAGATGGAGTCTCTTGAGTCTAACAAAACGTGGCACTTAGTTGATTTACCTCCTGGTTGTAAGCCTATAGGTTGTAAGTGGATCTTGAAAAAGAAATTGAAACCCGATGGTACTGTTGAAAAATACAAAGCTCGTTTGGTAGCCAAGGGTTTTAGGCAGAGAGAAAATTCTTTGACACCTTTTCACCTGTTACGAGAATAACATCCATTAGAGTTTTGATTTCCCTAGCTGCAATTCACAATCTAGTTGTACACCAAATGGATGTTAAGACTGCATTTTTGAATGGTGAATTAGAAGAAGAAATCTATATGGATCAACCGGAAGGGTTTATGATCCATGGCCAGGAACATAAGGTTTGCAAGTTAGATAAATCTCTGTATGGTCTTAAGCAGGCACCTAAGCAATAGCATGAGAAATTTGACAATTTAGTTATCTCACATGGATTTAAAGTGAATGAAAGTGACAAATGCATCTATTATAAATCTGATAATGACATTTGCACTATTGTATGTCTATATGTGGATGACTTGCTCATATTTGGTTCGAATATCCATGCTGTGAATGTTGTGAAATCTCTGTTGTGTGCTAACTTTGATATGAAGGACCTCGGAGAAGCGAATGTAATCCTTGGTATTAAGATTACTAGGTCCGAAAAGGGAATTTCTTTTGATCAATCTCACTATATTGAGAAGATTCTAAAGAAATACAATTACTTTGATTGTAAACCTGCTTGCACACCATATGATCCAAGTGTAAAGTTATTTAAGAACACTGGTGACGGTGTAAGACAATCTGACTATGCGAGCATCATTGGCAGTCTTCGATATGCCACTGATTGTACTAGACCCGACATTGCCTATGTCGTGGGATTATTGTGCAGGTTTACTAGCAGACCTAGTATAGAGCATTGGCATGCTATTGAAAGGGTCATGAGATACCTAAAGAGAACCATGAACCTTGGATTACATTATCAGAAGTTTCCAGCTGTTCTCGAAGGTTATAGTGATGCAGACTGGAACTCTCTATCTGATGACTCCAAAGCAACAAGTGGCTATATCTTTAGTATAGCTGGTGGAGCTGTTTCTTGGAAATCTAAGAAACAGACTATTTTGGCACAGTCCACCATGGAGTCTGAAATGATAGCACTAGCTACAGCTAGTGAAGAAGCAGGTTGGCTGAGAAGCCTGCTAGCTGAGATCCCTTTATGGGAAAAACCGATACCAGCTGTGTTGATCCACTGCGATAGTACCGCGGCTATTGCAAAAATTCAGAACCGTTATTACAATGGTAAGAGACGACAGATACGTCGTAAGCATAGTACTGTTAGAGAGTTTCTCTCAACAGGAGCTATTAGAGTGGATCATGTACGCACTGATGATAACCTAGCAGATCCTTTGACGAAAGGATTAGCTAGAGAGAAAGTCCTTAAAACATCGAAGGGAATGGGACTATTGCCCTTAGAATGATGAATCACTCATGATGGTAACCCAACCTAAAGACTGGAGATCCCAAGAACTAGGTTCAATGGGTAATAACAAGTTGTGAAGTGATATGAGTTGAATCATGCTATTTCCGTTAAAGGAAATAGAAGCATGAATTCCTGAAGCGATGAGAGGATGAGTTAATAGAAACTCTTAATGAGATCTATACTCTATGTGGAGTGGAGTACCGAGCTATAGGAGTACTCTTGATAGACTCACCTATGTGAATGTGGAAGTGGGGCCGCTTCCTATGGAATTTGGGCAAAATTTCTAGAGCATTCACTATACTGGGATAGACGTGCATGGCCATTAACGCATGGGCTTTTTTTATTACACCCTTGAAAGGTTGGTGCGTGGTACGATGTTAGAAATAGAGTTCAAGACTACGTGTCACTCTAGTATAATCTAAATCATATTCACTACGCAAATGTTCAAATCGAAAGATACATTTGTTTATGCACAATCTTATAGATTCTGAAATTGCTCAAGAAAATATTTTTAAAAATTCAAGTGGGGGATTGTTGGAACCTTTTAAATGAATTATTAAAAAAATTGATACATTAGAGGTGTGTGTGATATGGGAAAAGTCCCACATGGATTTGGAACACTCTTCATAGAGTGTATATATATTGCAAATGCAATGACTTGGGGTGTGCCCCAAGGGGTACCCAGTTTTGTGCGAATGGGTGAGGACTCACACACTTGACCACCACACGCGCGCGCGCCGCCGCCGTCCGTCCGACCGAGCCGAGCTGAGCTGAGCTGGCTGGCGGGTGGGTGGTGTGGTGTCGTATTTAAGTTTTATTTTTTTTAACAAGGTATCTAAACGTTTATCCTTTTTTATTTAAATTTTAAAACGTTCACTTTAATAAAACAAAAACGGTTTTTATTTTAATTAAGATAAACGTTTTAGCCATTTAATCCTCCTCTGATTTATTAGAAAAACGTTTTTAGACGTTTTGGGGATTTTTCTGTGTATAAGTAAGATTGAACTATTTTGGAAATAAAATATATACAAACAGAGAATTCCTTTTGTTCTTACTGGGTTCTGGGTTCTACGAGAATTTTCTGAGAGCAATTTTTTATAAAGGGTGTACAAGAACGATCCTCTCGGTGCAGGGAGGGATCGTATAGAGGCTGTTTTATCCTGGGGACGGCGTGGTTGATAGACTGCCGTGCACACTTAGGGCAGAGCCGCGAAACGTCTTAAAGAGAGCGACTTTGTCCGTGACTCAGCCAGAAATATTGATCGGTAATTTCGTTCCATTATATTTTTCTATTGTGGAATATCAATAATTAATAGCGTATCTATATTTGTTATAGAGCGTTCTATGAATTCAAGAGTGCAATTCCAAGTCTATAGTGGAGTCACGAGGAATTAATAAGTTAGTAAATTTATTTGTTAGATTTATGATAACTTATTGGAGCTTGATTTCATAGGCCCATGGTCCCCATTGTACCTTGGATAAAATCATCTAGATAGTCTCAATTAATTGATTTAATTATCAATTAGAATTATCAAAGTTGACCAGGTCAATTTTGGATAGTTTCACAGAGTTGTGTAATTTTGAGAAGAAAAGAGAAATTATGGCAGATTTATTAATTAAGATAAATTGGTATCTAAATTAATAAATAAATTTAAATCAAGGTTCAAATTATAAATAATTAATTTGATAAAGGATTTAAATAATTATTTAATTAATTAAATCAATAGAAAATAATACATGCCTTGATTTTAAGTCCAATGGGCTTATAATCAAATGGGAAATTTCACGGGCCTATAGCCCATGATAATTTCGACCTAGGGCTTCAAAATGGCTGTTATTTTATTGATTTTTTAATTAAATTAAATGGCCTAATTGAGTCTATAAAAGGAGTGCTTAGAGAGAAGATTTTAGAGACGACAGATAAGTCACAAGTCAGATTTTCTGATAGTTTTATATTCTCTCTAAACACAAGTCCTTTTCTAAGCCTCTTTGTTATTTTCTCTTCTTCTCTCTATATCTATCTCATGTGTTGAGAATTGCCCACACTAGTCTAGGTGGTTCTAAGGATACATTGGAAGATCGTGAAGAAAATAGAAGATCGGATCAGTTTCTTGATAATACTCTGCGACAGAAAGGATACAAGAGTTAGAGAAACTGAAGGAATGACTCTTAATTCCGCTGCGTATACTGTAAGTATTATATTATTTGTTTATCTTTGAATTCAATTTTAGAAACATGTTTTAGGCTATCTCGTATTAATTTATTTAATATTAGATATACATGAAAATAAATAAAGATCATGTATAAGCTTTTCCAACACGACCTTGGACTCAAGATCTAGACACTATAAGGTTAGTCCGCTCTGTACCTCTTTGGATCAGACTGCCTAATCTAGGTCTTCAATATTGGGGAAAAAAATTTCTCGATGCCTTGGTTAGTACAATCGAAAAACCAATTATGGTGGACAAGTTTACAAAGGATAGGTCTATGATCAGATATGCTAGAGTTCTGGTTGAAATGGAGATAACTGAGGACCCTCCGTTTGTCATTTATTTTGTTAATGAGAGAGGACAGGTTCAAGAACAGTTTGTTGAGTATGAATGGCTCCCCATAAAATGCAATAATTGCAAAGGATTTGGTCATAATTTGGTTGATTGCAAGAAAAACAGCTCTAAGGGTTGGGTAAAAAAGAGTGCGACTGAACAGGAACATGCAGGAAACAATGTTGTTCCTGAGATTGCAGTTACTGATGCTAGTTCAGGTGATTCAACTAGAGTTCCTGTGGCTGTTAAGGAAGTGGAAGAGAAGCATGATGAGTCAGGGATAGATGTTCGAGGGGCAACTAAAGAAAAGGGACGTTCACAGGACCATCTCTTAACACCTAATCAGGACAACAAAGAGAATTGGGAAATTCTTAAGAAAGTTGGGAACTCAAAAGGGAGAAGGAAGTCTGTGAGATATGATTTGGACAATAAACAGAATGCTTTCAAGGTTCTTCAAGAACAGAGAAAAGTGAGAACTTAAATAACTCAAAGTCTGATGGACTGCTCAAATATTCTTAGTTGGAATGTAAGGGGTATGAATAAGAGAGACAAACAACATGCTATTATGAGTCTCTTAAAGATAAATAAAGTGGGATTTTGTGCTTTATTAGAGAATAAAATGAAGAAGGATAAAGTTGAGGATATGATTACTAAATTGTTATTTGGCTGGGAACACTATAGTAGTAATGTCACAGAAGGTAGAATTTTGGTACTTTGGAAGAAATCTTTTATCAAGGTTCAGGTCCTGCTGGAACAACAACAGTTTGTTCACTGTTTGGTTAAATTTACAGGCTTGCAGACGGATATTGTGGTCACTTTTGTTTATGGTCTTAACACTATGGTTGAGAGATTGGATATGTGGAGGGGTCTATCTTCTATTCATGTCATGAAAAAGCCTTGGTTGGTCGTGGGAGATTTCGATGTTGTGTTTAATTTTGATGACAGAATGGGAGGGAAGGCGATAAGTGCAACTGAGATTCTTGACTCTATTGCTTGGCTAGCCCATTCTCAGTTGGCTTCTCTCAAGAGCATTGGTTCTAATTTCACCTGGTCCAATAAGCAGGAAGGAGGGGATAGGGTTTATTCTAAAATTTATCATATGTTTATTAATGAAGATTGGATTGATGCCTTGCCTAACTCTATTGCTGAATTTCAATGGGATGTCCATTCAAACCATTGCTATTGTCTCATCAAGGCTCTTAAACTTGGAAATCTGGGCATAAAACCATTTCGATTTTTTAATTTCTAGATTGCTCACAGAAGGTTTAAAGAGGTAGTTATAGATAGTTGGCATAAGCCTATGGCAGTAGGGGGTTTACTGGGTGTGACTAAAAAGTTGCTTCGGCTGAAGCATATTTTGAAAGCTTTTAATAGGGAGGAAATTGGTGATGTTGAGCAGGGATATCATCAAGCTAAGGGAGACTATCAACCAGCACTAACTAGAGCTCAAGCTTCACCAACTGATACTACTGCTCAGGAGGCTGAAAATATAGCAGCAGTTCGCTATCAAGATCACTATGCTAGATACAAAAGTTTTTTTATACAGTGCAGCAAAGTTACATGGCTGCAGAAGGGTGATGATAATAATTCGTACTTTCATGTGTGCATTAAAAAAAGAAGGGAGGAGAATCATATTATTTCATTTCTGAATGAGCAGGGGGACATCATTGATGATTATAACAAAGTGGTTCATCATTTCCTGGACCATTTCAGAGGTTATATGGGAAGTACCAGTTCAGCTAAAAGTACTTTTAATTCTCATTGTATAGAGTTGGGTCCTTGTTTAGATATTGAGATGTAGCTGAGTTTAATTAGGGAATTTAGGAAATCTGATGTCAAGAAGGCTTTATTTAGCATACCGGGCACAAAAAGTCCAGGGCTGGATGGTTATGGTTCAAAGTTTTACAAAGCAATGTGGCAGCATATAGGTGATGACATATCAGAGGCAATCCTTGAGTTCTTTCATTATGGGAAGATACCTGTTGAACTTAATGAAACAGTGCTGGCTTTAGTCCCTAAAACTGATATGCCTAGCAAGGCGATTGACTATAGGCCCATAGCGTGCTGCAATACTTTATATAAGTGCATTTAAAAAATGCTATGCAGTAGGCTCTCAGAAGTTTTACCCACTCTAATTAGTCATAATCAAGATGCCTTTATAAAAGGGAGATTTCTAGCTCATAATATTCTAATTTTTCAAGAATTACAATAGAATGAATACTTCCCCGAGGTGTGCTTTAAAGATAGACCTAAGTAAGACCTATGATACAGTGGACTGGTGTTTTTTGGAGAGGTTATTAATTTGTCTTCGATTTCCTACCAAGTTCATTCATTGGGTGATGGTGTGTCTCCGAGGTACTTCTTATGTTCTCATGATGAATGGAAGATTGCAGGGGGGATTTCAGAGAGTTAAGGGGCTTCGTCAAGGAGAACCTATCTCACCATTACTGTTTGTTTTAGTTATGGAATACCTCTCTCGGTTGCTTCAACTAGGGGCTTTGCAACTAGACTTCCGATTTCACCCTATGTGTAAAAGTCTCAAGATTATCAACCTATGCTTTGCTGATGATTTAGTGATTTTTTGAGCTAACAGTGGCTCAGTTTAGATTGTTAAACAGGTTTTTGATGACTTCTGCAGCAGTACAGGAATGAAGGCTAATCTCAGTAAGTCTTAAGTGTTTTTTGGTGGTGTTTCGGCAGCTGTCAAGGTCCAGTTACAATAGATTTTGCAGCTCGAAGAGGGAACTTTCCCTCTCAAATATCTAGGGATTACTATGAGACCAAAAAAATGGAGAGTGGCAGATTGTGGTGAGATCCTTAAAAAAATTAAACTAAGGCTTCATACTTGGACTAGTAGACATCTATCTTATGCTGGGCGGACTCAACTCATTTCCTCTGTTCTTTTGGGGTTGCGAAATTATTGGATGAACATCTTCTTGCTCCCTCAAAGTATAATCAAAGAGGTAGAAAAGCTATGCTTGTGGTTTCTGTGGGGTAACAATGGTACCAGAAGCAACTTTCATCTCACTTCCTGGTCCACTGTCTGCTTGCCAAAAACTTTTGGAGGATTGGGTTTCGGTGAGGGAGCTAAGTGGAACAAGGCAATGCTTGGCAAATACGTTTGGGCTATTAGTCACCAACAGGAGACTCTGTGGGTGAAATGGATAAACATTGTTTATTTAAAGGGTCAAAATTTCTAGCACTACCAACTTAAGGCAGATACAAGTTGGTACTGCGTAAAATCTGTCACATTCGTGGAATTTTTACTCAAGAAGACATTGATAAAGCTGGCAGTCAAGGGAGATTCAAAATTAGGTTGCTTTATGCGAGTTATATACACCAAGACCCAGTCAAGTACCATCACTTTGTGTGGAATAGAATGAGTGTGCCTAAACATAGATTTATTACTTGGCAAGCAGTAAATGATAAGTTGTTAACCTGAGATCACTTGCATAGGGTGCTTATGCATCTTGATTGCATCCTCTGCCCGGTTTGTGAACAAGCTGAAGAGACCCATGTACATTTATTTTTCGATTGATGTGTTCTCTCAGCAGGTGGTGCATCAAATCCAAGATTGGATTGGCTGCAAATGGCCTTTAAAATTCAGTAGCTGGACCCGGTGGATTGAAGATATGAGAAGAGATGTTAAGGCAACAATTGTGGCGGCTGTTTTCTCAGCAACAATTTATTACATTTGGCATAATAGAAATACTTGTTTTGTTCATAATTACTCTCTTAGAGTCAATCTTGTGGTTGATATGATAAAAAAAGATATCATATATAGAATTAGTTGCTTTACACAAAAGAAAATGAAAGGAAATGAGAAACTTTTAGTTAGGAAAATATGCTCATTGTAATGTGGCTGATGCCTTATCCTTAAGGGAGGTTGTTTGATTGTATTTTGTTTGTGATTAATAAAGCCTTTCTTTCTTGATAAAAAAAAAAACAAAATATTATTTGAAAATTTAAATTATTTATTATCGGAGCACTCCCAATTATTTTTCTACTCAATTATTTAAATTCATCATTAAAATTCTACTTTTTTTTTATTTTACCTTTAATTTTTACATTATACTATACAATAATTTCTTTATTTTTTTTTTCATTATGCTATATTATTTTAATCACGTTTAACTCATTTCAAATATAAAATAATGAGAAAAGTGAAAATGATCGATGAAGCAAAAATATATTATTTTAAAAAATATATATATTAAATGATGAATAGTAATCTCTAGATGTAGAGAAAACATTAGTTATAGCATGAGGTAAAAAAAATGTAAAGTGGAACATACATTGAAGTGTATTTTTTTTTTATCTTTTATCTCTAGATGTATCTCTATTTTATTTGAGACGAAATTACTCTAAATATGATATTTTTAAAAAAATTTGAAAAGTATGGCTGGTTTTTTTTTACTTAATATTTTTTTTATATATTTTCATGGGAGTTTGTTTCCCATGTATTTGTAATATTTTATTTATAGACTATATTTTACTTAATAAAATCGTAGTAAGTGGTTGTGATATTTTTGTGAGGGTATTTTTATCATTTTGATGTACTTTTTTTATTATTTTGATTTTATAAAAATACATTAATTAATATTATTTAATAAAATAATTAAAAAATAATAATCAATTTTTCCATGAAAGGGTACTCAAATACATAGTTGTAGTGTTTATTCATCTACTTTCATTCTTCAGCACATTTTTAATTGCATTCCTCTTCTTCTTCCTTCATTTGTATGAGTGAGTAGCTTGTTTCATTTGATCATGGTTTGGTGTAGCTGGTTACCATTATGATTTTTTGTTTCTTTTTTTGTGAAATGGTAGTTTTTAGTTACCATTTTTTTAGTGATGTGGTGGTAACCAATTACCACTATGAAATTAATATTTATGTTTTTAGTGATGCAGTGGTAACTGGATGTCATTATCAAAATAATTTTTATTTTTTAGTGACGTTGGGATAACTAGTTAGCACTATCAAAATAACAAACTTAAAGAATAATAATAATTAAAAAAATACGTTATAACATAAACTGATCATGATGGTAATTGGTTACTTAACCAAATCTGAGAAATAAAAGTGATCATAACTGGTTACTTAGCCTAAGAAAAAGCAATCGTTGTGATAACTGGTTACTTAGCCATATTTGGAAAAAAAAATTAGATATGAAAAAGAAAAAATGATCGTGATGGTAAAACTTGTTACTTAAGCAGATTTGCCAAAAAAAATCGTTATGGTAATTGGTTACTTAGGAAGATCTAGAAAAAAAAACAAATCTAAAAAACGATCATGATGGTAACTGGTTAGTTAGCCAAATATGAAACAACCAAGAACAAGAACGCAAAAAAAAAAAAAAAGACGAATCGGAGATGGCATCGGCGATGATCGGAGGTACGACGTCCGTTTTGGTTGCCGGCGTGAGAGGGCTACCATTGTTGAGAAAGAAAATGGATATAGGGTTGGTTGCCATGTTGTGAAAGAAAATGGAGAGAGGAAATTGTTGGGGAATACGTGAGGTAGAGAGGAGAATAAGAGTGAGAGAGAAGTACTTTATTTGGTAATCAGGTTTGTATAATTAATGAGTTACCGTATTTTAAACTTTTTTTTTTTGCTGGAGTTATCATATTTTGTGGCATAAATTTTATGACCATATATATTAAAAGTAACTTGTTTTTTCTCATATTTTTCTAAAAAAACCTGTTATGTTTCTTTTTAATTTATTTATTTCTACATAACTGTTCTTCTAAAAAAATAAATACATATAAAGAAAAGAAAAAAACAAGAAGAAGAGAGAAAATATTTTTATTTAATTAAATATTTTTTAGATAGAATTTTAAGTCTAACAAAATATGACCATACTCCTTCAGTAACATTAGATATAATTGCCAAGAAAAAAAATACATTAAGTTTAACAAATTATAAAATTTAGACACATTTTGCATTGAAAATTTTAGGTGAATTTTCAATTCTTTTCCTAATTCTCTATAGTTTTGGTTTCTATTACAATTCTATCCATCAAACACTAAAAATTAACAAATATAATATGGAGACAAATCAAACTCGATGGTTGGATGTTGGGATGACAATTTAATTATAGAGGAAATTACATTTTATATGAGATTTTTAATAGTGTGCAAAAATATGGTTTTCTTCAAAAAAAAAGTTAATATG
The DNA here is from genome assembly GCF_963169125.1 of Humulus lupulus. Lineage (NCBI taxonomy): Eukaryota > Viridiplantae > Streptophyta > Magnoliopsida > Rosales > Cannabaceae > Humulus > Humulus lupulus. The sequence goes on from NC_084799.1 coordinate 67,553,647, forward strand.
TGGCTTTTTTTAAGAATTTTTACTTTTATGGGTTTATTTTCCTATATTTTTTTTTTATAAAAGTTGGTTTATGTCATATTTTTACTCTTAATCAAGTTTTATTAATTTGGAAAGGTATGTTTGTAATTTGATTATTATTTTTTTTAGCTTATTTATTTTTTATATTATTTGCATACAACTAATTTTATATTAAATTTTTCTTTGGTCGTTTTGCAAAAATTTTTTTTGTAATATGAATTGTGTTTATTATTTTTTATTTATTATAAACATATTTTTCTTTTTTTTTAGATTGTATGTTTCTTTTTTCAAATCCTGAGTAAGATAATCAGTTACTTGATTGATCTTTGACAATTATGTAAAAAAAAAAAACCATAGAGCTAGGTTTTATAACATATACCAAGAGGAGTAACCTTCTGCCATAAGAGGGGTAACCAGTTACAATAACAGGGGTGACAGGTTACTCCTATTAAATATGAAAAGAAACATCAAATTTGAATGAAAAAGAGGAAGAACACTTCATTAAAAAAAAGGAAGAAGAAGTAACTATGATTTTAGTAACATAGGTAACTAGTTACTATAAAGAACATAGAAATATACACACACATCAGAACGTGAAGGTAACCAGTTACCCCTAGAAATATACACACAAAGAACATGAAGGTAACCAGTTACCCCCATAAATATACACATAACGAACGGGAAGGTAACCAGTTACCACAGATCTGAAGATAGAAAAAAAAAATCAGATCCACCACTTTCTCGTCGCTCTCATGTTCTTCATATATATATTTTTCTAAATTTGAATGTTACCATTAGGGTAACTAGTTACCCATTCACGTTTTCATATTTTTATTAGTTTTCTTTCTAAATTTTGGTTTTCCTATAAGGGTTAAAGTGAAAATAAAATGCTGACAAAATTTATTTGAATTTTTTTACATATAGTGGACAAAAACTATATAAAAAATTACAATAATAGAAGATAATAAATAAAAAAAATAGTAAAATAATTATATAATGTTAGAATATATGTGTGAAAAAACGAACAAAAAATGGAATGAGAAAAGAATAAGTACAAAAAATTAAAAAAAAAAAGAAGGAAAAAAAAAACTTAGGATAGAAAACTAAAAAGATATGAAAACAAAACAAAAGAAATGATGAAGTAAAAAAAAAAGATGAATGAATAAAATTGAAAATAAGAAGAAGAAAAATAATAGAAAATGGAAAGAAAAAAATATATGAATGACAAAATTGGTCGAAAAAAAAAAAAAAAAAGTGGAAGAAGAAAAAAAAAAGGTCATATGTGTGAAAAAAGAAAAAAATAATGGAAGGAGAAAATAATAAATACAAAAATGAAGAAAAAAATATAAGGAAAAAATGACCAAAAAAAATGAGAAAAAAAAAGGAAGAAAGAAAACTGAACACATATGAACAAAAAAAAACAAAACAATACAAAAGAAAGAAAGAAAAATATATATATATAGAAGAAGAAGAAGAATGGAAAGAAAAAAAGGATGAAGGAAAAAATTAGTAGAAAAAAATAAAATAAAATTACTTTCAAAATCAAAGAAAACATAACTATGATAAAAATGTGACATTTTTATATTCTAGTTAGCTACTAATTGTGTTTCTCATACTTTAATTTTTCTTTAATAAATTTTTTCATACAAGTTAAGAAAAATATAATTATCATACTTTTGCACATTAATAGTATAAAAGCCATATTTTTTTTTTTTAAATTCACTTAATTCTACGGCCCAAACCCGACTAGAGGGTGGGGCAAATGGAACTTGGGCCCAAAGCTGCAAAATTTAGCCTAAAAACTTCATGGGAAATTTTTACTTACATACAACTAAATTAAAGAATTTACTATAATAATATCACATATATTATTTACAAAATTATATACAATATATACCATTTTAATAAACATAATTATAAAACACACAATCCCACCAATTCATCCACTTTCTTTATTTTTATATATATATCTATTCTATATAATAAGTGTGTAGATAACGGAAATTCTTGGTTTTAACGGTTTTTTATTTTTTTAATGTTAATTTTAAAAGAATATTCTTATATTTAACAGAATATTATTATATTTAATGGTAGTTTGTAAACACGTTAACTTAAATAAAATAAAATAAATAAATAATTAGAAAAATTAAAATAGGATATTTTTTTAGATATTTTACAATGATAATTATTTAAAAATAATAAATAATTAAACAAATTAAAATAGAATATTTTTGAGATATTTTACAATAATAATAATTTAAAAATAATAAAAGCATACGTTTTATAAATTAAATAAAATTTAATTAAACTTAAACTCACTTATTAAAATAATATCATACTAAACATATAATATAATCTACTGTCAATTAGCAACAAATTGTTTTAAAAAAAAACTAGCAAGAAACTTAAATTCAAAATCCACGTATAATATTTAATATTACATTAAACATATAATATATAACCTATTGTTGTCACTCTCAAATTCAAAAACTAGAACAAACATAAACTTAAAAAAAAAAAAAAAATTATTTAATTAAAATAGGATATTTATTTGAAATTTATATGACATTAATATAAATTTAATAAAAATAATTAATAAATTTTATAAATAAAACTAAACATGCGTGTATATTGCACGTTGTTTGTATCTAGTATATATATATATATATATGGGTGCACTCTTAATGGTTACTACCCATGGATAGTTACTTTAATATTAACCATTGGATTAAGATCAATAGTTCATATTTATAGTTGTTAATTAATATTTCTAAAAATAAATTTTTATTTTTCAAATTTTTGGAAGGTTTAACTGATGGAAAAAAGTGTATTTATTATGAAAATATAATATTGTAAACTTTTCATTTTTCAAATATATGTCAATTTTTAAATATAGCTAGTGTCTCTCATTGATTGGACACAACATTAATTATGGGAAAAGAAAAATTACTAAATTCGAAATTAATGTAGGAAAAAAAATATTTACTTGTTAGTGACTTGCTATACCAAGTCACTATGTTATCAAATTATCATAATTGTTAGTACCCATCTATGGGTAGTAACCATTAAGAAGTCTTCCATATATATATATATATATATAACTTTCTCATATTTAATGTTATAGGAATTCAAATATTAATTATATAATATACAAAAATATGATCTAAAATAGCATATTTCTATATATGTTTTGATGCTAAATGATTGTGTTAATAAATTTAAACCATATTAAATAGACAATATTTAGTAAATAATTCAAATAATAAACTAACTAATACATAAATTAATTAATTAAAAATTTATTATAAATATTTTAGACGATTTCGTGCAAAAAAAAAACATCACTTTTTTGTGCAATGCTTGTTTTACATAAACATAATTGTTTATTGTGGTAATTAAAGAAAACAATTCAATCCAGTATTATTTTTTTGTAACAAATTGCAAACATATTTGTTTAGATATTTCCAAGAAAAAAATAAATTAAATAAACTTTAAGGTCCTTTATATATGAATCGTTATTTTACTTCAAATTACTTTAATGAACAATCTTTATGTTTAATAAACATAATTATTTTTTAAACATGTTGATTAAAAAATAAACAAGTTTTTTTTTTCTATATTACATAATTTATCACTTTAACTCGATTTTGACCATACAAAACATTGTAAGTGTTTATTTTTTATAAAATAAAACATATATACAGATTTGTTTTTTTTGTCTTATATCATGTTGATAAGAGTAATCTACATCTAGATTGAATAATATAAACAGTTTTGTATATGATTTGATAATAGGAGACACAGAATGACCATGATTTATGTTTACAACATATAGGTTATGTAAAACTATTTTAACGAACATTTTTTTCAACGGATTCTTGACATGACTATTTTTTTATTACTGCAAAAAAATATTGTTTTTTTATTGGTTCACTTATTCATTTAGCAATAAACTAATATATTTATTATATTACACACTTAAATTGTTTTTACCATCAAAACTATCATTGTAAATGCTTATTTTTTTTTGTAATATATAAACATACATTTTGTATTAATTCCTTAAAAAAAATGTACATATTGGAATTAGTTAAACTAAATTGTTTATTATATATCACAATTTGTTAAGTAAAACTATTTTAGGTTTAAGAATCAAAATGTGGTTCTTTTATTGGTTCACTCATTGATTTAATAATAAACAAATTTGTTTATTATATTACACAATTTAACACTTATAACTATTTTGATTATGAAAACAGCACTGTATGATTGTTATCTTACAACACATTCATAACAAAAATCTACATCCTAATGAAAGAGTATAAATATTTGTGTATATGAATTAACACTTGTTGAAAAAAATATATAATAATTACTCAAACATATATAAAGATATATGGAGTTTATAAAAAAAAAAAAACATAAACAAAATAGTTAATAAAATAAAATAGAAAAATGATAGAAAAAAATAGTATATCAAATTATTACCACAATATATATGGTGATTATTAAAACAATATAAACAAAATAGTTACTAAAATAAAACAAAAATGATTATAAACAACATAAAGATTAAAGATATTGATTCAAAATAAAAAAATTGAAAGATTAATTCTGAAAAAGACTAATAACACACTGAAAAAATAACAATAAAAAATCTAAAACAAATCAACAAAACAGTTGATAACAAATTGTACACCAAATGCAATAGAGTAAAATAAACAAAATAGTTTATAGAATAAAATAAATAAAACAATTTATGACTTATAAAAATTGTTCAATAAACAAACAACCTAAAATGTTTTTAAACATTAGAAACACTAAATATATTGATTCAAAATAAATTAACAAAATGGTTAATTTTTATAAAGATTTATAATATGGAAAAAATAACAATAAAAAATCTATTACATACGAGCAAAATAGTTTATAACAGATTGAATAAAAATATGAATATAATGAAATACACTAAACAATTTATGACATATGAACATTAAACAATAAAAAAAAACCTAAATGTTTATAAACATCATAAAACTAAACATGTTGATTCAAAATAAATAAACGGGAAGGTTGATTCTTAGAAAAACTTATACAACATGGAAAACAAAATTAAACAAATCCATAACAAATTAAAAAAAATACTATAATCCCTAAACTTATAAAAGAACAAAAAGAAACAAAAAAAATAAATAAAAATATACATTTAATTTAGCAACCACGATAGCTGATGGACCCAAAACGAGTATGTTTTAAAAATTTATAACTCGCAAGCGCACGAATCGTATATGAAATATAGTGTTCGTGTAAGTACGAGATCGAACCCAAAAGAGTTGTCTAAAATAAAAAAAGAAAACTATTTTAAACAAAAATTAATAAATTCTAACATAGCTCCAAAGATTGATGAGATTTAATGTCATGAACATAAAATAAAAGATTTCAAATAAAACTATTTAAGATAATACAAATAAACCAATAATGATTTGAACATAAGTATTAAAAGGAAAGATTATTAAGATACTAGAATCCAAAAAATGTAAGTTTAATAATACTTATTAGTATATTGATTCCCAAGTTTTAGTGATAGTTAAAATAAGTCAAACTATCATTTTCCAAATAGATTTATAATTTTAAGCACAAATTACTTCTAAAAATATAGGATATATCTTCACTTTTCAAAAAGTATAATTTCAAAGTATTTAATGTAAATCAACCTAATGAAACAACAACAAATCAAATAGCATTATTTATAAGGCAAAACATAATATTTTTGTTCTAAGCATTGGATGTGTACAATTTAATGACACATCTTACACAAAGAATATTATGTTTTGCAAAATGAAGAACAATGTGCATATTATCTAACAATCCAAAATATGAGATATTAAAGATGAAAGACATATATGAAGAAGAGAAATCCATAAACTTTGTTGCATTACAAGGGAAATCAACATACAACATAAATATTATCTAGTTACAAGTTGCTTCATCATGATCTTAATAATCTTATGAAAAAGATTAGAAGCACATAACTATAATATAAATTACAAAATAAACAAAATACATACTTGAAAATGCTCTTGAAAAACCCCCAAAATGGAAGAGAGAATGGTAACCCAAAAATTAAGCACCCCAAAAATGGTCTTGAAATTCTATATTTATAGCCAAAATTAGATTATTAAAATAATCAATTTAAATTGATTAGATTAATTAAATTAATTATAATATGGCAAATATGAGTAAATTGTAGAGTGTAATGATGATTTTGTGGTGAAAATGTGTAGAAAAATTGGGTAAAAATGGTATTTTAGGGACAAGGGGACAAATAGGCAAGAGAGTCATTTGTTGGGCTCAATAAGCACCAAGGGGGCTGTGGCAGGGAGCTGGGCCAGTTTTCAGGCGGCTAGGCTTTGGGCCAGGTGGCTGCTGGGAGGCTGGGAAGCTGCTTTGGGTGGGCTTGGGCTTGGAGCAGCTGGGACGTGTGGAGGTGGGCTGGTGCTGGTGTGGGCGTGAAGGTGCTGGCGTGTGGAGGTTGGGCTGGGCCGAAGGTGGCAGTTGGAGGCTTGGCTGAGCAGGCGGCCCAGGTATGGGAAGCAGCAGGCGTGGGCCTGGGAGCTGGGCTGCAGGTGGGTCGGGCACACACGGCTGGAGGCATGGTGGCTGCTGAAGAATAGCCTAGAGGTTTCGGCTGGGCTTTGGGAGCTTGGGCCTATATGCTTTTCTTTTGGTATTTCAATAATGCCATTTTTTCCTTTCTTTTTCTTGGATTTCAAGAGCAAAAAAACAAAAAAACAACATAATTCCTACAAAATAAATATAAATTAAGTCATGATAAAATATTTTCAATTATAAAATAAATCATATTAATTAAAACTAAATTTACTTAAACATTTAAGCTAAAAAATGCATCTTTTTACTTCTAACTTAACAATACTAATTTCAAATAATTAAACTATAACAAATTATAATAAAATATATATTAAAACGTATAAAAATCTAAAAAAACTATAATAAGACTAATAAATTCAAAATTACTTAAGAACTTAATAAGTTACTTAAAAACTCAAAGAATAAGCTACAATTAGCATAAAAATGTGGTAAAATAACTCTATTTTGTAGAGTTATCACACCCCCAAACTTAAAGTTTTGCTAGTCCTCAAGCAAAAGAAAAATTAAAACACACATTTTTTATTGGTGATATAAAAAAGATTTTCTCAAAAATTGCACAATGACAATAGTTCTAAAAAATGATTATGGATAAAAGTTAAGCTTATGTAATTAATTAAATTGTCAATTTTGCTTTTGAAAAGAGGTTTTCATTATAATTGTTTTTCACTTAAACTTATAAGAAATAAAAGTGTTCTTATTATGAAAAATGTAATTTTTGTTATAAGCAAAATTGACCCAATAATTAAAGACAAAGCTTAAAAATTATTCATATTTTTAAGAGAATTAGATTCAAACTCAATCAAGATTTTTATCATTGAAAATGAAAAATATCACCAATTTTTTTTTTTTTTAATTTTTTTTTTACTTTTTATGAAAATGAAAAAAAAATTATGATTTTTGTTTTTGTTTTTTTAACAATGTTACTCCCAGATTTCGAGCATGAGATTGTGATCCCGAAATCTAGGCTCTTCAGGTGTGAGCTCGAAATATACACAGTCGTGATATGATTTTTCAATCGGGCTGCTTGGTTGTAATTAACGACCTCGAAAAGCTCAAGGATGTGTAGCCTCGAATATTCTCTGAGTTCCAATGGCCATGGTTTGACACTTATATATATATTTTCCCTGATACATCTCTTGCCTTCAGACGAGATGGCTCGAGCTCGGGAAGTGTAAGCTCAAATGAGATGACTTCATCAATAGTTACTTATTCCGAGCATATGCAAAGTTAGGCGACAAGCTCGTGATCGACTGCTAGTCTCAAAGATTTGATGAATCTCATACCTGAGTTAATCAGTTATATGTGAACATATTTATTGTTGTACAATCCCATTGTTTAAGGGATATTATTTAATCTGTTATCCGATCCCACATTTTATGGGACGTTTCCATGTATGTAGGAAATAATGCATTAAATAGCATTATATTAATTGATTTACAGAATATCTTCCCGAGATATGTGGGAATGAATTATGCAACCTTCTCTATAAATAGAGAAGGAAGCTCCATTCATGAGGAGGATTTTCTGATTTCTGGAGAGAAAACTCTTGGCAACTATTCTCTTAAAAGTTACCAGAAAACTCCAAAGTTCTAATAACAGAAACTCGTGGACAAGGCAGATTTAACTGATGAACCAGGTAAAAACCCATTGTGTTCATCTTTGCTTATTTCCTCTAATATTTTCTTGTTTAATTGCTCTCCTATTTAAGTTGACGAAAAATGGCGTCAACAGTTTGGTGCTTTCATTGATAGCCATTAAACAGTACGTGCGTGAGTCTGTTCAGTCAGAAAGCCTCTCGGATTAGCAATGGCAACAAATGATCCCAATATTCCTAAGGAGGAAATTTTAGATGAAGCAGAGTACCCCCGACACCCTGGAAAGCAGCCTATGGTGAATTCTGATCCCGATGAGAGGAGTGGTTCATCCGACTCTTGGGGACCACCGTCCCCCAGGGACGACGAGGACATGTATTACAATCCTGAACGATACGTCCCAATAGTGGAACTCGAAAATCGCCAACTGTGGAAGCAGTTGGTAGAAGCTAAGAAACGCAACGAAGTGCTAGCCAGACTATTTGCTGAAGCACAGGCGGCTCAGGCCCCACCTCCGCAAGATGCCCAAGCTCCGCCTACGCGGGACGTTCACGTTCCACCGAGTAGGCCTCGGGGACGACCGCGCAAAAATGCGGCCACCTGAAGAGTAGAGCAACCTGCTCCGCCGAGACGCTGGAGAATTAACCGGGTTGAAGGTCCTGCCAACCCAACTGCGGAGGCACTGAATGGGTAGGGAATAACTGAGCTCCCTCGGAGGCTTGGACTCGAAATCCTGGTACCACGCAGAACGTGGCAGAACCTGATCGAGCAAACTCAGGGCCTTCTAGGCCCCGTAACGGATGGCAGCCACCATCGCCAATAAGACACCCACCATCGCCAATAAGGCACCCCTCGCCACTTCGGAGGGATGCATAACCAATCCAAGGTGATAAGGAAAGGAGAGCTAGGCGAAGGGATGGGAATGGGGAAACTGCTAGGGAGCATAGCGGTCCCAATCCCATGAGAAGCCAAATGTCTCGATCTCAAACTATTGAGACAAGGTGACAAGCAAGAAATTCATCCCGTAATAATCATGTAATGAGTCATGTCAGTGAAGGCTCAGGTGATACCAGGTCTGTGAGTATATACGACCAGGAACCTAGCTGGAAATCGAAGAGATCACCCAGATTTATGAGAGCATCTGAACCATAATCGGGGGCGTGATTATCCATCGAATCCAGATCTAAGAGATCACCTCAATGGGCGTAGGCACACTGCGCAGGGGCGCGAAACTGGAGTTGTAATCAAAGATAACCAGTTCCCGCTGATTCAAGTCAGAACACCCTAGATCCTGTCCAAGAAAGGATTGACCAGTTGGAAAGAGTATTCAAGCTCTTACAAAATGAACGAAGCCGAGAAAGGGACGAAGAGTTCGATGAAGAACTCAAGCCCTTTGCCCCACACATCTCTAGCACCCCGTTTCCTCAAGGATTCAGAATTCCTCATGTCCCACCATTCGATGGAAATTTGGATCCATAAAGTCATTTAAGTACATTTAACACAATCATGCGACCCAGTAATGTGGGCTACGAGCTCAGGGGCATGCTGTTCCCAGCCTCTCTCACGGGACCAGCGAAGAACTGGTTCGAAAAATATAAGAGACATTCGATTGCTTCTTGGGATCAATTATCAAGAGATTTCAAGAAGCAATTCAAGGCCATGGTCGGCATTAAGCCCCAGGCATCTGCCTTGACCAATGTCCGACAGCAGCTAAATGAAACACTGAAGAGTTATTTCACAAGGTTCAATTTGGAAGTCGCTCGAGCTCGTGACGTCGACGATAGTGGCCATTTAATTGCTGTCCGAGCTCGAGTAATGCCTGGAAGTCCTCTCTGGGAAGATATGCAAAGGAAGCCTGTAAGGTCCTTAACCAAGTTCAATCGACGAGCTCAAAGGTTTGTTAATGTAGAAGAGGCAAGGTCAGCATTGAATATGACCTCTCAGCCCATAACTACAGCAACAAACACAAACTCTGCCTCGACCTCGGCCGATCCTATGACTTTAAAACCCCCTGGGGACAACCCTTCTAAGAGAAAGAAAAATGAAGGGAATAATTTCGTGGCGGATGGGAGAAAGAAGAAGAAAGGGGAAAGATACTTCTCTGTATACAAGGTGTATACCGAGCTCAATGAGTCTCAGGAGAATATCTACCTGGCTAATGAAAATCAGGTCCCTTTCAGACGACCTGACCCCATGAGAAACCAAAAGGCGAAAAGAGACTCCAATAAGTACTGCAGATTCCATAGAGATATCGGACATACAACCGATGAGTGAAGGAAATTAAAAGATGAGATCAAAGGCCTGATCTCGAGAGGATATTTCAGGTAGTACATAAGAAATCAGAACCCCAATCAGGCCTCCACCGACCAAAGGGCAGCAGCTGCACCACCTACCGCACGGGAAGACGAACGACCCCCTTCGATAGATGGAGAAGATGTCATAACCATCTCGGGGGGACTCCATATTGCAGGATCGGGCAGGAATGCCTAGAAAGGATACTTAATGAGATGAAAACTGGTGACAGGTCTCCCTACGAACCTGAACCCAGAGCTCCGAAACAACAAAGGGTTGAATCTCAACCCATAACTTTTACTGAAGATGACGCGTCCCATGTACAGTTCCCTCATAATGACCCGATGGTCATCACCCTTCAGCTCACGAACAAGAGGGTACACCAAGTCCTGATTGATAACGGGAGCTTGGTAAATATCCTTTACAAAGCCACTTTAGAAAAGATGGGACTTGTGCTTCGCGACCTAAAAGCCTACGCAACTACGTTGTACGACTTTTCAGGAGAAGAGATTGCCTGGATGGTATCCATCGAACTCCCTGTAACCTTGGGAGACTACTTAGTCTCGGTAACCAAGATTTTAGAGTTCCTAGTGTTGGATCTCCCATCAGCCTATAACGTTCTACTCGGGAGACTCGCCCTAGTAGGGTTGGGGGCAGTTTCATCCATTAGGCATCTGGCCATCAAGTTCCCGACTTCTAGTGGCATAGGGACTCTGAGAGGGGACCAACTCTCAGGAAGGGAATGCTACAGCATTTTCGTTAGAGGGAAGAAGCAGACGAGTGCACAAACACTTGTTGTAATTCAGAATAAGGATGGGACAGTCTTCAAAATAGTCGAAGAGATCGATCCAAGAATAGAATAAAGGGCCGATATTGAGCCTCTAGAGGAGCTCGAAGAAGTCAAGCTCGAAGAAGCTGATCCCCCAAAAACTGTGAAGGTGGGAAAAAACCTTTCAGAAGAAACAAAATAGCAATTAATTGGCTTTTTAAGGAAGAACCAGGATGTTTTTGCATGGTCACATTCAGACATGGTAGGGATAAGTCCTAATGTAATAAGCCATGCACTTAAAATTTACAAGAGCTTCCCCCGAAACAGCAAAAGCGAAGGCTCCTGGACGATGATAGGAAGAAAGCCTTGAAGGAAGAAGTCGACAGATTAAAGGCAAACCGATTTATACGAGACGCCTTCTACCCTGATTGGTTCGCAAACCTGGTCTTGGTTCCAAAACCTAACGGAACATGGCGAACTTGCATCGACTATTCTGATCTCAACAAGGCATGCCCCAAGGATTGTTTTCCCCTACCTCGGATTGATTAGCTCGTAGATGCCACAACTGGGCACGGTCTTATCTCATTCATGGAATCTTATTCTGGATATAACCAGATTTCCATGCATGCCCTGGACCAAGAGCATACGAGTTTTATGACAGATAAAGGGCTGTACTGTTACAATGTCATGCCTTTCGGGCTTAAAAATGCTGGAGCCACATACCAAAGGCTGGTAAACAGGATGTTCTCCGAGCAGATAGGTAACAACATGGAAGTGTATGTTGATGATATGTTGGTCAAATCTAAACATAACAATAACCATGTGGACGACCTTGAAGAATGCTTCGCCGTGTTACGAAAGTACAACATGAAGCTCAACCCACAAAAATGCTCTTTTGGAGTGTCGTCGGGTAAGTTTCAGGGATTTATAGTAAACACGCGAGGAATAGAGGTTAATCCTGACAAGATCCAAGCTTTAATTGACATTCCCTCACCTCAAAAACATAAAGATGTCCAGAGCTTAACTGGACAGATGGCGGCTGTTACACCCAGATTTTGAGATAAGAAATTATGACCTCGAAAACTGGGCTCGTCAAGTGTGAGCTCAAAACATATACGGTCGTCATATGATTCAACCGTCAGACCTCTTTGAAGTAAACAACGACCTCAAGAATGTGTGGCCCCGAGCGTGCTCTGAGCTCGCAATGCTCATGGTATGACACATGAATATACTTTTCGTGATTGCTTCAGACGAGATGGATCGAGCTCATGAAGTACTAGCTCGGATGTGACAACATCATCTACATATGCCTGTTCCGAGCATAAAAAAGGCTGGGCGGCGAGCTCATGAATGACTCATGGTCTCGGCAAGTTCGATGCTAATTGCTGATCTCAAAGATTTGATGAATCATTTGGGATAATCAGTTACGTGTGAACATGTTTATTGTTGTATAATCCAAATATTTAAGGGATATCATTTAATCTGTTATCTGTTCCCAATCTTCATGGGATGTTACCGTGTATAAAGGAAATAATGCATTAAATATCATTATCTTAATTGATTTACAGAATATCTTCCCGAAATATGTGGGAATGAATTCTGCAATTCTGCAACATTCTCTATAAATAGAGAAGGAAACACCATTTGTAAAGGACCGATTTTTTGATTCCTTGAGAGAAAACTTTGGGCAATTCTTCTCTGAAAACTTCCCAGGAAACTCCCAAGTCTTAGTAATAAGTGCTCGTGGACTAGGCAGAGTTAACTGCTGAACCACGTAAAAATCTTCTGGTTTTCTTCTTCATTCATTTGCACCAATATTTTACTGTTTGATTGCTCTACTATTTAAGTTGACGAAAAACGGCGTCAACAGTTTGGTGCTTTCATTGAGATCCATTAAACGGTATGTGTGAAAACCGTTCAGTCAGAGAGCCTCCCGAATCAACAATGGCAGCAAATGATCCCAATGTTCCCGAGGAGGAAATTTTAGATGAAGCTTACTACCCCCGACGCCTTGGAAAATAGCCTATGGTGAATTCGGACCCTGATGAGAGGAGTGGTTCATCTGACTCTCAGGGACCACCAGCCCCCAGGGATGACGAGGACATGTACTACAATCCTGAATGATATGTCCCGATAGTGGATCTCGAAAATCGTCAACTGCGAAAGCAGTTGGCAGAGGCCAAGAAATGCAACGAAGAGCTAGCTAGACTAGCTGCTGAAGCGCAGGCGGCTCAGGCCCCACCTCTGCCAGAGGCCCAGGCTCCGCCTCCGCGGGATGTTCATGTTCCACCACGTAGGCCTCGAGGATGGCCGTGCAAAAACGCTGCCACCAGAAGGGCGGAGCCACCTCCGTCGCCAGCGGAACAACCTGCTCCGCCGAGAACCCAGAGAAGTAACTGGGTTAGAGGTCCTGCCAACCTAACTGCGGAAGCACCACCTGGAGTAGGGAATAACCAAGCCCCCTCGGAGGCTTGGATCCAAAATTTGGGTAACACGCAGAACGTTGCAAAGCCCGATCGAGCAAACTCAGGGCCTTCTAGGCCCCATAATGGATGGCAGCCACCATTGCCAATAAGGTATCCCTCACCAACTCAGAGGAACACACAATCGACCCATGGTGATAAGGAAGGACGAGTTGGGCGAAGGCGTGGAAATGGGGAGACTGCTAGGGACCATAGGGGTCCCCAACCTACAAGGCAACCGACAAGGAATCCATCTCGAAACAACAATGCAACGAGCCATGTCAATGAAGGCTTGGGTGACACTAGATCGGTTAGTATATATGACCAAGAACGTAGAAACACTAAAAATTGAGGTGATCACCCAGATTTACAGGAGCATTTAAATCATAATTGGGGGCGTGACAATCCCCCGAATTTGGACCTAAGAGACCATCTCAATGGGCGCAAGCACCCCGCACCGAGACGGGGAACTGGAGTTGTAATCAACGATAACCAGTTCCCACTGATTCAAGTTAGACCATCTGTAGATCCAGTCCAAGAAAGGATTGAACAGTTGGAAAGAGCATTCAGGCTCTTATAAAATGAACGGAGCCGATAGAGGGACGATGAGTTTGATGAAGAACTTGAACCTTTTGCCCCGCACATCTCTAGCACCCCGTTCCCTCAAGGATTCAGAATTCCTCATGTCCCACCATTTGATGGGAATTCAGATCCATATAGTCATTTAAGTACGTTCAATACAATCATGCGAGCCAGTAATGTGGGTTACGAGCTCATATGCATGCTGTTCCCAACCTCACTCATGGGACCAGCAAAAAACTGGTTTGAAAAATATAAGAGACATTCGATTGCTTCTTTGGATCAATTGTCAAGAGATTTCAAGAAACAATTCAAGGCCATGGTTGGCATTAGACCCGAGGCATCTGCCTTGACCAATGTCCGACAACAACCGAACGAAACATTAAAGAGTTATCTCACAAGATTCAATTTGGAAGTCGCTCGAGCTCGTGATGTCGATGACAGTGGCCATTTAATGGCTATCCGAGCTGGAGTAATGCGTGGAATTCCTCTCTAGGAAGATATGAAAAGGAAGTCAGTAAGGTCCTTAACCGAGTTCAATCAACGAGCTCAGAGGTTTGTTAATGTACAGGAGGTGAGGTCAGCATTGAATATGACCTCTCAGCCTATAACTACAACAATAAACACAAACCCTGCCTCGACCTCGGTGGATCCTATGACCTCAAAACCTTCTGGGGAAAACCCTTCTAAAAGATAGAAAAATGAAGGGAAGAATCCCGAGGCGGAAGGGGGAAAGAAGAAGAAAGGGGAAAGGTATTTCTCCGTATACAAGGTGTATACCGAGCTCAATGAGTCTCAGGAGAATATCTACCTGGCTAATGAAAACCAGGTCCCTTTCAGATGGCCTGACCCCATGAGAAACCAAAAGGCAAAAAGAGACTCCAACAAGTACTGTAGATTCCATAGAGATATTAGACATACAACCGATGAATGCAGACAACTAAAAGATGAGATCAAAGGATTGATATCGAGAGGATATTTTAGGAAATATGTAAAAAACCAGAACCCCAATTAGGCTTCCACTAGCCAGAGGGCAGCAACACCACCACCTGCTCCGAATAACAACTCTCAAGCATGGGAGGATGAACGACCCCTCCAATTGATGGAGAAGATGTCATAACCATTTTGGGGGGACCACATATTTCAGGATCGAGTTAGGAATGCCCAGAAACGATATGTGAATGAGCTAAAAACTAGTGACAAGTCTCCTTACGAACCCGAACCCAGAGCTCCAAAACAGCAAAGGGTTGAATCTCAACCCATAACTTTTATTGAGGATGATGCGTCTCATGTACAATTCCCTCACAATGACCCGCTGGTCATCACCCTTCAGCTTGCGAACAAGAGGGTACACCAAGTCCTGGTTGATAACGAGAGCTCAGTAAATATCCTCTACAAGGTCACCTTAGAAAAGATGGGACTCGCGCTTCGCGACCTAAAGGCTTGTGCAACGACGTTGTACGACTTTTCAGGAGAAGGGATTGCCTGTGTGGGATCCATCAAACTCCCCGAACCTTGGGAGACTTCCTAGTCTCGACAACCAAGATGATGGAGTTTGTAGTAGTGGATCGTCCATTGGCCTACAACGTACTGCTCGGGAGACCCGCCCTAGTAGGGCTGGGGTCAGTTACGTCTGTAAGGCATCTGGCCATCAAGTTTTTGACTTCTAGAGGCATCAGGACTCTGAAAGGGGACCAACTCGCAGAAAGGAAATGCTATAGAATTTCCATTAGAGGAAAGAAGCAGACAAGTGCACAAACACTTGTCATAATTCAGAATAAGGATGGGACAGTCTTCGAAATAGACAAGGAGATCGATCTAAGAGTAGAAGAAAGGGCTGATCTCGAGCCACTAGAAGAGCTCAAGGAAATCAAGCTCGAAGAGGTCGATCCCTCGAAAACTATGAAGGTAGGGAAAAACCTGTCAGTAGAAACAAAGTAGCAATTAATCTGCTACCTGAGAAAGAACTAGGATGTCTTCACATGGTCACATTCGCACATGGTGGGGATAAGCCCGAATGTGATAAGCCATGCCCTTAACATTGACAAGAGCTTCCCCTCGAAGCAATAAAAACAAAGACTCCTCGAGGATGACCGAAAGAAAGCTCTGAAGGAAGAGGTTGATAGGTTAAAGGCGAATCGATTCATACGAGACGCCTTCTACCCTGATTGGGTCGCAACCCAGTCCTAGTTCCAGAACCTAAGGGAACATGGCAGACTTGTATCGATTACTCAAACCTCAATAAAGCATGTCCTAAGGACTGCTTTCCCCTACCTCGGATCGACCAGCTCGTAGATGCCAAAGCCAGGCATGGACTTATGTCGTTCATGGATGCTTATTCTGGATATAACCAGATTGCCATGCATGCCCCGGACCAAGTGCATACTAGTTTTGTGACTGATAAAGGACTGTACTGCTACAATGTCATACCGTTCGGGCTCAAGAATGCTGGAGCCACATACCAACGGCTCGTAAACATGATGTTCTTCGAACAGATAGGTAATAACATGGAATTTTATGTTGATGATATGTTGGTCAAATCTAAACATAACAATAACCATACAGATGACCTCGAAGAATGCTTCACCGTGCTACGAAAGTACAACATTAAGCTCAACCCCCAGAAATGCTATTTTGGAGTATCGTCGGGGAAGTTCTTGGGTTTCATTGTGAACGCGCGTGGAATAGAGGCTAATCCTGACAAGATCCAGGCATTAATTGACATGCCCTCACCTCAATAGCATAAAGATGTCCAGAGTTTGACTGGAGGGATGGCGGTGCTAAGTAGGTTTATCTCGAAATCTACAGACCGATGTCTTCCATTTTTCAACCTTTTGAGAGGGGGCAAAAAACTTGAGTGGACAGAGGGATGCGAGCTAGCATTTTAGGAGCTCAAAAAGCACCTCGCAGAGCCTCCTATTTTGTCGAAACCTATCACAGGGGAAATTTTGTACCTATATCTTGCTACAGCCGAACACGCCATCAGCGCCATGCTCGTCCAAGAAGACCAGAAGGTACAAAAGTCAGTATACTATGTCACCAAAAGGTTACTAGGGCAGAATCGAGATACCCCTTAATGGAGAAATTGGCTCTCAGCCTAATTCACTCATCTCGAAAGCTCCGACCTTATGTTCAAGCACACCCCATCCATGTGCTGACTGACCAACCACTACGACAAGTCTTATCAAAGCCCGAAGCCTCAGGCCGATTATTGAAATTGGCTGTTGAGCTCGGATAATTCGAGATCACTTATTATCCGAGGACAACCATAAGAGGACAGGCCCTGGCAGACTTCATAGTGGAATGTACCAGAATGACTGATGACGAAGTTATAACCCCATCCCATGAGCTGTGGAAACTTTATGTCAATGGGTCTTCCAACGAAAATGGATCGAGGGCAGGAATCATATTGATCACTCCAACTGGAAGCCAATTTCACTCTGCCTTGAGATTTGAATTTGAAGCATCTAACAACTAGGCTGAATACGAAGCTCTACTGGAAGGACTTCGAATAGCCAAGGAACTCAAGGCTAAGGAAAAACATTGCTACAGTGACTCATAGTTGGTGGTCAACCAAATTTTAGGGGAATACCAAGCTCGCAGAACAAAATGGCTACATATTTAGAAAAATAAAAAAATGCACTCGAACATTTCGAGTTCTACACAATAGAGCTGGTTCCCCGAGAACAAAATTCGAACGCAGATGCCTTAGCCAGGCTCGCCTCATCAACTGAGGTCGACGAGCTAAATGTTGATACCCAGTATAAGCGAGCCTGAGTAGGAATATGTCTGCATGATTAACTCCAAGCCAACTTGGATGACCCCAATAGTTGAGTACCTTAAAACCGGCATTCTCCTAGCAGAACGAAACCAGGCTAAAAAATTGATGTATCAGATCCCCAGATACACTATTGTGGAAGGAAGGCTATATCGGAGAGGGTACTCTATGCCACTACTCTGATGTGTGACTCCACCCGAGGCCAAGAAGATCCTAGAAGAGATACATGAAGGGTTCTGTGGAGACCACGCTGGGGGGCATAGCTTATTAAAGAAAATTATACGCCAAGGATACTTCTAGACCACTATCAAAGCAGACTGTTTACCAATTTGATTACGCCAAGAGATGCGATAAGTGTCAATGATTCGCTACAATCCCACGAGCTCTAGCTCCCCATGGCCATTTGCGGTCTGGGGAATTGACCTCATAGGCTCATTGCCAACTGGCAAAGATGGAGTTAAGTATGCAGTAGTCGCGGTAGATTATTTTACAAAGTTGACTGAGGCCGAACCTCTGGAAACAATTACCTCAAAGAAAGTATTGGACTTTGTGGTAAAAAATATAGTATGTTGATATGGAATGCCTAGGAAGATAGTATCAGATAATGGTACTCAGTTCGACAGTGAACTGTTTACCAATTTTTGTGAGAAAAATGGGATAATAAAGAGCTTATCCTTTGTGGCCCATCCCCAAGAAAATGGCCAAGTCAAAGCTGTGAATAAAACCCTGAAGAGTTCTATGAAGAAGAAATTGGAAGAAGCTAAGGGACATTGGCCCGAGAAATTGCCCTAAGTCATGTGGGCGTATCGGACCACAGCTCGCACTTCAACAGGACATACCCCTTTTTCTCTGGCATATGGATGCAAGGCTATGCTACTAATCGAGGTTGAAATACCCGTTATTCGTAGCCATGCTTATGACCAAGCCTTGAACAAATCCCGAATCGAAGTAAGTCTGGACCTGATCGAAGAAAGACGAGACGAAGCCCAACTAAAAAATGCAGCATATCAGCAGCGAGCTACCCGATATTTCAATAAAAAGGTTTGGGACACGAAATTCGGCTTGGGAGACTTGGTGTTGAGATGTGTATTCCTAGCCACGTGGGACCCTGCCGCTGGCGTGCTTGGGCCTAATTGGGAAGGGCCTTATCAAATCGAATCAGTTATTCGACCTGGCGTCTACAAATTGGCAAGATTAAACGGGGAATTGGTACCACGAGCATGGAATGGAGAACAACTACGACCTTACTATCAATAGTGTAGGAATGATGTCACCTGTAACCATGCTTGTTTATCTTTACTACGCTTCTATTGATAAATTGTTCAATTCTGATAAAGTTCATTTTCGTTTCACTATGCTGTATTTTTTTCAAACTCTCTTAATTTAATAACATATGGTCACACTCATAGGATATTAAGGGGGCATTAGTGGTATATATACTGTAAGCTTGAAAAAATAAAAAATAGCATACACGAAAATAAGCAAAGTGTTTGGATATAACCAAACGCGCGAGCTAAAATAATTTGGACATAACCAGATTATGAAAAGTAAAGTGTTTGGATGTAACCAAATACGCGATCTAGATATAACTAGATCAAAAATATGTGTATGGACCTAAATAGGTTTGGAACAAATCGGCTAAAACTAACCGACAAAAAGATGGGATATAGATAAATCCATCTCAAATTAAGTTGAGACCGAAGCTGGAATATCTTGCAAAAGGGTAGTTTCGACCTCATAACTTCGGGGAGCTACCCGAGGATGAGGAAAAGCAACTAGAAAAGCAGGATATAACTAAACTACCCACCTTACACACTATATAAGTACTTTCGGGTGCATGGTAAAATTAAATCCCGACCTTGACAAAAAACGAGATCGGACATGGATACATTGAGTAAACTGTGCATGAATGTATTGAAACTCGAGCTTAAATCCATCATGTGTATGTATGAATAAACAAACATAAGGGCAAACTTTTAATATAAAATTGCTTAAAATATTTCGATTTAAGAGATGTAAAGCAAAAATATTAAAGTCAAATATGGTATTGTAAATGTCATAGGAAAATAGCTCTTTTACGAAGCTATAAATTGTCTTAGCCCCAAGGGCATAAAAAGAAAAAAATAAAAACTATTACAAAAGTCTCAAAGGAACGCAGCCCAGGATCAAGATTCAGGAGGAAGGAGCGCCCCCTTTAGCCTTCTCAGCATCCTCCTTAGCCTTCTCATCATCCTCCTTGGCCTTCTCAGCATCCTCCCGAGCCACCTCCTCCGCATCAAGCCGAGCTTGACATTTGGCCACAAGATCCTCCTCAAAAGAGCCCAGGAAGCTGGTATCGAGATCGGTGTTGCTAGCCCAGATCTTGTACATGGCTAGGTCAACCGCCCGATCCTTCCTCTTCTTGAATTCTTCAAGAAGACGAGCCTTCTCGCCCTTCATTACCTTGAAGGTGGATTTTTTCTCCTCCTCAAGCTTGGCATTGATCTTCTCGAGCTCCCCGAGCCTAGCATTCAACTTCCCAAGCTCCTCAACCTAGGCCTTCATCTGCTCGACCTCAACCTCCAGCTTTTATTTTTCGGCCTTAAACTCGTCAGCGAGCTTGAGTTGAAGATCCTTCAACTGCTGAGCATAGGACATGCTCGAGTGGACCTCATTGTTCAACTTGTAATTTAGCTGAGCAAAGGCAGTAAGGGACTAACACACAATAAAATCCAGTTATAACATATGTTAAGCACAATTACAATGAATAATAAGGTGTGAGAAGTTATCGCAGCAGCGAGCTCGACACTCTTGACAAAAAGGCTGTTGCAGTCCTGAGCATTGTTCAAAAACTGCCACTGGGGAGCC
This sequence comes from Humulus lupulus, assembly GCF_963169125.1. Lineage (NCBI taxonomy): Eukaryota > Viridiplantae > Streptophyta > Magnoliopsida > Rosales > Cannabaceae > Humulus > Humulus lupulus. The sequence goes on from NC_084799.1 coordinate 67,574,653, forward strand.
TCAAAGCTGCTGATGCTCTGGCCTACCCGAGACAGGACGTCCGAGCCAAGTGTAGCCCCATGAGTCCCGGCAGGATTGTCGATGACATACTCATCAACATGAGTAGAAATTGACAGCAGGCGCCCTTTGGACGTTGGTTTCTTCGGAGGAGGGCTGAGCGTGGGCAGGATCTTGATGGCAGGAGGCAGAGGAGGAATATCTGTTGTGGAAGCATCAACCTGGGAAGTAGGGTCTGCTACTGGGCTCGTAACAATGGGAGTTGGGGGAGGAGGAGTCTTCTCGGTCCTCTTAGAGACCTTAGCAGGTCGATCAGACTTCTGCGAGGCTCTCGTGCGCTTACTCTTCTTGGCCCCCTCACCCCTGGCGAGCACGGTCTCGAGATTCGAATCCATAGTACTTGCACAGTCACACCACATTATAAGAAATTTAAAGACACAAAAGTTAGCATAATGTAGATAGTCAAGGAATAAAAGGACAAGCAACGAGGAGCCTAATTGCAACTCTCCCCCGAGCTCGTGCTCGACGACCACATAATTCCCCCATCTTCGGAAGAGGCAGAAAGAGTCCCTTCCCTATATGTGGAAGTCAACCTTGGAAGTACCCTATAATCATTCGTCCCATATTGGACGACTATTCCATCTCAGACCTCGTTCAAACTATACATAGTATCGTACTTCCCTAGCCAACTATCAAACCTATGAACCCTCTCATCTACCCAAGACCATACATAAAAATTGTCCCTATCATCTGGGCACAAGATTAGGGTGTCAGATTTATGCTTAAGTAGTGAAGGAGACCATAAAGTCGAGCTAAGGATGACAGTACCTCTGTTACTCAAGCTCGAAGCCTCATCATTGGCCTCGTTCCCCAAGCTCGGACTCCTAGGAGGGTGAGCTGGGGATCGTTCCTTAGAGCTTCACCTCGGGGGGAGGCTGCCGGCTGGAAGAGGCACAAACTCCCACTTGGTGTACTTCTTGTAGGCTCTATCATCTGTGGACTGATCCTTCTCCAGGAGACCACAGGCTCGAAGATTATCTTCATGGAGAAGATAAGAAAGGGAGCACCTACCATAAGAGAGTTGAAGCAAAGTCTCCTTATGCTCCTTCATCTCATCAGTGGGAGTAGGGCGATGATAGTTGGCTGAAGAAGTGAATATATAATGAGTGGTTCGAGCCTAAGCAAAAATTCGAGCATGAAAAGAAAAAAGACCGTATACTTACGGTTTCGCTTGAACGAATAGTATCTAGAGGGAGCTAGGTCGTCCGTCCAAAAGAACGCCACCTTGAAGTTGGGAGGATGGTTCGGCAGGTCCTTGAATATTTTCTTCTCCCGGGGATAGCTCGAGAGATAACAAAAGCCATCTTCTCCCTGAGCTCGGGAGGGATTGCTTTTCAAGAAAAAGAGATACAAAATCTCTTTTGGTGAAGGTCCTTCCCACTTTAGCTCTCAGGGCTGACAAGACCCTGTACGAGTTGGTCTGGAGTTGGAAAGGTGCGAGCCCAATGTAAACCAGAAAGTCCTTAAAAAAGGACTTCAAGGGCAATAAGGCCCCTGCCCTCATATGATCATGGCTCCAAGCTGCGAGCTTTAGCTTACTGTCGGGATTGCCATCTCCCAGGGCACGACAGCTACGCTCAATGGGAGTTGGAGCTCAACGCCTTAACGAGCCTAATAATCCCAGGCCATGTCGAGCTAGGATGTTTGTTATCTGCCCCAACGAAGAGACCGAGCTCCAATAATTCTCAGCCTCAAAAAATTCTCCCCTCGAGGTGGAAATAGTGGTTGGCTGCGAGGTGGACGGTTGATTTGTTGGTTCCCCCATCAGGGAAAATATAAGTTCGCCTGCATTGAAAGCTATAGTCACTTTATGGGTAGGGTCAAGGGGGATTGGTCTAGGCTCGAGGTCTGGATCTGGGTAGATTGCAACCCTGAGTCTCTTCCTTTTTCTCTCTTCGACCTCGTCGATCTGGCGTCCAAAGTGAGCTCAGGTGTCCTCTTGCTCACACCTTAGTTCGTGCTCCCGAATTAAGCGTTGATTCCGAGTAAAAGGTGACTCTGGGCTCGGAGTTTCCGATGAGTAAGGAATCGTGAGTTTTGACCCCCACCGCTTTTCCAAATTCAACGACATCTAGTAAGAAAGAAAAAGGGTGAGGGCTACACGAACAAGAGATTAAGAATAAAAATCGAAATGGTCTAAGCTCGAATGCTCGAGACCATCGAGTAAGTTCAATTAAAAGAACGAGATCAGGTTCGGAGGGAACTTAAGCTATCAAAAGAATCAAGCCCCGAGCGTGTATTTGACGAAAAGGGGGAAAGTGGATTTGTTTTTTAAAAGATCCCGGATTTTTAGGGAAAAAAGTTGACGGTTACACAAAAATTCATATTTTTGGGAAACGTGCAATTTATAAACCCTAATCTTATACCCCATTTCTCGGTCTACACGATATGATATTCAGAATCAAGATAATCCATTAAAAGAGCCATATTTGCATCATTCATGCAAAATCTGGGATTGGAAATCCGTAATCTTAGAAGAGCCTAAAAATTACACGACATTGACTAAAGCATTCTGATACTAAAAGCTGGTGATCAAATGCTACTACAACGATAAGCATGCATGGAAAAATAAAATGTATATGAACATAGAACAGATACTTACACAATGTGGCTGGTGGGAACAAAGAAATCGATGACCGAAGGAGAGGTTGCAAGAACGATTTCACGGACTCGAACAGACCAGTGTTGTTTCGTTTCCTCGGCTTGGAGAACATACAAAAGTAGAACGAGTTTTGAGTTCTGGTTTTTTGTTCTTCCCTTTTCTCTGAAAATTTGAAAGCGTAAAATTGAAGTGAAGAAGACGATGGGCGTATTTATAGGCCACAAGAGAATGTCAAATGACAAATTAAATCTGGACCATTGGACGAGATTGGTATCTGATCGAACGAACGGGTACTGGCATGATAATGGCGGAAAAAAGGTGGCAGATGAGAAGACGTGGGCATGGTGCAAACATACTCAAGAACTCTGATCCTCCAATACCTGCCTGACGCGTGTCTGCACTCGAGTACAATAAATGGTATAGTTTCCAAGAAGGGTAGTTCAAAAGTTTCCTTCTCATGGGATTCAAACTGATACTTTTGAGGGGGCAAAATGTTACACCCAGATTTCGAGATAAGAAGTTATGACCTCGAAAACTGGGCTCGTCAGGTGTGAGCTCGAAACATATACGGTCCTCATATGATTCAACCGTCGGACCTCTTTGAAGTAAACAACGACCTCGAGAATGTGTGGCCTCGAGCGTGCTCTGAGCTCGCAATGGTGATGGTATGACACATGAATATAATTTTTCGTGATTGCTTCAGACAAGATGGATCGAGCTCGAGAAGTACTAGATTGGATGTGATAGCATCGTCTACATATACCTGTTCCGAGCATAAACAAGGCTGGGCAGCGAGCTCGTGCATGACTCATGGTCTCGACAAGTTCGATGTTAATTGCTGATCTCGAAGATTTGATGAATCATTTGGGATAATCAGTTACGTGTGAACATTTTTATTATCTTATAATCCAAATATTTAAGGGATATCATTTAATCTGTTATCCGTTCCTGATCTTCATGGGACGTTTCCGTGTATAAAGGAAATAATGCATTAAATAACATTATCTTAATTGATTTACAGAATATCTTCCCGAAATATGTGGGAATGAATTCTACAAAATTCTCTATAAATAGAGAAGGAAACACCATTTGCAAGGGACCGATTTTCTGATTCCTTGAGAGAAAACTCTGGGCAATTCTTCTCTGAAAAATTCCCAAGAAACTCCCAAGTCTTAGTAACAAGGACTCGTGGACTAGGCAGAGTTAACTGCTGAACCACGTAAAAAATCTTCTAGTTTTCTTCCTCATTCATTTGCACCAATATTTTACTCTTTGATTGCTCTACTATTTAAGTTGACGAAAAACGGTGTCAACAGCGGCATTAAGTAGGTTTATTTCGAAATCTACAGACCGCTGTCTTCCATTTTTTAACCTTTTGAGAGGGGGTAAAAAATTCGAGTGGACAAAAGAATGCGAGCTCGCATTTCAGGAGCTTAAGAAACACCTCGCAGAACCTCCCATCTTGTCAAAACCTATCACAGGAGAAATCTTTTACCTATATCTCGCTACAACTGAGCACGCCATCATCGTCGTGCTCGTCCGAGAAGATCAGAAGGTGCAAAAAACAGTATACTATGTCAGCAAAAGGTTACTGGGGGCAGGATCGAGATACCCGTTGATGGAGAAGTTGGATCTTAGCCTAATCCACTCATCTCGAAAGCTCCGACCTTACTTCCAAGCACACCCCATCCATGTGCTCACGGACCAACCACTACGGCAAGTCTTGTCAAAGCAAGAAGCCTCAGGCCGATTACTAAAATGGGCTGTTGAGCTCGGACAATTCGAGATTACTTATCATCCTAGAATGACCATAAAAGGGCAGGCCCTGGCAGACTTCATTGTGGAATGTACGGGAGTATCTGACAATGAAGTTATAACCCCAGCCCACGAGCTGTAGAAACTTTATGTCGATGGATCCTCCAATGAAAATGGATCGGAGGAAGGAATCATATTGATCACTCCAACTGGAAGTCGATTTCATTCAGCCTTAAGGTTTGGCTTCGAAGCATCTAACAACGAGGCTGAATATGAAGCTCTATTGGCAGGACTTCGAATAGCCAAGGAACTAAAGGCTAAAGCGATACATTGCTACAGTGACTCGCAGTTGGTGGTCAGCCAAATCTAAGGGGAATACCAGGTCCGCGGAACAAATATGGCCGCATATTTAGAAAAAGCGAAAGCAGCACTCGAACATTTTGAGTTCTATGCAATAGAGCAGGTTCCCCGAGAGCAAAATTCTAATGCAGTCGCCTTAGCTAAGCTCGCCACGTCCACTGAGGTCGATGCGCTACCCAATTGAGCACCTGTCAACCTCGGGTATGTAATCGGGTTTTACAATGTTCTTTCCGAACATAAGAGTTGAAATTGTTTTGACTTCTCCATTATGACTATAGTTTCCTATCTCATATTGACTTTTTGGATTAGGGATACGTTGACTAGGTAATTTTCATTTTTCTCTATCAGCTAAAGCAGTGGCGAGTTGTCCTACTTGTGTCTCAAGTTTGGCAATTGATTGAGACTGATTTTGTAGGATTTGTTGAGTGGATTGCATAAATTGTTGTCAGGTATCTTCTAAGGAAGGTTTTCTATGTTGAGGATATGGTTGATTTTGTGGGGCATGAGTTTGGTTTTGCGTGTTGTATTGGTGCCCTTGATTCATTTGAGGTTGATTTTGTCTCCATGAAAAGTTTGGATGGTTTCTCCAATTTGGATTATAAGTTGATGAAAATGGGCTATCGTTTGGTTTCCCATAAGCATGAAGAGCATTGGCCTCCTCAGAAAAGGCTTCTTGGTAGGAAGGACATGATTGGGCATTGTGGCAAGGACTAGAACATATAGAACAAACATCTTTTCTTGGTTGTATAGAAGAATTTATAGTTTGGCTTATGGCTAAAGCTTCTACTTTTCTCGCTAATTTGTCTAAGGATGTTCTTAAGTATAATTCATCTTTTACTTCATACCGTCCTCCTATTTTTGGTGAATTAGTTGACCTAGACCTAGGATTAAAATAATTCCATTGTTGTGAATTGAAAGATAAATCTTCAAGGGCGTCCCAAGTCTCTTTTCCTTGGAATTTTAAAAAATTTCCAGTATGCATAGATTGAATCATTTGACGATTAGAGGGGGTCAAACCATCATAAAAATATTTTACAAGTCTCCATTTTTTAAAACCATGATGAGGACATTTTAATAATAAATCTTTAAATATTTCCCAACATTCATAAAACTCTTCATTATCTTTTTGAAAAAACTCGGATATTTCTCTCCTTAGACTATCAGTTTTAGACATAGGAAAAAATTTCACCAATAATTTATTATAAAGTTGATCCCATGTAGTTATAGACCCCGTGGGAAGGGAATTTAACCAAGCTTTTGATTTTTCTTTTAATGAAAAATGGAACAATCTTAGTTTGACCGACTCATTAGAAATTTTTTGAAATTTAAATGTTGAGCAAATTTCTAAGAAATCTTTGACATGCATGTAAGGATCCTTTCTATCTAAACCATAAAAAGATGACAAAAATTGAATGATTGATTGTTTAAGCTCAAAATTGGTAGTAAAAGTGGTTGGAAGAACAATACATGAAGGAGCATTAGATGAAATAGGTGCAAAATATTCAAGCAAAGTTTTTTCAGGCACAACATTTTCATCAACAGGATTAACAATTGGTTCCATGATGCTCAAGTTTTTATTAACACTTTCAATTTCAAACAAAGATAAACGTCTTTTTACTAATCAATTTTTAGAGTAACATTCCCAATGATGCATACAATTTTCACAAACAAGGCAACAAAGATAATCTCAAACAAGCAATTTTCTGATGTGGAAGATCAGTTAAAACCGCAACCACATAGCATACTTAGAATTTTTAGAGATTTCACAACAATATAATTTTTATGGTTTACTTGTCCCCGGGCCTATTTGATTCCACTTACTCACACACTTCTAACAACTTCCCGAGGTTAATTAGTAGAGGCGGATTGGGAATTTTGTACAAATTTCCTTTAAACAAAAATTGCTTATGGTGAAAGGACAAGATTTAGGTTTCTTTTTTTTTTTTCAAGTATTTTTTTTCACAATTATAGAATAATATGATAAAAGATAAAGAAAAATAAGGAAAATTAAATAAGACTAAAATTTAGGCAAGAGTAGGGAGACATAGCATGCCATCAACCATAACAAAAATAAGGTAAAAATTAGGAGGCACAAGTGCCATCAACTAAAACATAAGATAAAAGACTAGGAGGCAAAATTTCCATCAACTAGCTAGGAGGCAAAATTGCCATCAACTAGTAACTTGCAAAAATAAAATAAAATAAAAACTACAATAAGATAAATAAAGAAAGTTGCAACAAAGGTTAGGAGACACAAGTGCCGTCAACTAACAAAGAAATACAAGGAATAAAAACTATAACAAAATTACAACAAAATTAGGAGGCACAAGTGCCATCAACTATAAAAATTAAAAAGATAGATTGATAGGAGGCACAAGTGCCATCAACTAAAAAACAATAAATATAAATATATAAGTAATTTTTTTATGGGTGGTAGAACTGTCCCAAATTTTCTTTTTATTTTTTTAGTTTTTATATTTTTGTATATATATATGTTTTTTTTTCTTAAGGCACAAAAATTAAATAACTAGTAGAAGAATTCACTAACCTTGAGATAAATTTCGTTTCTTTTCTTGCAACTCCCCGGCAATGGCGCCAAAAACTTGATGGGCCCAAAACGGGTATGTTTTGAAAATTTGTAACTCGCAAGCACATGACTCGTATATGAAATATAGTGTTCATGTAAGCACGAGATCACACCTGTTATCCCCGTTTTCTGCCAGGTACCCAGATCCGCGCTTCAGGCCCACAGGCTGGCCAAATGAGTTTGGGCCCAGCCCAGGCCCGTTTGGAAATAGTGTAATAGATATCGACAGCCCAACTCTGGGCGAGGCCCGGTAGGCGTTCAGGGAGTATTGTCCGGGACGGTCATCCGAGAAATGGTATGTTTGGCTTCCAGATAACAGTCGGGATCGATGTGGATGATCCCGAAGCCTGGTAAACGGTCCGGGCTCTTGGTAAATGGTCCAGGCCCATGGTAAACGGTACGGGACCTCAGCGAAAAGAGAGGGATATGGGTAAACGAACCCGGGTCCGTTCTCCAAGGTTGGCAGGATAAAGCATCCATGAACCTGACTTCATCCCATGAAGTGTGGGAGTTGCCCCATGTTTCACCTGCAAAAAAGGCCACCTCAGGATTGCACGTCGTTGGTTCAGACCTGCGCCGCCACTATTTTGATAAATCTTGTCCCCTGAATCTGCCTTGTAACTCGAGATGCCCAGACCAAAGCTCCAATTTGTCGCATGTATATATGGTTTGGGCTGGCCCAGTGGGCTCAGATTAATGTATTTTGTTTATGTTTTAATCCTTTGTATTGGGTTTCCGATAGAGAAGCTAGCAGTATTTATACCTTTATTGGGCCCGGGTCAGCCCGACCCAAGCCCAGTGCACCTGTGAACCTATAAATACATGTAACAGAGCACTAAAGAGGGGGGATCCGGAGAGCGTGTATACAGTTACTCTGCTGAAACTTGCAGAAAAATCCATTATTTTAGATTCTCTAAGCTCTAATACAACTGTCTCGTGGACTAAGGCTCATTAACACCCCAACCAAGTAAAAATTTGTCTTACAACTTCTAAACCCTTTCTCTCTAGTCTCTCTTAACTTTTATTATTGTAGTTTCCGAAAAGCTCGGTAAACATTTTGGTGCTTTCATTGAGAGCCTGAGAAAGCTAGTGTTGACATCAAACCTCTACAACAATGGTGAACACAAGACACACCACTTTTGACCCTACTAACCCAGAACAGGGCAATGGAGAGCCACTGCCCACCCAAACTCTTCCTCAAAGTCCACCTGAGCGCAATCCCCATCAGATGTCCCAGCTTGACGAGTCACAGAACTATGAAGGTGGAGCGGAGTACGAGGAGGACTACTACGAGGAAGAGGAGGAGAATGAGGGGGAATACCACGACAAAGCTGAGAATCCCGAGATCCCAGGAGTGGACCCCAACCAGGAGGATCCGGAGGTGACTAGACTGAGGCAGCAGGTCTTGGACCATGAAGCCAGAATTGCTGAACAAGCGGAGGCTTCTCGGCGGATGCAAAAGTCCCTCCAAGCCTTGCAGGCCTTCATAGCCACCCAAGGTCCGGCGACCAATCCCCCGGCTGGCTCACCTCCTGAAGCGAAACCGCCCGCTCCGCGGGTCAGAACTGGCGTCCCTGAGGATGCGAGGCCGACACCTCGTCCAGGACAGGCCCCAGAGCAAGGCCCAGGAAACCCGGACCGAGAGAAAAAGAAAGCTGGGGAAAACACCCAGAGGAAACGTCCTCCCGTCCAAAGAGCCGGAACCCATCCCAGGCCGCTCCCTAGGAATGAGAAGGTGCGCCCCGTCCTAGGACAGGGCCTCCTGACCAATCCGCAAGGGATGCGGCCACAGGGTACTAGGCCCCGGAATGCCCCAGGGCAAGCCGGACGGGAGAGGTCTTTACATCCCAGCGATTCAGTGAACAAAAGTCACCGGGAGCGCCCACGTAACGACGAGCACCATTCCCTAGGCTCTGGGGATGATACGTCCTGGGTAGACCTACGCGATGGACTGAATGCTCGGAAGGAACGGGCCCGCAAAGAAAAGATCCGCCCCCGAGATGGTGACCTTAGGAACAACATCAACGACAAGAGGAATGAGAGGGCTCCCCTAGAAGATGGCATGGCCAAGCAGCTCATGGAGGAGTTGACCGCCTTGAAAAAGGTCACGGACTGCTTGGTTCGCAAACAGGAAGGAGCAGACACCGATTCTGATGATGAGGACAAAGAGCGATGTGTGAGGCACATTTTGGGCGCCCTGCTCCCCAAGGGATTCAAGATGCCGAGTCTAACTGCCTACACTGGGAACACTGACCCCAGGGATCATCTGTCCTGGTATAACCGACTAATGACTGTGGCCCATGTTAGTGACGACAGCAAGTGCCGCTGTTTTTTGATCACTCTAGGCAGCCCCACAGAAGAATGGTGGAAGAGACTCAAGCCAGGATCCATCCAATCCTGGTCAGGGCTACAGTTAGCGTTTCACAAACAGTTTATGGCCACCATGAGAATGGACATGCAAATCAGTTCTCTCACCAACATTAAACAACTCCCCGCAGAGACGCTGAGAGCCTACATCCAGCATTTCACCAAAGAGGCCTCCAAAACCAAGGTGGACGATGGGCAACACCTAGTGGTGCTGCAGTCCGGAATCCAAGCCGGGTCCCCCCTCTGGGATGATATGCAACGTAACAAGGCAGCTACCCTAGAGGAGTTCATAAGGAGGGCCCAAGGATTCATAACCTGGGAAGAGGCCCAAATTCAGGCGTTTGGATGGCAACCGACACCTCAGCCCAATGGCCAAACATTTCCGGGATATGGGGTGCAGTTTCTGGTGCAACAATATGTCGCTCTCCCACTTGCCCCAGGATCGGAGGCCGCGCCCGGGATGACCTTCACCACGCCCACGGTGTACGGTCTTGCCTCTTCAGGATATGTTTCAGTCCAGTCCTCCCTTTTTTTCGGATATGGAGCCGCACTGGTCGGGTACAACGCTGCCCCCATCGGAGCCCAACCGTCCCATGCAGGGGGAACTAAGGCGAGCGTAAACCCCTCCCAGGGGAAAAGATCCGGCAAGGGCCAAAACCGGTCTGAGCTAGCTGAGAAAGGTAAGAGGGGCTACGAGCCCCAGTATTCAGAGTACACCAACTTGGTGAACACCAGGGAGAACATCTTCCTAGCCACAGAAAGGCGGTTCATTACCGAAAGCCTACCCCCATGTTTAAAGGAGGAAGGAATCCAAGAAATACCAGCAAACGGTGCGCGTACCATAAGGATGTGGGCCACACGACTGAGGAGTGCCGACAGGTCGAGGATGAGATCGAGAATTTGATAAAGTTGGGGCATCTTCACCAGTGGATCAGGATGCCCGTGGGAGTCCCGGGCTTGTCAGCAGTCCCCAGAGTATCCATGGTCCCGGGTGCACCTAGAGCATATCCCCCTCAGGGAGGATATGCAAAGGGTTTGGCAGCACAGGCCCTTCAGGGGGTCCCCGCTGTGCAAGCACCCGGACCTGGAATGCCTTATCCATCAGGGATAGCACCCCCCAAGTGGATGGCCATGTGGCCACCATCTCGGGCGGGCCTCATCTAGGAGGTTCGTCCATGAATGATAAAAAACGCTACATTAGCGAGCTCGACCACGATCAGGAGGTGTGCGCTCTGGTCCAGTCCCCGGCTCAGCACCCGGTTCCACCTCCTCCAGGTGGAAGAATTGTTCGGGAGGAAGACAAGCTGGACCCGAGGATAGGAGATGACCGCGTCCTAGAGCCCATGGACGAGATTGAGGAGGTGTGCATTAGTGACACCGACCTGACCAGGGTAATCCAAGTCGGGAAAAATCTGCCAGCGGAGGTCCGGGCCGCCATCGTCGCCTAGGTAAAGGAGAACCAAGATGTCCTAGCCTGGTCTCATTCGGATATGACGGGGATCGACCATAACATCATCTTCCATGCCTTGAACATTGACAAGGATGCGACCCCGGTCCGACAAAAATGAAGGCCCTTGGGAACGGAGAGGGCCAAGGCCCTCAAGCTGGAGATCAAAAAGTTGTCGTCGATCAACTTCATCCGCGAAGCTATATACCCCGTATGGCTAGCCAACCCAGTTCTGATGCCAAAGCCGAACGGGATCTGGAGGAGGTGCATAGATTTCATGGATCTCAACAAGGCTCGCCCTAAAGATTGTTTCCCGCTTCCTCAGATCGATCAGATGGTGGATGCGACGTCCGAATACGAGATCTTGAGTTTCATGGACCCCAACTCCGGCTACAATCAGATCTCTATGAATGTAGCAAATCAGGAGCATACCAGTTTCCAAACCGACAAAGGGGTATACTGCTACATCGTCATGCCTTTCGGGCTCAAAAACGTCGGAGCCACCTATCAGAGGCTCGTCAACCGAATGTTCCAGGCCCAGCTAGGGCGGAACATGGAAGTCTACATTGACGACATGCTGGTTAAATCCAAAACCTCCGGGAAACATTCTAACGATTTGGATAAAGCCTTCGCGATCATCTGAAAGTATGGGATGAAGCTGAATCCCAAAAAATTCACTTTCGGCGTGGCTTCCGGGAAGTTCTTGAGTTTCATAGTGAGTTTCCAGGGAATAGAAGACAATCTGGACAAGATCAAGGCACTGATTGAAATACCCTCTCCCCGGAAGCATAAAGATGTCTGGAGTCTGACCGGGTGGGTGGTCCCCTTAAGCCGTTTCGTCTCAAAGGCCACGAACAAGTGCATCCCATTCTTCAATGTTCTTCAGGGAAGCCAACGTTTCAAATGGTCAGTCGAGTGTGAAGAAGCTTTTTAAAAGTTGAAAGAGCTCCTAGCCCAGGCACCGATATTGGCAAAACCGGTGGACGAGGAGTCTCTATACCTCTATTTGGCCGTGACCGAACACGCGATTAGCGCTGCACTAGTGCGGGAGGACGAGAAAACCCAACTCCTGGTGTACTACGTGAGCAAGAGGTTATTGGGGGCAGAGTCAAGGTATCCGTTAATTGAAAAGTTGACATTTTGTCTGCTAGTGGCGTCCCAGAAACTCTGGCCTTACTTCCAGGCCCACGCCATAAAAGTTCTGACCAACCACCCTTTGCGGCAAGTGTTGCAGAAACCCAAGTCATCAGGAAGACTCTTGAAGTGGGCTATGGAACTGAATCAATTCGATATAGCTTACGTTCCTAGAGTCTCAGTCAAGGGGCAAGCCGTAGCTGACTTCATCGTGGAATGCTTCTGGATCACCGAAGGGGACGATCCCGCAGACCCCACGGTGCCCGTGTGGAAGGTATTCATGGATGGAGCCTCGAATGAAAATGGAGCGGGGGTCGGGAACATCCTAGTGTTGCTGCAAGGGCAGCAGTTGCAAAACTCCTTGCACTTCCACTTTAAGGCGTCGAACAACGAGGCTGAGCACAAGGCCATGCTGGCCGGGCTGCGTCTGGCCCAGGAAGCAGGGGCCACAAACTTGGAGATCTATAGCGATTCCCAGCAGGTTGTCAGGCCAGTCTCAGGAGAATACCAAACCAAAGGGGAAAAGATGGCGGCTTACGTGACTCAGACAAGAGAAATGCTGCAAACGTTCAAGAGGCACTCCATCTGTCAGATCCCCAAGCGTGGACACACTGGCGAAATTGGCCACTGATGCCGAGGTGGAGCCATCTGGACTGGTCCCCATCAACCATCTCCCCATCCCAAGCATTCAATTCTTCGCGATCAATGCCATTGACCACTCCACATCCTGGATGGGACCTCTTATCCACTATCTGACAACCGACGGGTTGCCAACGAACAGGGCCACAGCCAGGAAGCTTCAGTACCAGGTCCACAGATACGTTATGATGGACGAAAATCTCTACCCCAGAGGGTTATCCATGCCATACCTCAGATGCATATCCAGGACCGAACTGAGCACAATTATGCATGAAGTGCACGGAGGCTTCTGCGGAGACCATACAGCCGGACTCAGTCTGTCCAAAAAGATCTTGCGCAAAGGATATTTCTGGCCAACCATGAAGAAAGACTGTATTGATTACATCCGCAAGTGCGAGCAATGCCAAAGGTACGCGAAGGTCCTCCGGGCCCCTCCAACAGAAATAACTCTGATGACAAGCCCATGGCCTTTCGCAGTGTGGGGAATCGATCTGGTAGGATCGATCCCAACCGGGAAGGGAGGGGTGAAGTACGCCATCGTGGCCGTCGACTACTATACCAAGCGGGCCGAAGCGAAACCCATGAGTACAATCACCTCGAAGAAGGCCCTGGATTTTGTCATCAACAACATTGTGTGTCAGTACGGACTCCCCTACAAGATTGTATCCAACAACGGAAAGCAGTTCAACAGCACCCACTTCACGGATTTCTGTGAAAGACATGGTATCATCCAAAGCTTCTATGCAGTCGCTAGGCCTCAAGCAAACGGGCAAGCAGAGGCCATCAACAAAATCTTGAAAGGAACATTAAAGAAAAAGCTCCAAGCCTGCAAGAGCAAGTGGCCCGAAGAGTTTCCCCGCGTGTTATGGGCCTACCGGACCACCGAAAGGACATCTACCGGGCACACTCCTTACTCCATGGTGTATAGGTGTGAAGCCATCATCCCCATTGAAACAGCCATCCCGTCCCACAGAAGAGACACGTACGATCCCGCCCAGAACCACGCCTTACTCTAGGAATCCCTGGATCTCATCGAGGAGATCCGGGAAGAGTCACAAGTTCAGCTGAAGATGTACCAAGGCAAGATTGCTCAGCATTTTAACTCGAAAGTAAAAGGCTGGAGGTTCGAAACCGGCGATCTGGTCCTGCAGAGAGTTTTCCCTGCAACCCAAGATCCGGGAGTAGGGGTTCTGAGCCCGAATTGGGAAGGGTCGTACAAAATCTAGCACGAAGTGTGCCCAGGAACATACCGTTTAAAATGACTCGATGACACGGAAGTCCCAAGAGCCTGGAACATGGAGCATCTCCGTAAGTATTATCAGTAGTCGGGAGAGCGTGTTCCAGTTTTATATTTTCGTCGTAAGCAATGTACGCCTCAGGGCGATTCCTTGAATAATAAAAATGGCGTGTACAAAACTTCATAAAGAAATATTATCAGACAATGAAAATTCCAATCTACTTCCCTAATCAAGTGACCCAAGACCAGTCTTTGCTCACTTGGGGCGTTTCTCCGGTATGAAAAAATACCATGTTGGACCAAGGCTCAGGCCTGGTCCTGCCCCGGACAAACGCTGTCCGAGGGTATGATAAAAAGGACCAAGGCTCAGGCCTGGTCCCGCCCTGGACAAACGCTGTCTGGGGGTATGATAAAAAGGACCAAGGCTCAGGCCTGGTCTCGCCCCGGACAAACGCTGTCCAGGGGTATGATAAAAAGGACCAAGGCTCAGGCATGGTCCTGCCTCGGACAAACGCTGTCCGGGGGTATGATAAAAAGGACCAAGGCTCAGGCATGGTCTCGCCCTGGATGAATGCCGTTTGGGGGGTAAAAGTATCCAGTAGGATGTATGGGCTAGCCCGTATCCTAACTGTCAGTCGACCATGCACTGCCCCAAACAACCGAGTACCCGTCCGCATAGCTTCCACAATAGCTCACGACTATTAGGGCGCGGGTCCCAAGCGTAAGTTGTGTAAAATTAGTATTATAAACGGCACAAGCCGTAGGAACCTAGTCTAGGTTTCAAAGTAAGCTAATCGACTAAACCCCGATGGTCCAGACCATCGGGTTTTCAAAGTTCGGGACTGGACGATATTTATCAACTCCCTAATGGCCCAGGTCGTTGGATCTTGAGCAACAGAATTAGAGTAAGTTGATAAATTAAAGTCAGGATTAATCTAGTCCAGGCCATTAGAACCGGGACCAAACACTCGGCTCATTCATGCACGGTGGTGAAACACTTAGTGAAAGCTTAGCGGGTGGAAACGGGAAAGCAATAAGCAAAAAATAAAGTGGGTAAAACACCAAAAAAAATTTCTTGGACGCATGCGTGTCCATAAAAATATTGCAAAATTATAAACAAAAAGAAGATCTGGGTCTAGACTTCGCCAGGTCCTGATGCCTCCGGGATGGCTCCATCCGCCTCTTCATCATCCAGGGGCCCCGCGTCAGCTTTCTCCTTGGCCTCAAATTCGGCTCTCTTCGCGGCAGGGTCAAGATAGACCAGGAGGTTCATGTTCTTGTCCTGGACCCAGGCCATATAGATGGCCTCATCAAAGGTGACGCCTAGCATGTCATCCGCCTGCTCTTTTTCATGACGGGTCTCCTCGTGCGCCTTCACCTCCTTGTGAAGCAAGCCGTCCAGCTCATGGATCCGGGCCTCCAGACCTTTGTCCTTCTCCCGGTCCTGGATGGACTGAGTCACAGCCGCCTCCTACGAAGCCTTTACTCAGAGAAGCTCCGCCTCTAGATTGGCCATCCGCTCACCAGCCTCGGCTTCTTTCCGGGACAGAGCCTCTTCAAGCTGAAACTTGACCTGGTCGAACTCCGCGCAGTCCGCTTCGGCCTGAGCAACCGCGGTGGCCAGGGATGCTTTGACCTGGGCTGTCTCCCTGGACAAGGCCTCCTTGGCGGCTTCTCTTTGATTCACGGCCGCCTCCAGCTCCAGCTGGAGCGTCCCCATCTTCATGGCAGCCTCGACCACCAGGTCGGCATTCTGGTGGAATAATAGAGCATCCTATAACAAAGCGAAGTTAGAAGAGTCCTTACTAAGCAAGGAAAAGAAGAAAGAGAAAATGTAAAGCAAAATTACTGTGGTGGCTTGGTGGCAGATAGCTTGGGAAATGAATAGCATGTCCTGGTTGGCGATGGTGGCATATCGCTTCATTTGGAGATTGGACATGGTGTTCCCCACTTGATCCAGCAAATCCGCCGCGAACGGGACCGTGTCCTGCCCCAGCTTGGGGCGGAAACTTGTCTCAGCAACCAGCCAATCCACGATTGGCTGAGGGGCACTAAAGGCAACCAGGCGATCGGTGAATTCAACCTGACGACAAATCGTTAGGGCCTTGTAAACCTCTTCCCTTCTTTCCCAGCCACTCTCCCAGGTCCGGGAAATGAGTTTGGACTTCTCGTCCCGCAAGACGACCTCTCCCTCCTCAGGTAAGGCTGGGCAGACGGGAAGAGTCGGTGCTGCTGGAAGGTCTTTAGAGGCAAGTTGACTCTCCCCGAATGACTCCCCAGCCGAACTAGCCCGCCTCGTCCGGGCCCTCTTGTTTCTTGGTTTTTCCACCTCCGCGCCCGAGTCTGCGGATATTTTCTCGGAGCTCTGGCTTGCCGCTGGTTCCAGCTCCAGGTTAATCACCAGGGGGTGAGCGGGAAGGTCGGGGACAGTGGCCTGGTCAACGACCGTGGTTGGGACTACGGCCAGGGCCGCCTTGCTGGGTTGAAGCTCCGGCCCTAGCGTCTCCTTGCTAGGTTGAAGCTCTGGCCCTGGCGTCTCCTTAGATGCTTTCTTGGCAGCCTTCCTAGCCACGACCCTCGCCTTGGCAGCCCGGGTCTCAAGGAGCTGCTTCATCTTGTCCATGGAGTTGGACATATCGAAGTCTTCTGAAATAAACACAAATAAAAAAGAGCCAGTACAATTGACAAGCAAACAAGGAAGTCAAGACTAAGAGTGACCCGGGACATACCCTTATTTAGGCCATGGACCTGACTCAATTCATCTAATGCGAAAGAGTAGACTCGGTCCCCCATGTCATCCGGGTGTAGAAAGTTCCCGTATTGGAGAAACCCGGGCAAGTATATGAGGACTTCTTACCCAACGGGAATGGGAGACGAAGGTCTCATTTCCTCGTCAGCCCCTAACACGGGGCCTCGGTGTGCTAGCCCTTATCCCTAGCTAAGTCTCCAACTTGGGGAGCAAAAGTCAAAATCATAGGTGAGTTACCTCGCCCTAATGTGCTAGCCCCGGGGGTCCCCGTATTTGGCTGTCCCTCGTCGAAGAGGGCTTCCAGCTCCTCGGAGGTGGCTGCCTCCCTCGGCTGAGCTTGGTCCCTCTTTCTCTTGGCTGCGTCCGCCAGCATTGCTTCCTCTACGGCCCTGATGTGTTCTAGGTCCAGCTCCTCCCTCAGCGCGGGGTCTTTCTCGCATTGTATCCCCCAGAGGCTTGGGGCATGGATCGTTTGGTGGGCCGCAAGCATTCCGATCACTCGAAGGTTGTCAGTGTTGACATAGCCCCCCACGTCCAAATCCTCTGCGCTTAGCTCAGAGTAAAGCTTCTTCCGATCCAGGATGAACTGGGTGAGGGGAGTCTGGGCAAAGGGTCCTGCCACCGAGGATGATGTGGTGAGAATAAAAGAGAGGAAGGAAAGAGGACAAAGATTAAAAAAAAGGGATGGGAAATCACTTACCCACTCGCTGGAAGTCCAACATCAGTGTGGGGTTCTTCTTTATGAGAAACCTGGACGTCATGAACCAGTAGTGTCGGATGTCCGGGGGATGCTTCTAGGCGCTAGTAGGAGCAGGGTAGTTTCCCCACGGTTTGAGCCTGTAAACTCCGTCTAGGGTCTTGTCTTTGACGTTGACCTGCGACTCCATCTTGTAGAAGTACAAGATTTCTGCAGGAGTCGGCTCCGGGATTTCCCTCGCGAAGCAAAAGATGCGCTAGCCCGCAAGAAATCGATATGCTTGGGGCAGAAGCTGGAAGGGCGCAATCCCCGTGAATGTCAGGAACCGCATGAAGTAATCATGAAGCGGGAACGTAGCCCCCGCACTGATGTGGCCTACGCTCCAGGCCCCCGAACCCATTCACGGAGGTGTGGGCCCTCTCCTCTTTCATGGCCAGGCGGTTGTGGAACAGTCCTGGAGTCGACTCCACACCCAAGTGCTTCTCTGAGACGTATAGCATCCGGTAGTTCCGGAACAATTTCGGCACCACATCCATCTCCCACCTGTTGCCTTTAGGGGTCCTAGACTCGAGAAGAGTGACAGGGGCCTTGTTAAATTCCTCCTCCGAATGAAGGGTGACGCCCGATGTCAAGGTTGGTGATCAGGGAGCAAAACAGAGAAACAAACCAAGCAGTCAGTACCAAAACCCAAGAAAGTTGGTTAAGGTACGGGGGCTCTCCTATGAACTGCTTGGAGGAGTCCCCTCCGGATCAGGTCCGGGATCTCCAGGGATCCGCAAGATCCTAATCAGGAATGAAAAATAGGCTACACTACTAAGCCGGCCCATCGCAGCTTGTCCGGGAATCACCCTGTCCCGAAAAGGGCCCAGAGCGCCCCGGCCCAGGCCGTCTCTCCCTAACACTAATTCTAAACACAAGCAAGGTCTAGCAGCCTAAGCAGATAAGCAAAATGACAGAAAATCTGCGTTTGTGTGCATATAAAGGTGCAAAGGCGAAAGGCAGGGAAACTTACTGTAATTTGCTAGTCGTAAAAAACGGTGGTCGTCTGGTGGCAAGGACGGCAGAATCTTAGTCTTGATCTAGTGGAGACGATTCAGCAACTCGTCAAGAGGGCAGGCTAATGGTGTCTGCTCGAGCAAGGGTGCAGATATCGGAACCGTTGGAAAAAGGCGACGACGCAGGCGGAGCAGACGGTGGAAGATATCGTCGGCAAGCTTGGTCATAAAAAAATCCTCTGAATTCTTTAACTGGCTCGAGAGTGTAAAGGTTTCAAATGAAAGCTTGGGGGATATTTATAAGGGCCCAAGTGCTGATCTTTGATCTAACAGTTGGGATCGGTCCCCCCATCGGATGGTCCAAGATCGTGTAGGGGCATTAATGGATCCACTCGAGTGCTGGGCCACTCCGATCCGCGCCACTCTGATCTGTGCCACTGCGATCCGACGTCCCAGAAAGATAGGCCCTTCAAAGGTCACCCCATCCTACAGTCCTCCTTGTTGCAGAAGTAATAATGGAAAGCAACAGTGCGGATGGGACGCTTCGTGATCCGCGTTGACATTGTGGCCCTAGCCTAGCGACCCTTGAGGTGGTTGTTGACCTTTCAAGATCAAGTGTCATTGATGCAATGGTTGCTAGGAGACATGTGCACCCCTCGTCATGAACCGGGGCGTTGGTAAATGAACCCAAACCCTGGTAAATGATTCGAGCTCCACAGTCGTCCAGCACACGGGGCCCATGCCGCGGACCAGTTGCTCCAAGAAGGAACTGGGAAGAATACCGAAAGGATCCGGGACTGAGACAAGCCTCCACCGCGTAGGCCCAGATGAAGGCTTAGGGGGTAAATGTTATCCCTGTTTCCTGCCAAGCGCCCAGATCCGCGCTTCAGGCCCACAGGCTGACCAAATGAGTTTGGGCCCAGCCCAGGCCCCTTTGGCAAATAGTATAATAGATATCGACAACCCAACTCTGGGCGAGGCTTGGTAGGCGTCCGGGGAGTATTTATAGGGACGGTCATCTGGGAAATGGTATGTTTGGCTTCTGGATAACAGTCGCGATCGATGTGGATGAACCCGAAGCCTGGTAAACAGTCCGGGCTCCTGGTAAATGGTCCAGGCCCATGGTAAACGGTACGGGACCTCGGCGAACGGAGAGGGATATGGGTAAACGAACCCTGGCCCATTCTCCAAGGTTGGCAGGATAAAGCATCCGTGACCTGGACTTCGTCCCATGAAGCGTGGGAGTTGTCCCCATGTTTCACCTGCAAAAAAGGCCACCTCGGGATTGCACGCCGTTGGTTCAGACCTGTGCCGCCACTACTCTGATTAATCTTGTCCCCTGAATCTTCCTCGTAACTCAAGATGCCCAGACCAAAGCTCCAATTTGTCGCATGATAGATATGGTTTGGGCTGGCCCAGTGGACTCAGATTAATGTATTTCTTTTATGTTTTAACCCTTTGTATTGGGCTTCCGATAGAGAAGCCAGCAGTGTTTATACCTTTATATGGCCCGGGTCACCTCGACCCAAGCCCAGTGCACCTGTGAACCTATAAATACATGTAACAGAGCACTAAAGAGGGGGGATCCGGAGAGCGTGTATACAATTACTCTCTTGAAACTTGCAGAAAACTCCATTGTTTTAGATTCTCTAAGCTCTAATACAATTGTCTCGTGGACTAAGGCTCATTAACGCCCCAACCACGTAAAAATTTGGCTTACAACTTCTAAACCCTTTCTCTCTAGTCTCTCTTAACTTTTATTATTTTAGTTTCCGAAAAGCTCGGTAAACAGAACCCAAAGGAGTTGTCTAAAATAAAAAGGAAAACTATTTTAAACCAAAATTAATAAATTCTAACATAGCTCCAAAGATTGAGGAGATTTAATGTCATGAACATAAAATAAAAGATAAAATAAAGTTATTTAAGAGAATACAAATAAACCAATAATGATTTGAAAATAAATGTTAAAAGGAAAGATTATTAAGATACTAGAATCCACAAAATGTAAGTTTAATAATACTTATTAGTATATTGATTCCCAAGTTTTAGTGATAGTTAAAATAAGTCAAACTATCATTTTCCAAATAGATTTATAATTTTAAGCACAAATTACTTCTAAAAAGATAGGATTTTTCTTCACTTTTGAAAAAGTATAATTTCAAAGTATTTAATGTGAATCAACCTAATGAAACAACAAAAAATCAAATAACATTATTTATAAGGCAAAACATAATATTTTTGTTCTAAGCATTAGATGTGTATAATTTAATGACACATCTTACACAAAGAATATTATGTTTTGCAAAATGAAGAACAAAGTGCATATTATCTAACAATCCAAAATATGAGATATTAAAGATGAAAGACATATATGAAGAAGAAAAATCCATAAACTTTGTTGCATTACAAGGGTTGGAAGCACATAACTAGAATATAAATTACAAAATAAACAAAATACATACTTGAAAATGCTCTTGAAAAACCCCCAAAATGGAAGAGAGAATGGTAGAAAGAAGATGGTAACCCAAAAATTAAACACCCCAAAAATGGTTTTGAAATTACATATTTATAGCCAAAATGAGATTATTAAAATAATCAATTTAAATTAATTTAATTGATTAGATTAATTATAATATGGAAAATAGGGGTAAATTGTAGAGTGCAATGATGATTTTGTGGTGAAAATGTGTAGAAAAGTTGGGTAAAAATTGCATTTTAGGGACAAGGGGACAAATGGACAAGAGAGTCATTTGTTGGGCTCAATAAGCACCAAGGGGGCTGTGGCAGAGAGCTGGGCCAGTTTTCAAGCGGCTGGGCTTTGGGAGCTTTGGGTCTGGCGGCTGCTGGGAGGCTGCTTCGGGTGGGCCTAGGCTTGGAGCAACAAAGACATGTGGAGGTGCACTGGTGCTGGTGTGGGCATGAAGGTGCTGGCATGTGGAGGTTGGGCTGGGCCGAAGGTGGCAGCTGGAGGCTTGGCTGAGCAGGCGGCCCAGGTGTGGGAAGCAACAGGCACAGGCCTGGGAGCTGGACTGTAGGTGGGCCGGGCACACACGGCTGGAGGCATGGTGGCTCCTAAAGAATGGCCTAGAGGTTTCGGCTGGGCTTTGGGAGCTTGGGCCAATATGCTTTTCTTTTGGTATTTCAATAATGCCATTTTTCCTTTCTTTTTCTTGGATTTCAAGAGCCAAAAAAAAAAACATAATTCTTACAAAATAAATATAAATTAAGTCATGATAAAATATTTTCAATTATAAAATAAATCATATTAATTCTTTGAACATATTAATTAAAACTTAATTTACTTAAACATTTAAGCTAAAAAATGCATCTTTTTTCTTACAACTTAACAATACTAATTTCAAATAATTAAACTATAACAAACTATAATAAAATATCTATAAAAACATATAAAAATCTAAAAAATTATAATAAGACTAAGCAACAATTAGCATAAAAATATGATAAAATAACTCTATTTTGTAGAGTTATCAGTAGCTCCATCACGTTATAGTGAGCATGGGGTGTGGGGTACTAGATTTGATGCACGAAGCTTGAGGAGTGCGGTGGTGGTGGCAGTGAGACTCACCTCCACCCACGGTGTTCGAATTTGGGCCATGAAGTCATGGTTCTGGTGAGCTCCATCTGCTCTCAATCTCATCCATAGTCGGCGACTGAGAAGAATGGTATCCCCTCCAATCTGAGTACTCACCATTAGGAAACTAGTGAGCATTCTTCTTCTTCTTCTTAGGAAACTAGAGAGCATTCTTCTTCTTTTCAAAAAAAAAAAGTTAAACTTTTGAAAAGTATAGATGCCGAAAATCAAGGGATATTAAAGTCCAAATATCTTCTCACCATCTATATTAGGAAGTTACTAAAAATAAAACAGTTCAACATTTCAAAAATTAAAAAAAAATGAAATAAAAAAATATTCATTAAATAAGTTAAATAAGGAAACATTATATATAATTTTTGAAAATGGGTAAGATTTATATGATCAAATGTAATAAAAATTTTCAGTATTAATATAGTAAAATAAAAATATAATGTAATGAGAAAGTAAAAATCCAAAACTTCATTAGAAAAAGGTCCAATTTTTTTTTTTTAAAAAATGCCTCATTTTAGTTTTTTGCCATAATTTAAATAATAAACACTCTAAAATATCTTTTCAAAAGGCCCTATATATGATTTTTTGCCTAAGGCTCCCAAAATGCTTTGGCCGATCCTGGGTAAGCCATCCCTGATAGTGAATTTTTTCTTTGAAATAGATAGGGTAGGTAATGGGGGCAAGGACTCCTTGCCCTACACCATTTATATATTTGGATGAATATATATAAAGGAGATTTCTCTTGTGCGGGCTTCAATTTCGACCGTACCTATAGGGCTTATTTTTTAGCCTTTGATTTTGGTTTGTTGGGTGTAGGTGGGGCGTACACTAAACCAAAATGTATGTGATTTATATAAATGGAATGGAGGGTGTGTGGGGCCCAATAATCTTGTCATGCATTAATTGAATGCCTCCTTAATTTACTCCTTCATATTAGTTGTCTTTTCCAAAAGCCTTTTTTCTGTATATGTTTGAGTGTCTTAACTTGTCCACTGTATGTCTCATTCTCAAGTTTTTGCAACGTTCTTTGAAGCCGAATGATGAACAATTTGGAGACCAAGGGAGGGAAAGGCAGCATGATTTGAAGCAGTCATTGTAGGGTGTACATGGCTCCGACGAATGGGTTAGTTTTGGTTTGAATCATGCTCTTGTGTATTTCTTGGTTGGATTTTTTTTTTCTATGCTTGGTGGGTCTATTTGTCCATATTTGATGTAGCAGAGGTCGGATCCCTTGTTATTTCATTGTCTTTTCTTGGTTTGAATTTATATGATAAGGTAGTTTAGTGATTTAATTTGGGTATCTTTGTTATATTTTCACTAGTCATACTTTCTTTCTTCCATTAAATTGTTGTTGTGTTTATATATTATTGTAAATATTTGTGAAGGGGATTCATAATTTTTTTAATACATTTATAGAGGGCATATGAAGGGCATTATTGGCAATATGTTATATTGCCAAATTATATTTTGTTCAAGAATAGAAATAAGTAGGTGTACTGAATGAGGAGAAATATGTTATTCTTAATTAATTTGATTGACAAGAAGATGAATATGTTTATGATGATGGGTGAGGATTGAAACTATTACTACAGCAAAGAATTATAATTTTTTTAAATGTGACCACTTTTTTTTTTTAAGGATTTTGTTTGTTTGGAGAATGTATTATTACTTTTTGAAAAGAGTTTTGTTTGTTTGCAGAATGTATTATTATTTTTTGTTGGGAAACTGATATATGAATTGCACTGAAGGCATTCGTTTGACTGTTAAGTGGATTTTGCACCAATTATATGAATTATATAAGTATGTGAGTGCTAGGCATGTATAGTATATATGTTGTTGGTGATTGTGACTATTTGCACATTGATCTCAAATTACAAATTAAGTATGCTTATACTAGAATTTTTATAGGATGGAGGCTTTGGCATTGGCTATGAGGATCTTATCGGAATCTGTACAAAATCTCCAAAACTGTTATTCTGAGTTGAAGGAGGACGTACATAAAATTGAAGCTAGTATTAACTATCTATTAGAGCATGTTAAAGGGCGAGATGAGGATCGATGGAGGTTTCAAGGGAAAATTCTCCAATTTTATTTTGGAAGTTGCGATGACATTGCAGCAGGTAGCAACTTAGAAAAAGGCCATGCAGATGAAATTGGGGTGAAAGAAAACGAGGTTGGTCATGGCGGAGATGTTGGAAAAAGTAAGGATGCAATAGTTGAGCAGGATGAAGTTGCAAAGGAAAAAATTAGTTTGGCTGATTTGAATGTTACCACTGGTTCTCGTAGGAGTGGAGGTTTTAAAAGTAGTGTTGAAAGTTCAACAAGTGGTGGTAGCAGGACAGTGAGCGGTTCAGCAGGAGGTGGAAAACTTGCTTTGATGAGAAATTGTTTCAAAGGACAACTGAGTTTGGGAAAACTTTCATGGACCGAGGGAAATCAGTAAGAGTAAGTGTGTATGGTATGGGTTTAATTGTTTTCCAAATTTGAAAGAGGTTGTTATAGAGTAGTATATGTTGGAGAACTAATTTTGGCACTTTATTCTTTTTTCCATGGGCCAGTAGATGGCATGATTAAGCAGACTGAGAATTCTTCTTGTCAAATGAAGCGTGATTGTGCGTCAAGTGCAGATCGTGTTAGGAGTGTGGGAGGAGAGAAGGTATAGGTGGTAAATCTGTCATTTATTTTAATTATTATTTATAGGTTTGTTTAGGAAAATAATATGATTTAATTATTTAATGAAGAGGAAATTGGAGTCACTCTCAGACAATGGTGGTGGCAATATTGGGAGAGGTGCTTTTCAGGTACAGAAGTTGGGTCCTTTTATAGTGTCTACCCCTCTCCTTGACGGTGATTATGGGCCACTTCTGGACTATATATTTGATGAGAATTTGGATGGAGGGTATGTGTTAAGTTATTTGTCGAAGGTTTTTGTAGTTTGTATATTTGGTAAAGTGGGAGAGAAGTTGATTTTGCTTCATTGGTTTATATAGAATCTACTAATAGATTTTTCCCGATTGACTAATTGTTATTGGCTTGTCTATTTGCATATAGTGAGTATATTGTGGAGTCAGAATTCTACTACCTTAATCATGCATTTTTTAAATCCTTGTCTCCTGAGACTATGCTATCTGGCGAGGTGAAGTTGGAAGAACTTTTTTGATTGAAAAAATATCTAATTGAATTATGGAAAAGTTGGATTGTCGAAGAAATAGGGTTAACAAAGATTGAACTTTTATTTATTTGTTTTTGTAGGTGTTGAATGTGGTATGTGAGATGCTTACATGCACGGAACGCTTAGTATCGAAAGGGGGCCGCACTCTGTGGTACCTAAATACCAGATTGATTGTAAGTTTTGAAATTTTCTTATTGTGGCCTTTTTTTGTAATGAAACTTGTAATGTGGTGGTATTTTAATGTAAATATTAAATGACTTCCTTTTTATTTTTGTTTCCCAAGTCTTCTGGAATAAGTATCCAGCGTTTGTTTTTTGACACTGTTCACGGCAAACATGTTGGGGAAAGATTGTCTGCACGAGAATATTTCATTGGTGATCTTGCAATTTGTAAAAAGGTTTTATGATGTGAGAATAGATTTCATTGGTACCATGGTGATGCATTTTTTTTCTAATTTTAAACCTGTTGATGGTCTGCAGATTTTTATCCCGGTGCACATTCAGAACATCCGTCACTTTGTCTTGTTTCTTCTTCATGTTGGGATAAAAGTGGTAGAAATTTGGGATTCTCTTCTTCACAAGGGTAAATCCAGAGGAGCGAAATTGGTACAACCAGTGGTTAGTTCTTTGGTACTTAAAGAATTTATTTTGTAATTGTCATTGTTTTCCTTGTTATTCATTTTTTCAATCGATGTTGTGTGGTTTATATTTTATTTAAGTGAAAAAATTTAAGATATCTCAATGAGATTTTGGATGTTTTGAAAGTGTGGGGAGTATGTTTTTTTTTTCTTAGAAGTTCTTTGTCAGTGTTAGAGTTGCCTTATCATTATCTTGGTGGTAATTATTAACCACCTTTTATGTTGCTAATTGTAGTTTTTTCTTTGTAGCTAAAACAACTTGATGATCTGTTGGGAGACCAAATTGCAAGCATGGGACCTGACTGGTCATTTTCTAGCTTCACAGTTAGCACAGTGACTAATGTACCACAACAGTCTAATTCATATGACTGTGGTATATTTGTGGTTAATTGGATGGAGCAACGTCCTATTGATGACTTCCAGCATGATTCGAAAGTATGATTTTTCAAACTTTATTCATTTTTGTAGTGATTCCCATTTCCAGTCATTTTAATTAGGATTAATATTGTTTCATAAATTGATTTGCTTTGTATGGACTGTGAAGTTATATTTATCTCTACTTTGGTGTAGTTTCACTCCTAGAATGAGAGGTCACGTGTAGCTGGTAATATATTTACCTCGAAATGCAACAAGTTAAAAGAATCGGTTATGGTGGATGCAATGATTCACAGAAGAGGAGAGGTTAAGCGTGGGCGAGTTGGAAAGTAGGATGATACTTTCTCTCTATGAGTGCATTATTTTGGTTCGCGTTAATGGTTGAGTATATGGGTGATACTTGTAGGTATTTTTGAAAATATTTTTTTATTGGAATATGTCGGGTTATAATTTGGACTGAGTTGGATGGGGTATAATTTGGACTGAGCTGGATGGGGCTTACTCTTTTTCTTTTTTTTTTGTATTGCTTTCTGGTTTGGTAATCTTTTGAATTATGTAATTACATGTGATAGTTGGGGGTGGACTCTTTTTTTTAAGTGTTTGAGAATTGAGGTATGCGATAGATTGCATATGGACGAAGGTGCATAAATTTGTGTGCTGAGAGATTAATATTTGTTCATTTTAATCTTGTCCACAATGGTTTTTCGCTAGTTTGAACAGAAAATGGATCTTTGGCAGTCGTAAATTGGCACTATTTTATTTTATGTGTTGTATTTATTAAATTCTTTAGTTTCTAAAAAAATATTGAGATATGTATACTTTTGATTTCAAAAGCCCCATCCTAATAATAAGGGGCACTTGACAAGTTTTGGAAATAAGATCGTAATTCTGTTTTTGTTTTTTCAGAAAAGGAGTTGGTAGTATGGCTGCTATGGTTTTCCCAAAATAGTGTGCCCAATTGCAAAATCCAGTGACATGGTTATAGAAAAATGATTAAATTCCATGAGAGTTGAAGGACAAAAATGGAAAACATAAATAAGACATAACAATTGCCACCTGCCAAAGATCTAGAGCTTCTTTTTTTTCCATGATATGTATTCATGAGCCTTGGGTCTCGTAACGCTTGTACAAGATCAATTTAGAATTAACATTAACTAATTTAAAAGGATAAAGGTTGGCAATTAATTAATTATGCAAGTGTCTACTATATGACATCTTACCTATTATATATGTACTTAATTTATATTTCATATGATGATTAAGAATAAGCCACACAACAAGGCATTTGTCCAAATAGAATACATAAAGGTAGTACAAGTCCATGTCCAAATATAATACATAAAAGTAGTTCCCAACTAGTGGGAAGACTATAGAATACATATAGGTTGACAAAAAATGATTGTATTATACCTTGCATTCTCCATGCTGATAAGAAAATAATCTTGATTGCTGACCACTTGGGTTTTCCTCTCCTCAAGGCTGCCTTGTTTTTTCTAACTATGAAGAAGAAGCAATTTGTTGAGGTAGTTCATTGGGGCGTCATTTCTTCATCCGTGTGAGTAGTTCCACCACATTGAGGCATGGCATCTTCAAAATGTTCATCGTCTTCATCATCAGAGTCATAATTAATTTTTTGATGACCCTTTCTAATACAAGTTGCCTTGTTGTGTCCAGTTTTCTTGCAAATGCTACATTTTCTTTTCATTGCATTCTTGGAGCCCTTCATCTTTGCAGTTCCTTTTGATCTAGTAACAATCGGCTCTAAAACAACCTGGTCATGGTGTTGCCATTTCACGTTATCGTCGTAGTCGCCTTCATCTACTTCATGATTGACATACATTTGCAAGGTTATATGCATTTTACCAAGTTGTCTCATAGTCTCTTCGTAAGCTTCATGGCTCCTAGAGCCAATGTATGGAATTTCAGCCATCTTGCTTGTGATACTACCAAACCTTGCTTGGTCTTTCGTGTTCTTGTTCTCACAATGTCGATAAGTCTCATTTGGCCCGATATGGTTTGGTTCTCTTGCATTAAGTGTCCACTGCTTAAGTATTAGTGATTCTGGCATCTCAATCACTTTCACATGTTTCATTGCCTCAAATATATGCCTACAAGGAGTACCAAATGATAGAATATATTGGCACTCACAAACAAAATATTCACGGTCAGTAGTAACCATCACAGATCTCTTCACTATAGATTGTGGGTATTTCAATAGGTGGAGTATTATGCCTTTATCATCATCTGAAGTACTTTCAACTGTATATCTCCCTTGCTTTTGCATTTGATGCCTAACTTTGTAAAACATGTTCCTGGTGTATAGGTTGGATAACTGCTCCTCAATTTGAGGCATGTTAGTCTTCTCTAACTCGACACTACTATGGAGTGTCTCGTAGTCATCAAACGCCTGTCTTTGCCGGATCCATGAAAGGGACATGTCGATTGCTCTGACCACTTCATACAACTTGAGTGAACGGTTTAATTTTTTTTTCAAGACAGCATTGACACCCTCATTGCGCTGTGTTGTAGTCATCCCGCAAAAAAATTTTGCCCCCAAGTAACTTTCTGCCCACGACTTTCGTCTTTCATGAAGTATTTTTGCATAATTTGTTCCTTCAATGTCGAATTCATATTTCAAATCAGCCCACTTTTGCTCAAATTCATCCACCGAGTAATACTTGAAAACTAGATCTGTCATCTTGCTAGCAAAAGCGGGATCCTTCACCTTGACAATTGTTTTGTTGTGCAAATGCCAATAACAAAGTTTGTGCACCGCTTCTAGCATCATTTCCATTAGTGCTATTTTGATTGCTTCATCACCATCAGTGGTTACAGTTTTCGGTTTAATTCCATCCATACACTGAATAAATGCATTGAATGCCCAAATGTAGCTTTCCGCCTATTCATTGTTTAGCAACGTGAAGCCAAATATACAAGTTCAAAAGTGATTGTTAACTCCAACTAGCACCAGTAACGGTTTCCCATATCTGTTGGTCTTATATGTCGAATCTAGCGCGACGGCATGTCCAAATGTATGGTAATCAGCTCTTGATTGGCTATCAGCCCAAAGAAGGTGTTCCAACCTCCCAAATTTGTCTGTCTTGTATATACCGACAAACTCGGGGTCATGATCTATTTTATGTTCTAAATAATCCATTGCTTGTCCTGCATTTGACTCTTCAAAGTATACTGAAGTATCTCGAGAAATTCGGTTGTACATATCCTTAATTATAAATGGCATGTTCTCATAAAACCCAGCTTGCAGAGCCATGTATGACATTATTTGACACGTTCTAACACCCGCTTCCCGAAGTGAGAGTGTTGTTTGTGCGTAACCTGGTGTAACCACTCGGCTTAAGCAGAGAAATTGCTTATGTGAATCTGTGGCTACCACGTGGGAATGATCAAAAATAAACTCTTTGCATATCCACGTGTTATAATGCTTCTAAAAATTAACTCTGAAAGCCACCTTGACCTACAACGGGTCACTGCCTTGGGCTCTCGAGTGCGATCCAATCTGGACAAATGACACTATAATCTTCTCCCTTCCCTAGAACAAACCCACTCCCTCTCTTGAACGTTCCCAAATTTAGATCTTCGCATATGGCCTTTGCGAAGGCTGAAGCCAATACTCTTTGCATAAAAAAAAAAAAAATAACTCCTCTACAAGCTGAAGACGTTGGAAGAGATGGCCTACCAAGTGCTCCCTCGTCAGCAGCAAAGGGTCTTCGTTAATGTTGAATTTGATGATATTATGGTGGGAGGCAAAGTTAGAAGTAGGTTTTTATACAAAACTCTTATAATTATGATTTTTTATAAGTAATAATCTTATTTTTTTTCCTAATTAATAAATCATCAACAGAAATATCTGGATTCTGCTAAGTTTCAAGTGAGAGATTTAGAACATGTTGGGGTTTTATGACCTAATTAAAACTCAAATTCTTTGTAATCTCATTTTATTATTAATAAAAGAATATAAATCATTTTTTGACTTGGTCAATCACTTTGCTCACATGTTGTATTTTCATGATTATTTATTTAATATAAACTTTTATTAAATCTCGAGCTTATAGCTAATCTTATTTATAGTGACGTAATCACAGTGGAATATAAATATGATTATATGTTCAAAATAAGTTAGTCATAAGATTAGTCAGTGCACATGATTTACACTGACTTGCCAATCTACGATATGATCTACTTACACATTACAGTGTTATGTTCTTTCCAGAACATTAGCAAAGTAGATAAGATTGGATGTATTTGTTACATCGGACTGGACCGATATTGACAGTTGATAAGATAAGTAAACATACCGTTATTATCTATTCTAGTCATATCATATAGTTGACCATAGGTCAATTCAATCTCAATTCTGAGTGGTTAGTATTCTAACTGATAGTTTTAGATTCTCTCTAAACACAAGTCTTTTTCTAAGCCTCTTTGTTATTTTCTCTTATTCTCTCTATATCTATCTCATGTGTTGAGAATTGCCCACACTAGTCTAGGTGGTTCTAAGGATACATTGGAAGATTGTGAAGAAAATAGAAGATCGGTTCAGTTTCTTGATAATACTCTGCGACAGAGAGGATACAAGAGTTAGAGAAACTGAAGGAAAGACTCTTTAATTCCGCTGCGTATACTATAAGTATTCAATTCTTTGTTTCTCTTTGAATTCAATTTTAGAAACATGTTTTAGGCTATCTCGTATTAATTTGTTTGATATTAGATATACATGAAAATAAATAAAGATCATGTATAAGCTAATCCAACAGTTACCACATATCCGAAGAAAGATAAAAAATCATATCCATCCCCTTTCCCCTCTCTCTCATCTTCTTCATATAATTTTTTTCTAGATTTGAATGATCCTATCAGAGTAACTAGTTACTCATTCACTTTTTCATATTTTTATTAGTTTTCTTTCCAAAATTTGGTGTTTCTATAAGGGTTACAGTAAAAATAAAATCATGAAAAAATTGAATTGAATTTTTTTACATATGGTGGAAAAAACTATAAAAAAAATTATAATAATAAAACATGATAAATAAATAAAATAGTAAAATAATTTTGTAATGTTAAAATATATGTGTGAAAAAATGAAAAAAAGAAAGAAAGAAAAAATAATTAAGAAATGAAGGAAAAAATTAAAAATTAAAAATTAAAATAAAATAAAATAACTTTCAAAATCAAAGATAACATAACTATAATAAAAAATGTAGCATTTTCATATTTTACTTAGTTACTAATTATGTTCCTATACTTTAACTTTTTATTTAATAAATTTTCTCATGCAAATTATGAAAAATATAATTATCATATTTTTACATATTAATGGTATAAAAACCATATTTTTTTAAAATTCTCAAAAACAAATGCCAAAATTGTACCCAAATTGCTAATTAAGATGAAGCTATAATGGGGATGGGGCTAGTATGATTGCGGCCCACATCAGGGCCTTTCAATCGGTTGGGTTGCGCAGGCCCAAATATGTGTGGAAGGTTTCTTCTTTTTGGTAATATATAATAAAATTCACCAAAAAAATAAAGTAAATCTGGTTCATTTTAACCTTCATTTTTGTCTGTCCCGAGTACAATAAATTGCAGATACAAGTTGGTTAGAGTTTGGTGGATTTATATCTAATCCCATCAATATGGTAAGTGAACAATTCATACAGGACTGGGGAATTTGAAGTAGCCTTGCCGCGTGATCCTCTCGGCAAGTTGAAGGAGAAGATAAACGAATTCGGTTCGAATTCGGTCGTGTTCGTATCTGGTACACTACGCAACGGGGACAGTCTGCGGTAGGTCCACCAAGCAATCATAGAGAGCAAGCGATACTCATGGTGGAGGTTTGTTATTTCTGTCCCTCTCTAATTCATTTTACTTTTTCTCGAAAATTTGGAGAAGATTAAGCCGATTTTAAGTTTGCTATATGGGTCTTTCATATTTTCTTTGGAAATTATAAGTGCCGAAAGTTAGATCTTAATTGCTTTGAATTTAGTTCAAATGGGTTTCTTAGATTATGTCAATCAACACTATCAATTATAATACTGACAAATTTGTTACACCTTTCACTCTCAAAGTTATATTTCAAAATTTCAACTATTATGTTTGTCAAAGGCCTTGACTATGGTGTGTACAGTTCATAGATTACATTAGTCTTTCTATTATTTATGAAGTAACCAAAGTATCCAATTGTGTATACATATTTTTCCCCCTAATTTTTTCCTTTATCCCGGTATATGCGAATAAAGGAATGGGAGTTAGAAGAATGACAGGGGCTTCGATCATTACATGTATATCTTCATGTTCAAATTCATGGCAAAGCTCGACTTTTTAAGGTAAATCATTCACGTTTGTTCAATTACAATAACTGTGATGGTATTTTTTTGCTTTTAACGTTATAACTGTGTATGTCTCTAACTATAGTTCTACTAACAATATTGTTCCATGATATTTGTATGAAGTTCGTGTTCTTTTACATGTCTTTGTGAGGGCTTTTGTTTACAAGTAACAATTTGGTTGTGTGTTTTTATAAATATGTAATTAAAACACTACATGACTCTTTAAAATTTGGAGATTGATTGTCTGAAACATGTATATATTGGTACTTTTGGAACTTAATATTCCCCTTTTTGTTGACCTAGGTTGCATCATGTTTTCTAATGATGTTTATGTGATGATAAATGTCGATACTAGCTAGAGTTAGCATCGACAAGCCAAGTGGATTTAAAGTAGCAGCAAAAAATTTTGAAGCCAAAGACAACAACAAACTCCTAAGGCGTAGTCAACGTGGAAGGATAAGGAACCAACTGTACAACATACCATGGACTTTAATTCAATTGATAAAGAAGTTGATGATGTGGGGTTCTCGACTTCACCTGGCCCCCCTATTTTTTCGTCAAATAAGAGAAAGGAGTCCAGTATAGATCACATTATTACCATACCACATGGACAATACGGCATTAGAAGGGGCCATAAACAAAGTGGACTCATAAAAAAGGATACTGTGAAATTATACCCATCAGAGCATTTGTCATTCAAGGTATACATAAATCCATTTAATAATTTCTCTACTCGATCTCTTTTAAACATTTAACGTTTAATACTTAATAATTTTTTTAATATTCGTTGCATTTTACATCTTAAGTTTATATTGTCACAAAAGTAGTACACTAACAAGGGGTAGTTTTATTGTTCAGAGGACACAAATAAAAATAACAGGAGAGGGTGAAAGGGAACTAATTCTGAACTGGTATAATGAACTTTACCCAAATGTTAAATCACAAGTGGTATCCTCAGGTCTAAATTTTTTGGTAGATTCCATTCCATTAGGCCCCTTAGACCATCCATTGATACAATCCCTAGCTGAAAAGTGGTGGGACACTACGCACACATTTATTTTCGAGAGCCTTGGGGAAATGACTATGACTCCAAAGGATTTTAGTGCAATAACTGGATTAGCCGTGCACGGGACACTTTAAAAATCGATAAAGAGATTCATAAAAAAAAAGACATTGTTCTAAGACTTCTTGGACAACCATTAGCAAGTATTCAAAAGAGAAAGGTTACCATTAGTTGGTTATACGATGCATACCAAGGCATGACGACTAAAACATTGGAGGTTGAAGAGATACTAGCCAGAGTGTTCTTAATAGCACTGCTTGGATCAACATTATTTGCACGGAGCAATAACATGGTCAATGTGTGTTTGTTACCATCCCTTGTTATAATTGACGAGGTAGGAATGTACAACCGGGGCGCTGCGGGCTTGGCTTACTGTTATGAACAAATGGACGACCTATGCAGACAATGCACCACCTCCATAGGAGGACTATGGAAAGCATGGGAGGTAATATTGTTTTAAATATGGTTAATCTAAATTTATATGTATTCACAAATAATAAATCAAAAAATAAATAATTGCTTCATGAAACAATCATTCTTCTATGAACTAGTTATGCTATGTTACACACAGGTGTGGGGAAGAGAATACATTCCTTCTTTGCGGGTTACATCTCAGTGCATCATGTCCAAGGTATTTCCAAGATCCTTGCTATGGATTAGCTGCCCTCTGCCAAGCATGGAACATTCAATCCTATTGGACTACTACAGAGAAATACTAGATAATCTAACTTTTAAAGATGTAAGTAAGCGAAGATGATATTTTAGTGTAGGTTTCCTTTCTTACTAATAGAAATGGTTAATGATAATATTATGTCAATAATAAATCTTCATATGCCACATAGGTTCAATGGTTCCCTTGGGGGGAAAGAAAACGCCAACCTGCGTATGTGAGGTTCTCCGAACAACCAAACACTCGTAGAATCCTCCTATTGGGATTGCATGGAGGCGAATGGTACTTGGCTGAAAGAGTCACAATGCAAAGTTACAACATTCCACAAACAAATATCCCCAAGATACCTCCAAAATCAATGATAGTAAAAGAGAAAACAATTCTTATATCAAATAATTGGTGCTTAGCTGGGAAGCCCGGAAGGAATTTTTTCAAAAAATCCACTAAGTTGACATATGACGAGTACATATCGCTATTCTTGTCCAGCAACAATAATGAAGAGGTTAGTTTCGAATTCATAATTAATATTATTAAAATATGTCATAATGCTTTGTCTTTAATATATATATTCCCTAGAACTTCCACTGGATGCCCCAAAACAGGCGGATAACCTATTTTCAAAGGATGGCCTGGATGAACTAATCAGAAAGGTGAAATAAGTCTCCGAGGTTTATTATGTAATTTTCATTGAGTGTGGTTGACAACATTATTTTTATTTTTGGCTTAGAGAAAATGCATAGCTGCCACAGGACTACTTGCTAGGTTGGATGGTGTCCAATCAAATCTAATTCAACAGATTAACACAACTAGTGAGACCTTCAAGACATACTCCAACATCCTAACAACCTTGATGATTGATCTGGTAAGTTTTATAATACCAATTTAATACATCAACTTTAAGGAGTAAAGTTCATACCACACAAATATATGTATAATTAAATGTTAATTCTATTCCCTTGACTTTCCATTTTTCATAGGCACAAAATTCCCCAACAGAACCAAGCAGAAGACCGACAATTGAAGATAACGTCAGCACCAACTAAATAAATAAATAAATGAGAGTAAAAAAATAAGTCATATTCTACAGTACTGAACTGTTAACTAGGAGAGATCCACCGTCCAACTTAATATGTTTATTCGATACTAGTTAATAATATATTGTGTTTTCTTCTATCTTTCATATATATACAAAATCACTTTAAAATGTTTATTGACATGCCAGACATTTGAAATTGTTGAAAAAAAACTCACACCAAACACATGTAGAAAAATTAACCTTCGCCCTCCACTCCCATCTTCTAGTCAGTTTTAAGTATCATCATGTTTGGAATTGGGGCAGACTTCCAAACTTATTTAATTTTTAATGTGCTAAATTGAATGAAAGTTTTATTTTAAATCTTCCAAAATAGTAATATCAAGAAATTAGTATTGTCAGATACACTACCAATTCTTTTATAAATGATTAAAATAAAACATATATCTTTACTTATTTGATTCCACAAAGCTACCAATTTCTATCCTCAATTCAGAATCCACTTCAAATGAAAAAAATAAAAAAATTTATGTCAAGAACAAGAACTCATATATAGGTCTTTTGGCTCAGTCTGCCAAAAATTAACGAGTAAGAGAACTCTACTTGAGATTACCGATCATACATAGGCCCACTAAAAATCTCCAAAATACAGTACTAACTTAACATTGCATATCAGCTTTTAAAATGAAACCAAAGTGAATTATATTTCATAATTCTTCGACCAATCGTGTTTAGCAGCTTTCTTCATGATATGATCTTACAACTTATTCGCTTCCGAACCCAGAATTAGTGACCCAATGTATAGCCTTTGA
This sequence comes from Humulus lupulus, assembly GCF_963169125.1. Taxonomy (NCBI): domain Eukaryota; kingdom Viridiplantae; phylum Streptophyta; class Magnoliopsida; order Rosales; family Cannabaceae; genus Humulus; species Humulus lupulus. The sequence goes on from NC_084799.1 coordinate 67,610,991, forward strand.
GCTGATTCTCCAACCTGATAAATTAGAAAATCATTACTACAACCCCATTTGTAATATCATTTAATTATTGCCAACAATAAAATTACAGAAAATAAATAATAGGATTTGTACATTTGCAGAAAGAACGCCATCCATGTATCTACCCAATAGATGTTTCATAACATGCAAGCTACTATCAAAGTTTCCAACAATCCTGTGATGATCTACTGCTTTTGCTATATAAAAGTCACTAAAATACTGAAGATTCCCATACAATCTTAAAATAGACTCCTTAAATGTTTTGTCCATCGACTGGAGCTAAACAACAGAGATCATAGAAAAAATTAAAAAAAAAAATTGACAAACTAACACACATAAACCAAATTGTAGAAATATATTCAATATATACCACGAATGACAAAATAGCAATTCCCAGCTTAGGAGATGGAACTTTTAGATCATCATAAACATCAACAGCCTTCTCACTCATATTCAGCACAGATACAAACCAATGTCGATTTGCCATGATAGGAACATATGCCTATCCCAACTCATTAGAGAAACTCACAATAAATGCATAAAATAAACTAATGTAACCACACCAATTAAAGTACTATAACAAGAAACCTACCTTCTCACAACTTCCAATATCTCCACACCAATCAATCCATCTTTTGCGGTCACTAAATGTAAATAAACTTTTACGATCGGGTCTCTACTTAACAACAAAACAAGAATACTCAAATGGCAAAATTAAATATATCAAATATTAAAATTAACAAGTACATGTGGACTTTTCCTCAGTAAACCTACCGACAACGCAGTAGGAATCCACCAATATTTTCTCTAAAAACAACATTCAGATTTCTCAAATGCATACAAAATCTCAAGCAAACAATTCACAACCTATAACCAAAACAAGAAATTTAAATACATTAACCTGAAACCAAATAATCCTCATAGATTTTTTCAAAAAAAAAAAACAAACAACATACTCGAGGGGCCACTAATGTGTTCTTTCCCAATGTGAGGAAGTCAAACCTTCTCTCAACCACTTTCTCCCCAACGAAAACAATCTCGCTAAAAAATATCCAACAAAATTAAATGCAAAATTATACATACAAAACAAATGGAATCAAACAACATATAAAATAAATGTAATGTACTAAAATTAAAAGCATAATATAAAAGAGTTTAATAATACACTACTAACTTATTTGGCAAATTAGTATCCATCACATAGCTCATCAAAATCCCCTCAAATTCCTTTGGCACACCAAAATCTCGCCAACTGGCACAGTTTAATATCGTTCTAGGTAACACCGCAGGAGAGGAATAAACCTGCAAACTATTATAGCGCATTCTAAAGAATTTAATTTAGTCAATTTAAGAAGAAAATAAAATGAAACAAAACAGTCAGCTCTATTTTACCTTCAAGCCAAGCATATAAATTTCACATTTCGAAGCATCAAACAATTCTGTATCAAAACAAGATCCCCCATAATTCAACTTCAATGCCTTTTCCTTCAAGAACTCAGAAAATATTACATCATCTGCGTTCATACCATTGTTTCCAGTACTATGGCTCATCTGACTAAGCAACTCAAGTGATGTGGCCAAATTTCTAGGAGTATCATTCAAAACATCAACGCCAATCCACTTATCATCCCCACCAATGCTTTCATCTACATCAATTACATCATGACTATCCATCTTTGCTTTCAAAGAATTAGATGGCATTACGTCAGTGAACTGGTTTGTTCTACTAACATGTTCTATATTACCAACAGTACCAATTTTATGTCCAACAACACTACCTATGTTCACCTTAGCCTCCTTCTCACTTGAACAACAAAAGCTCTTCTTGATTGCCATTGACAAACTCTCATCCACCATGGAATTATCAAAAAATAAATTTAAATCCTCAAATTTGTGTGAATCTTCATTTTCACCATCCAGTGTTGCTTCCTTAGGTTGAACCTTGTCTTTCACGTTATCACTCCCTACATTTTTGCTATTATTAAAACTTCCAATAACCTTCTTACTCGTTCTCCTCCTTTGACAACCTTCCTCAATTAGGACATCAAAAAATTTATCCTCCTCTGCTACTCTTTTCTCACCCTCGCGAAATTTTTCTAACTGATCTTTGAATGAAGAAATCTTAGCCTTTAACTCATGAGCTTCAACTGAATGAAAAAATATTGCCTCAACTATTTTTCCCAATCCTCCTTTATCCATATCATCATATTCCTACAAAAAACAGGGAATGAAATAATAAATTTTACTTTCAACTATAGGAACTTTTTTTGGTGTAAACACAACAGTAACATTACTCAAAATATGACAATCATATTAACCTGCATCATACTCAATTTTCAAGATTTAACTACCATATATTCATGTATTTATGAGGGCTTCCGATTTCATTTAACACTCAAGAACTACCAGTGGTAAATTTAATACTCCAAATTCAAAACCCAGCAAACTTTTAATAACTATCACTTGCATTGCATTAAAATCATATCATAAGCAACATCATCATTTCATTTCATTTCACATCAAACCAATTGCAAATAAGCATTTTATCATATTAATCATTAGACATACATAAAATATAAATATTAAAGATAATAACAAAAAAAAAATAATAACTACTATACCAACTTAAAATCCAATCAAAATCATCGATGATAATAACACATATTAAGCAGTTAAAAGACTTCTCATAACCCCCTTGCATAATCACTACGGTAGTCAAAGGAAGCAAAAAAAAAGCAAATAAAAAAATTACCATTTAGAACACAACACCATCAACTTTTGTCTTCAGAAAAAAATAAAATTCATTTACAGAGGTGGAACAAAATACTTTACGAAATGAAGACATTAGCTTTGCTGGAGGTTGTTCTAGCCAAAAGCTTCAACAGTTTGCTCTAACAGTGACTCCAACAGTGATTTTATATATACCTTTTTTTTTTCTGAAAATAATTGCAGAACTTCATCCCACCATTCTTCCTCCTCCCTTCTATTTTTTCCTTAAGCCTAAAAGACACGTCTTCCAACCTTCCAAAAAAATACCACATCTTTAATCCATTAAAAAATTGGCCCCACCAATTGTACTCATCATTAATGCATATCCCAAAAAATCTGAGTAATTTTTTGAAGTAGTCAAATTGATTATTAATTACTAATTTGGTAAATACTATCCTACACGGCTCCTCACGAAACACCAAGACAAAATAGCAGCGTGCCAAAGGGAGATGGGTCACAAAACAGCTCTATGGTACGGTCGAAATTGAAGCCCGCACAAGAGAAATCTCCTATATATATATTTTTTCAAATCATAATATTTTGTATATGTTTTATGTTTTTTAGTTGATAATAACATTAAATGAGGCGGGGATGATATTTAAAATATCGATGGATTTAATTAACAGTTTTGGTGCAGGATGGGGCAGGGAAAAATAAATTTGGGACAGTGATGGTATTGTTTGGTATTCTTCTTGGATATTGTTTTCTTTTTCCAGCTTCCGGATTATATATAAATATATCACATATCATGTATGTGTCTTAAATTGATATATGAAGATTGGTATTAAGATAATATTTCTAGTAGAATGCTTACAGTCATGACCAACTGTAATATTTTGAAGTGAATTTATAGGACGAAATTGTAAGGTTTGGGAATAACGAAAAGGAATATTGCATTAAAAATTTATATCTGATTTTTGTACATAGGAATACCACCAAAAGCACCTATAGACGATACCGCCATAACATTTGACAGCGAAGAGATATCTAGCTACAAAACAAATTATATTCATAAAAATATATGTAATTGTATATAATCATCGAGTTCCAATTTTGTTCCTCTCCAACGTCCAAAGTAGTAGTACCTTATTATGTCCGCTACACCTATATTTCTTTCTGCAAATACTATCGGTTCTATCATATATGAGGGTACATATAACATATATATTCATAGAATATACTCAGTTAATTCACTTGTTTCTATTGCCATTCCATTTTCCAATATAGTTTTATAATAATATATTTCAATATAAAATAACTAAATCATCTTCAATGAGGTTATAAATGGCTAAACGCACACTTCTGTTCTATTCTAACAGAAGTCAAGAGTAGAAGCTACTTAATGAGAACTATGGAAACCAATTTCAAGTTATTCGGTGGAAGATTTGGTTGGTTGTGCTTCTCTTTGGGGATTGTTCTTCTACTTCAGTTTGCCAATGCTCATGAAAGTATATCTCTTCGTTTTCACTATAATAATAATAAGTATATATACCTCATGATGGCGTGAATTTATATCCTAACAGACGTTTTGGTTTGTTGATTTTTAACAGATAGAACAAGCCCCACAAAAAATGTAAACCTTGGCCCAATCCAGATGTGGAGAAGCGCCTACTTCTGCTTGCAAAATCAGGTATATATGGTGTATATACGTCTATATGTTATTATTATTATTATTATTATATTATTATTATTGGGATATATAGTGCATGCAAAATACTCATTGAATGGTTTTAAACAAATAGTTGGGTTGGGTAAAAGTCATATGATATTATTATACATGAGCCAAAGGAGTTGTTGTATTCAATCAGGCATCGAGTGAGGTATGCAAGAGCAAGGACGTGTTAACACCGCAAGGAAACCTTAGCGTGAGCTCCCAAGAAATAGAAGAGTACTGCAAGCCAGGACTGTGCGCGGACCATATCAGGAATAATGTTCTTAGCTGTATGTATTTGGTCATGAGGGACCTCGACAGAGTTGTCTTCAAAAACGGTGCATCCATTAAAAAGCTCAATGAAACCATTAATAATGGATGCAACACTAATACAAGTGAGTAATATAGCTAGCTAGGTATCCAGAATACATATATGATCATTTGTATATATGAATCGTAAATATATATGTATTAGTTATAATTTTCCGCAGCTTAAAAGTTTTGAGTATTAAGTAAAGACTGAATTTTGTTGTTTGGAAAATATTGCAGGTATAACACTAGACAAGGTAAACAGCGGAACAAAGGTGTACCAGAAGACGTACATGACAATACTTGTGACAGGATTATTGGTGTTTTTTTTCCATTCTCAAATAATGTAATGATGTGATCTCATCATCTTATTTAGTATGATGAGAGAGGAGGAGGTCAACAAATCAAGTCATTATAATAAGTGGAAATGTGAGGATATTACCATGTTTTAATCTTTGTTGTAATATACTCCTAAATTAAGTGTGTAAGTACAAATACAAGATAATCAATATCTATTTGCTTTACTATTTGTGATGAATGATATATCTGCTACAATGTGTGATGTAACAATTAAAAGATAATAATAATGAATTAATAAATATAATGTTAAACTACATAGTTAGTTGTGTTAGTTATTTTCAGCTTTTACTTTTTTTATTAGTTCGTTGACCCCATTTTTTGTCTCTTAAAAGAACGTTCTTGGTTTTGTTACTAGTTTATTTATTCTCTTGTAATTTCTATTAACTATAAATAATATGTGAAGATTGTGACTTCTTTCCTTATCCAATCAAAAAATTACTTAAATGACAGCTCACAGTAGTTTGCAGTTCTAGTTGCAACTACTTAAACTCCAGTTGCATCTGCGCGAACATCAGTAGTTCATAATAGAACAAGAGATTGTTGCTAGTTTCTGCTAGGCTCTTTAGTTTTTGTTTCTCGTCCCTATATATAGTTTTAGGTCTGATCACCTTAGTGCTATTTAATTTTTGAGAGTTTTAGTTGAGAGCAAGAACTATATTGTAATACTCAAGTGTGAGAGTGTTTCAAGGAAAGTTGGATGAGTGTTGTTGTAATCTTGAGAGCTTGGAGGGTGTAATCTTTTATGATGCAGTGGATTTGACTTAGGCATATTGCTGCCTAGCATTGGATGTAGGATCAACTACACTAGTTGTATCCAAACCAAGTATTCATTGGTATTCTTTCTTTTGTGTTTTACTTTTGATTACTTTGTGTTTGATTAATTGTCTTACTTGTTCTTCTTTGTTGTTGTTCTTTGTGCATTGTTTTGGCTGTGTTGTGCAGGTCCTAATCCCCAACATAATACAAGTCTGTGCTCTTAATCATATTGATCATCAAAAGCTATTTTTCCTTAATATGTCTTTTAGTCACATGGTTTCTGGCCATTTTTGTCCATCGTGTAGCTACCTGATTTATCTCTGTTGTCTAGCTCCTCATTCTTTTGCAAACAAACCATTATTCATAGCGATCACCACTAGTTCAACCAAAAATCACTCAAGCCCTCAATCATTTTCTACACTACTAATCAACAACAACATTTCATGGTTCTTTCTCAAGCCCTCAATCACACTCTGCTTGTCAAACTTGATCGCAACAATTTCATTTTTGGGTGTGCAGAAAAGAAAAGTATCAGTCTTGCTAATGACATTGAAGATTTTCTTGATGAACCATTTGTGGCCCTACCTAAGAATATCCCTAGCCTCAATCCATATTTTCTTCAATAGAGAAGCGAAGATTGTCTTATCCTCAAATAGTTACACTCACTTTCTTTCGAGATTATGTCTCATTATATTGTAGGTCAAAACATTAGTGCTACAGCATGGGCGACTTTTCAACAGATTTACCCATCCACATCCATATCCATATCTCATCCTTGCATCTTGCCACTCTAGATCCAACTTCATACAATCATGAAAATATTATTGTCCATGATGTACTACATTTTAAAACCAAGAATCTTATGGATCAACTACATGTTGTCTTTGAACATGTTTTGAATCGAGATCAAGTCTTTTATTGTATATGTAACATCCAAATCCAAAAGGATTGCTTTTGAACATGTAGTTGGTCTCATTCTTGCTAATAAATCAAGATTCGAACAATAAAACTGTATTGATGAGTCTACAACTATAGTTGCTAATGCCAGTTGTTGTCACCAATTTTCATAACACACCCACAACCTTAAATAAATAACACATTCACTTATTCATCATCAATTTTTTGTTCAACTCCTTCAACTTGGTGAAAAGACTACTACAATAATGCAACCAATATATGACACTAAAAGAAAATGAGCACGAAAATACACATAATACTTTATGTTAGACTGCAGTAGGGCATTAAGCATTATTCAACGTCCTAGTTGGCAGGCAAATGTAGAGCATTGCTTGACATCCTCAGTGTTATATATATAATATTGGAGGATTCTCCGGTGCACTCCCCAAAAGGGCACAGGTGCATTCCTTGGTATTTTTGGCTTAGGAAGTATTTTCGGAGAATTTTTTTTATGATCGTGTATATTGTATTATTTAGAGCATCTTGTAAACTTTTAGAAAATTCTAAATAATTTCTAGTGTCGAAAATAATGTTTAAATAGGTTACATTCCACGTGTGCAACAAACTATTTGAATTTTGTTTTCTATACTGTAAATTATTCAGAATTTCTCAAAAATTTGTAGAATGCTCTAAATAACTACAATATAAGGCCATAAAAAAATTGCACCGAAAATACTTCTTGAACTAAAAACTAGAGGAGGTGCACTAGTGTGCCCCTTTTTGGGGATGCACCAGAAAACTACCCTATAATATTTGCATATATATAAAAAAACAAAGATCAATATGATCAAGTCCAAAATTAACTAAATAAAACCCTAAGATTTATTTTCTATCAGCCTCAATTACACTACTCCCTCTTCCTTTCTCTTTGTATCGTCTGATTCTTCCTTCAATACAGGTCATGCGAGACACCCAGCCACCATGACTGATATACCTAAACAGAGATGGAGACACTAAGGCTTTAATGGGGGCTTTGCCCCCCCCCCCCCCCTTAAAATTCGGGAAAAAATATTTTGGCATAGTATTTTTTATTTTAATCCTTAGTTTTTAATAAATTATGTATTCGACCCCCCTAAAAAAAATTATCTTTTGGCCCTCCCTAACTTTAACTTTTGTCGCTGTCCTTGCACCCAGCCATCATGAGAAAATCGCAACCAGTGCTTTCACAAGTACCAACCACTGCGAGTCGTGACATCTCTAGCCATCCTAAGTGTCGCTTCACCATCTTGTTGCTCCTCCATCATCATCGAGTTTTCCTTTTCTATGATTTCAGTTAGGCTTTGGTTTAGGTTTAGTTTTTGGTTAGGGTTTAATATCTCTGGATTTAGATTAAGTTTTTTTATATTTCAATTTTAGAAATTATTTAGGTGAAGGAATTTTTGTAAATAGAATTTTGTAATTAATAAATTTATTTTGTTGAAAAGTTTATTTGATTTTTCAATGAAATTTTTTTCCAATTCATCGAATTAATGTTAACCGATGATTCATCCATTATCTCATTATTAATTGTCAAACATATTTTTTACACAATTCATATATTTCGATTTGTTTTTCTTTCAAATAAGAACGTGAATATAAACTACTATTGATTTTAAATGTTTATGTGTTTTGATTTTGATTCCTAAATTATTGTCTCTAGCCTTTGGATTTTGGTTTGGCTAGTTGGTGGTTTTATTTAGATTTGTTGAATCTTTTATTTTACCTTATTTTAATATTTTTATTTTCTTTTTTTACTCAACAAGGACGTCGAGCATTACTAATTGTACCGGCCCTAGCGTGACGTCAAGGGTTTTACATCAAACATTAGTTCAATACCTAGGGATTTTTAATGACAAGAAAAAGACCCTAATTATAGTACCATGATATATTGCAATGTGAGAAAGTTGTTAGTGAAAGATCTTAAATAATTGAGTTGGAAGCCAAAAATTCTTTGTGAAATCAAAGTTGTAAACTTTTAGTTTTTTGTTTATGGTTTTCTATTTGGAATTATGAAATGAATAGAGTTTTTGATATGTTTGGTTTAGGGGTACTTGGTAATTTTTGTAGTTAAAGGTATAGTTTTGTAAGAAATATTAAATGGGCAATAGATTTAAAAATAAGGCTATATACATATCAAAATTGTTGAATCTGTGTATAAATGTAAATCTAAATTCCCATATTCCAAATTTAACCCAAAAAAATCCTTGCCCTCATCAATTCTCTTTCCATTTATCTTTTGCGATTCCCAACCTCAATGTGACCTCCAAAAACAACGTGAAGCATCAAACTCAACAATGAAATACTATTACCATTCATTGTCTGTTATTATAGAAGCTCTAAAGAGAAAGATAAAAAGAATAAAAGGACAGAGAGAGGAACTTTTTGAGAATTCTCCGCCATATAAACTAGAATTTCTACTTTTCTAGACCACCATAACACAAACTCAACACACTTCCCAAATCAATTCATTCATTTCACCAACTGAAATAATAAACATTGATTAATTTATCTATAAAAAGTGTGTGTCTAATATGTAACGCCCCGAGTAGTAAGAACCTTTATACCATGTGCTAAAGATAGTGTTTAACTCGGTAAGCGAGTCATTTGGAATTGAAAGTGTGATTATATTAAACGATAATTTGGTATTAAGAGTTTTTGATCAAAAGGTTGAACTTTTCATTAAAATCTTTGAATAATTACAAGGGATCCCAAAAGTTTTCAAATAAAATATCAGCTTATCACAAATTACAAACTTTGCTGACCTAGGCAACAAATTTTCACTAATGACTCCTGTTCCCCAAAATATCTCGATCGTGGCGACTGAGCAGGCTGAGTATGTACCCGCCGCCCCTACAGCTCTCCAACTCATGCTGGTCCAGCTTTCCTTTGCCCTTACCTGCACCACGAAGCACCCATGAGCCGAGGCTCAACAAGAAAACCCAAACAATCATACGAATAATCAGATACCATTAACATGTATTGCATACTCTATAACCACAATCGATTCACATAGATTTTCCATAAAATATACTTTCCAAACAATATACGACTCATGCCAAGTAGATGGATGCAACATATTTACAATGGACGCCTTAATTCCTTAATAAACATAAGGTTTTCGGTAAGTTCTTATCTCGATGGTTTAGATCTTCTCTTCATCTTATTTTCTTTAGAAAACTTATGTTTTCTTTATGTTTGGTTTTAGGAGTTCCAATTCTGCTCTTGTCTCCAATATTCCGATTTTTTGTAAGGAAAATTAGGTAGTTTAGTATTATGACCTAGTTTATGTAGTTTATGATATAGTTTATATTTGTATGACCTAACATTTCAGGTACAATAAAGGGGTAAGTGTGTCTGGACCTAAGGTGTCCAATGATGTATGACAGACTTATGTTCGGTAGGCTCGGTTGCCAAAACTTTATGACAGACCTAAGTGATGTCCGGTGTATGACAGACTTATGTCCGAAGCTTAATTGCCACCCCTGTATAAACACTTATTTTTTTATTATATCTGAACTGTTATTATGATCCATAGTTATGATCATGATTATGATTTATGACCTATGATTTATGACTCATGATTATGACTTATGACTTAGATTATTATTAAAGAGTATGACTTAGACTATGATATGACCTAGGGTTTTATGATATTGTATGATTAGTATAAATAAGTCTTAGTTATCACTCTTGTGTAATTTATGATATGTTTGATTATATGACTAACTCTTGTTTGTATTTTCCTTACTGGGCTTAGAAGCTGACTCCTTATGATGTTATTTCAGGTAAGTAAGGATAGAAAGGCTGGTGGTGAGTGGGGACCTAAGAGCTTCGTGATGTACTTGTGGGGACCATATAGTCGAGGAAGATCAAGCGGGCCTATTTTTATTAAAGCATGTTATTTTAAAGTTTTATTTAAATGTTGCTCATTTTTATGTTAAAGACAATTATTTTATGTTTGTAAAACCATGGATCCATGTATTTATTTTCAAGTTTTTATTCAATAAAAGAGCAATATTTATGATTATGACCCAACGCTGTGTTCTCGATAATTTATGAGAAATTAGGGCGTTACAATATCGCATCCGCTTTATTCAAACACAACATACATTCAACTATAAATAGTTTCATGACAAGGTCATTCATATGCCCTATAATTGGGGCACACACCCTACACTTGGTGCAAGAGACGATTTTCTTACCTCAAGTCCTCTGCGATAGGGTAAGGCGACAATGAGCATGATCATTTCCTTCCCGATTCTTGTGGTACCCCTAGTCACAACATAATAATGGATATCCATAAAGAACTAAACCAATTACAAACTTCAAGATTGAGTCCTAGCCTCCGGGACACGAATTCTACTAAACCGGGTAGTATAATCCTTCTCGAGACTTTAGGTTTGAGTTCTCGTACTCAAAACCCCCTTCTGGCTAACTTTCCCAATTTGAGTCACGATGCCACTCACTAAGGGTCGTGACGCTCTACAAGTCAGAGCCCCCCCCCCCCCCCCCCCCCCAAGCTATCTCCCTAGACACGCACCATGACGCTAAGGCGATTCAGATAACCGCCCTAGCCTCTGAGTTCATGCGGCACTATAAGAATAAAGCTTATTAGCGGCGTAAGTATTAGCGACGGACGAAGTCCGCCTGTAATGTACAGTATATTAGCGGCGGACTGTACCATTATTAGCGGCGGAGACTCCACCGCTAATATTCCAAAATAAATGCCCGGGAACAGTTTTTTAAAAATTATTAGTGGTGGATAATCACCTATATTAGAGGCGGACTATCCGCCGCTAATAGTATCAGCGGCGAGTAAACACCTTTTATTAGAGGCGGGCTACCCGCCGCTAATAATATTAATGGCGGCGGGAAAAACTAATAGCAGCGGGTCCCGCCGCTAATACTTATGAATACAAATCAAATTGGCACCACCTCTTCGCGTCTGTTCTCCTTTCTTCTTCTCCGACTTCTCCGTCGACTGGTAGACGATTACACAGCAACATTCCACCTCTTCGCGTCTGTGGTCAATTGTGTTTATTGTTGTTGTAGATTTAGCTTTTTTTTAGTGTAGTTGTATCTTTATATCTGGACCGTCTGTGGTAGTTGTTTTTTCAGAGTAGTTGTATTTTTTTCAGAGTGTTTGATTTCGTTGTTTTGTTCACTTAAGACTATGTTTTGTGTGTTGTGATGGATCTGTATTCTCTTCGTGTATGTTTTTCATTTTCTTTATTTCAATGAATTTGGCTCAAGTAATTGATTTGTAATTTTCTAGAACCCTAGACCGATCACCGTCTGATTTAGTCTGTTACTATAAATCGGAGTGATTTCAAACCACATAAATAAGCCAAATATGAACCTAAGTCAGATTTAAGGGCTAATGTGAATGTTATCTTCCCTTCTTTTTATGAGAGAACCAATATAATATATGAGTCTAAAGATAATTTATTAAAAAAAAATCAGTATTTCAATAAATAACTATGGTTAAATAGTGTCTTCGTTGAAATGGAAATAGAAATGAAAATGGAATACTCTCTCTGGTCTCACAGAAAACTAGTAGGCAATTAAAAATCTTCATGCATTAGAAATATATTGTGCTTATACTGAAATAAGAAACCAGTGACATATATAACTTTGGTTTTGGCAGTGACTCTTTTGTGATTGGTCTTGGTGGCTGTCTACACTTGGTGGCTTTAGGAATTTCGGACTATTGACTTGGTGGGTCAGAGGTATTTTTTTATGATTTATGTTGATATCGATATTTTGGACTACTGTGATTGATGTATTTTGATTTTAGATTTTATATTTGGTACTTTGTTGCTGAATTGTTGTTACTTGTTAGTATTTTTTAATGATGAATCTGTCATTTTTGCATTATGTGGGCAATTATCTGTTTTGGCTTTGTGATCCTAGTCTCTATTTATTTGGAATAGTTTTTTTAATGCTGATAGTGCTTTCTGATTTATTGAAAATTTAGAAGGCTTCTTTACAAAAACAATGTCACATATTTCTAAAACATTTTCTTTTTAAAATTTGGTATTTTATTTACGACATTTTAAAATCGAAAAGAAAATTATGTCACATTTTTTGTGGTTAATGTTTAAAGTCCATCATTATTTAAAAAAAAAAACTTTTTGCTTTTGAAATAAAAACGTTAGCAAAAAGACTAATATTTGAGAGGATTGACACAAATATTTTAGATTTTATCCCCTACTACCTGAAAAAGAAACAAAACTCTTGCATTGAATATGTTTCACAAAAATAGAACAATAATTAATTTGTAAAATTATTATAATTATAATTTGTAAAAATAGAACAAAAAAATTAATTAGTAGTTAATTTATTTTCTCTGTTCCGGTATGCTTGTGATTGATGGTTGTTGACTACAACCATCAATTATAGGGATATCGGCACAGAAATAATAAGTTTAAAATATTATTAAAAAAATAATGAATGAAAAAGATTAATAAAATTTATCTAATTATTTAAAAAAATAAATTAGTCTAAAAGTCAAACAATAATTAATTTGTAAAATTATTATTAATATTATTACAAATTAAAAAATTATGAATAAACAAAAAGGGTATTTTTAATTATTTTTTATTAATTTAATTAATTAAATAATAAAAGTTTGATATAATATTATCTAATTAAATAATTTAATTTAATTTAATTTGTTTATTGAATAACATTATCTAATATTAAATAGTTATAAATTACATTAATATAGAAATTGATAATTATATTTAATAAAAGTTTAAAAAATTAAGAATAAATAATTATATAAATAATAATTTATTTTTGATTAATTTTTAATAATTTAATTAATTAAATAATAAAAGTTTGATATAAAATTATCTAATTAAATAATTTAATTTAATTTGTTTATTGAATAACATTATCTAATATTAAATAGTTATAAATTACATGAATATAGAAATTGATAATTATATTTAATAAAAGTTTAAAAAATTAAGAATAAATAATAATTTATTTTTTGATTAATTTTTAATAATTTAATTAATTATATTACATTATCTAATAAAACATCATAAAATAGTATAAGATATTATAATATTGCATAAGATTTCAAAAATGATAACAAATCTCCTTTGTTATCCATTTCTATTCACATTACTAAAACTCACACTCTTATAACACTTTAGATAGCGATTGACAAGACTTGGACAACATTGAGAAATCGTGGTTGTCAAGAATATTGGAATGGTCCGCAAGCTTTTTTGAGAAATCGTGGTTGTCAATGTGATATACTTCTATTTTAATGCTAATTACTAACTAATAAATTTTAAACTGAAGTATAATGTCAACTGATATAGCTACTTATCACGGCGAAGATGGTGGGGGTCAAGACCCGCCAGATCCTTCTAGGGTACCATTATCTTGCGAGTCAGTTTAAATATTTCATATCAAAATTATTTTTAGAAATTATATTGTTAGATAAATATAACATCAATACTAATACTGATTATTGTTAATAAATTTTAAAGCCCCGGCCGACGAGAAGAAAAGGTCGTGGCCTTGCTAGTAATAATGTTCTTGAAGAATGAAGGAAAAAAGCTGGGAAGCCATTGGATCTAGAGCTTGATCCTGTGACCAACAAAGTGGTTGGGCAGGAGGATGAAGCTTTTATTCGCATGTTGGGCACTCTAGTTACCATTTTGTGTCTGGAGCATTATTTGGATTTTGCTGATGTACCTTAACAGTTTAAGGATCAAGTGCTTGATCGTATGAGGGTAAAAAAATTACAAATCTTGTACTTTTCATTATTTAATTCCATTATTTACAAAGTTATCTAATTTTTTTTCTTAATGCAATATTACTATAATATAGACGGTCATCCACAATGTGAGTCAGTTCTGGCAACTGTCAACAAGGAGATGGGCGAAAGATATCGCGAGAGAAAGAATAATAGACATAGACACTTCAAAAATCATTATGTTGGACCAGAACATTTGGAGAATGTCCTCTCGAAGCCACCTGACCATTGCACTAAGGAGGCTTGGCAGAATATTTGTGAAATGTTTTTTAGCGAAAGATTTTTGGCTCGTTCTGCTAAAAATCAAGCAAACAGAAAACAAATGAAGTATGTAACAACACAAGGCACAAAGTCGTTGGTAGCTAAGCGTCACCAATATGTAAGTGAAGATGTTAATTTAATTTTATAAAATAACACATTCTGGAACATTTTGTTTACATTTGTATAGGAGAACCCAGATGTGCATGTTGTTGATACTTGGAGGGATGCTCATATGAGAAAATCGACAAAATCTTTTGTCAATGAGGCAGCCCAACAAGATTATGTAAGTGAATAGTATTGTTTTCTTGTTTCTAATGTTTCTAATTTTTGTTCATAATGTTATCTTTATACAAGAAAAAATGGTGGCAGAGGTTTAGAGGTCACAGCTTGGGAGGCAAAGCCAACAGCAGAGTGAGGCATCTCTAAATGTATCTGGCGTTGATTCGTCCCCGGTCGATCAATACGAGATACTAAGTAAAGTACTCGGGGAGAGATCTGATTACCAAAGAGGAGTGGGTTATAGGGCGAAAGGGAAGGCAAAAAAGACATCCTCTAGCTCTATAGATCAAAGTCAGTCCCAAGCAAATACTGCTGCTACGCCTAATGAAGATATGACTACTATGGCTCTGATGATGAAGGCAATTCGTGAGACGTTTCAGTCTGTGGTACCTGAGCATCCCAGTAAACGGTATGACCCAAGGTTTGACAGTTTTCTGGAGAGGTATTTGCCACCACAATCCGAAGGTGGTTCGTCTTCTTAGAGTAACACTGCCAATCCTGACCTTCATACATCGCCACAACAGTAGTACCAGCCTCCTTCACAGCAGCAGTATCAGCCTCCTTCACAGCAGCAGTACCAACCTCCTTCACAGTATCCACCACAGCAGTTGTACCAGCCTCACCCAACGTATATGCCGCATGTGTCGTCGCAACAACCTCCTCAGTATCAAAACCAATACATTTTTGGACGCTCTTCCCAGTCTCCTCCACTATATTTCAGCTTTACCGATTTTCAAGGAGGATCGATGCAGCCTCCGCTACCTAATGTTAGATATGGGGAGGTTGGAGGTTCATCGCAGCAACCATATGTGAGATATGGTGAGTTTGGGGGCGGGTCGCAGCCACAGCCTCGAGATCAGTTTGGGGACCTCACGCTCGGACGATCATCACAACCACCTTATATTCCTTCACCGCCACAACCACAGCCGTCACCCTCACCACCACAGCCACCGCCACCGCCACAGTCGTCGTCCTCACAACCAAACCAAAATGTTGAAGATGAGGACAATTTCAATATTAATCTTAATGATTTTACTTAGTTACTAGTTTATGTATTTGGACTGAATTAATATTGTATTTGTAATGCCCCAAATTTCCTAATAAGGTTTAGGACCTTGATTAGGAGACCGGGAGGGCCATAATTGATTTATTATGGTATTTAATGATTATATGCATGTTCATGTGAATTATATTATTATATGATGGTGAATGCATGCATATGGGCTCATATTCTAATTACAAGGGCATTTTGGTAATTTGGCCATTGGGGGCGTGATTGTGTAATTTTATGCATATGGGTGAATTATAATTTTACCACATTATATGTGGATTGGTTCGAGCCATTCGGCATGAGACGATCATGGGAATGCAAGTTTTCGGTCTAGTCATAACGGGATTAAGTGCGAGGCTCGGGGTAAGTCTCGGGGTCATTTTGATGATTAGAACATTACAGGGAATAAAAGGGTAATGGGATATGATATATTGGTATTTGATAATTTTGAGAATAACGGGAAATGGATGGTGTTAATTATAGTTAACGAGATAGGCGGGAAAGGACGGTTTTACCCTTAGGAGTGTTTAGAAGCTTTAATTTGACCTAGGGGAAAAATAGTCTTTTCACCCCTAGGATATATATCAATTAGATGGCTATAGAAAACAGAAAGAAAAACAGAGCATCATCATCCTCATCCTTTTCTCCTTCCCGTACACCATTTCTCCTCTTCCATTCTTTGGAATTTTTGAAGCCAACTTGAAGAACCAAGCTAGGAGATCAAAGGTGAGAGCTTAGGAACTTAGTTCAATCATTGAAGAGGACTCAAATCCAACTTGAGGTAAGGTTTCACCCAAGAACTTACGCTTTACTCTGTTTTACAAGTTAGTTTTCAGTTGGGAAATTTGAGATGTTAGTTGTGAGAATTCATGGAAGTTCTTGTATAAGATTGCTTGGGTTTTGATGAGGGTGTGGTGTAGATGGGGTTTGGGGGTTGAGTTTGATGTTTTGATGATGTTTGGGATTGATTTGGAGGTTTGTTTTTCAAGGGAAATCGTAGAGGAGAAGACCAGAAGAGTTTCTAGTATGCTGGTGGCGCCCCAACGCTAGGCAGAGTCGTTTCTGGTGCTCTCTGATTTTGGGGCAGCGCCCCAGCGCCATTAGGTAGCGCCCCAGTGCTAGTGCACTTTCCAGGAAGCATATTTTAGGGCTCGGGGGGACCTTTAAGGCTCGGGGGTTGGTTCCTTTACCCCGTTTGGGTAGATTGAGAGTCCCGAGAGTGTGGGATGGATCCCGGGAGTGAGGTTTTAGATTATAAACCTTTCCATGATTTCTTTTATTGATGGGATTCCATATTTGGTTATGATTAGGTGACCGCTAAAGGACCAAAGGATTGATCGTTCTCAAGGGTCGTTATTTTTCTAATTCTTGCTCGAACCCAAGGTAAGAAAACTGCACCCCATATGTGACATGCATGGCGATGATTGATGCATGTTGGATGTTTAAATGTAAACACGGATAGCATAATGAATGCTTGGCAATCTTGCCCATTTGCATATGATTATTGTTGAGGCATGCTGGATGATTAAGTGCGATGCATGTGATGCACGAGAAACATGTGATTAGGGCATGCCATGAATGATGAATATGAGATTGGTCAGAGCTTGAGTCTCTGTGTTTGTGCGTGATCGTAATTATGCTAGCAACTGTTTAGTAAGCATGCTGGATGCCCTGTTCTTGGATAACTGGCATATGATACACATTGATAGCATTGCTTACTTGTGCATGGCACTGACTAATTAGTCAGGTTTGGCAAAGGTGCTAGTACCAACTGTGAAGCCGTGACTCACTAATCAGGTTCGGTAGTGGTGCTGGGCACTGGTCACGCACTGACTAACTAGTCAGATTTGGCAAAGGTGCTAGTATCAACTGTGAAGCTGTGACTCACTAGTCAGGTTCGGCAGTGGTACTGGGCACTGGTCACACAGGGCTGACTCACTAGTCAGAATTGGCAAAGGTGTTGGTATCAACTGTGAAGCCGTGACTCACTAGTCAGGTTCGGCGGTGGTATTGGGCACTGGTCACATTGTGCTAACTCACTAGTCATGACAACCCTAGTGTGTAGTACAAGTTATGTCGATTGGACCTAATCGACCCTCTGCATTGAATGAATCAAAGAGCATTAATGCAGGACCAACCTCAAGTTCGATGAATATAAACAAGCATTTATCTAGCCAAGGGCTAGCCATGTAGAGCCATTGCGGGAAATGGGCACTGGGCCCCTAGTGACTTGGTTGTCAGTCACTCAGTATGGTTTACTAGAACCTGAAGTGATATTCACTCGTCTGATCAGGGCTATGAGCTCTGTATGATCATTTTGATCATCATATGCATGGCTTGGGCACAGGGGCCCCTAGTGACTTGCTTGTTGGTCACTCAGCAAGGTTTATCGGAACCTCTAGTGTTACGACACTCATCTGATTAGGATTGACTTTATAGTCCTCCAATCAGAAGGCCAGGACTTCTTGCCTTGGATACCCCAGCATCTGTTTGAATCCATTTGCATGCTGAGTAAAGCTATGACTGCTAGGCATGCCAGATATGATTTGATATCATGATATGACTGTTTATGAGCATATGAGTTTTCTTGCTGGGCTTCGGCTCACGGGTGCTTTGTGGTGCAGGTAAAGGCAAGAGGAAGTTGGACCATCCTTGAGTTGGAGAGCTTAGGTGATGACGTGTACATATGCAGCTGCTCGACCAATACTTGGGCGAGGTTTGAAAGTGGAACTAGGGCTGAACCCTGTTTTGCCGCTTAGAACGGCCTGTTGTAAACACTTTCTTGTAATAAACTCTGAAATTATATTTTTGGGATCCCAATGTATATATTAAACGTTCTAGTGAAACGTTATACCTTAACCAAAGTTTTTAACCCCTAAACCGCTAATCATACTTAGTTACACGTTTATGGCCAAACGACTCGATTAGCGAGTTTAGTACTGTTTGCAATATGCACTGTGGCGGTCCCTGGAGTTGGGGCATTACAGTATTTATTTTTAATGACAATAGCGATATTTATTTGGTTGATAAATATTAAAACTATTCACATTAATTTTAATGTTAGTTATATTTAAATTAATTAAATGTTTATTTTTGTTAAATTATATTATGAATTATTTTTAAAAATAATTAAATTTAATAAATATTAATTTATTAATTTATTTCAAATAAATTTTATAAAATATTATAAAAACAATATTAGCGGCGGACCCCGCGGCTATATAATGCCTCTGACAAAGGTATTAGCGGCGGGCTCCGCCGCTAATAATGATTATTAGTGACAAACATTTAGGCGCGGGTTATTAGCGGCTGATTTCGCCCTTATTAGCGGCGGAGGCCCCCGTCGCTAATGTATGAATTTCTTGTAGTGCGGGCTGCGGTGCATCCCTGCGAACCCAGAATTTCCAACATTTCCTTTGAGCCAAATCCCTCAAAATTCACCCCAAACAACAACCAAACCTATAATTGATGAGTTCTAAACTCCTAACAACACATCACAGGCAGCATGTAACCCCAAAAATCCAAGCCAAAACCTCACCAAACTCAACATCCCCACCTTGAGCTCCAAAACATAAAAACACAAAGACAAACCAGAATTTTCTCAAGAAAAGAGAGTGTAAATCCTTACCTCAGCTGTGCAATCCGACCCTATGCTGCTCCTAACCCAATTCTAGCTCCAACCTCCAATTTCTCAAGCTTTTACTTAAAAAAAATTCAAAACTTCACCAAGTGCCCAAGGGAGAAAGAGAGTAACGAGGGAGAGAGAGAAAGTTGAGTGTGTTTGATGTTTATCAGTTTTGAAGGCTTCTCCTTAACTTGCTAAACTTATCCTAAGGCTTGGAAAAGACAAAAATGTCCTAGCCTAAATCATTGCTCTTTAATGCCCTTAAGGGCAAAATGGTCATTTGACACCACTTTCCCGCTAAACCTCAAATTCCATTTAAAATTCCCAATTAATCCCACTAATCTTCCAAACACTAATATTTCCCCCAATTAAAAATCATACTCCAATACCCCCAGCAATTTACCAAATTACTAAAATACCCCTAGGCTCACCCTGAGCGGAGTATTAATCCCTGATGTGACTTTTCCACCAAATTGCTCACTAGAATCATCTCATGCCACACATCTCAAATATATCCACATAATAATGTGGCCCTACTAAAACAACACATATATTTACATATATACCCTCAGTGGGTCAAAATTACGAAAATGCCCTTTTTAACAAAAACGGGCCTATAAGCATATTTATTACACCTAAACATGCACAACTTGTCATATCATAATATAACTCATAGAATTCACATATATAATCACAATTAAATCATAATAACACATAACATCCAATTATGCCCTCCTGGCACAGTAATCAAGGCACTAAGTCTTATTAGCAAAAGTTGGGACGTTACATGATAGATTATTGGTTTAACAATTTTTTATTTTATTTCAATTAAATTTGATGGAATATTACAAATATTTAACAAAATATACTTTTAAAATCATTTAAAAAATATGATATGTTAGATATTCAATAAATATATTAATATAAATTCAAATATTATAAAATATCATTATTATAATAAAATTTAATGCATAATTTTAATTTTTTTTCTCAAATTTGTATAAGTTAATTTAATTATTAAATTCAATATATATATATATAAAAGTACAGATCTCATCTAATAAAAATTAAGCTTTTAATAGAAATTTTATTATTTAATAAAATTTTGATTCTTAATGAATGAATTAAGTGATTAACAAATGTTAATAGATAATTTTCAAATTTATATGAAAAAAATTAAGAAGAATTATTATTAGTATATATTATAAATATTTTATACTTTAACCATTTAGATGGGATATGTATAAAGTCACTTTTTATATATAAAAAAAAACTATTTACAATATTTTGTTTTAATTTTTTTTATATATTTATATATATACTAGGTGCAAGAAACGAACAATGCACATTTTCTTATATTTATTTAGAAATTTTATTAATTATTTTATCAAGTTTTTATGATTCTCATATAGTTTTAATTAAATAAAAATATATTATATATAAAAAAAAATGACATAAATATATTAAAAGAAAAATTAAACCAAAACATTATCTATGATTTTTTTTGTTAAAAAATAAGAATATGATAACTTTTTAAATCACAAGCTATCATATTCATGGTACAAAACATTTATGATATTACTCAAACTACATCTCAATGATTTGAAAAGCTTGTTTATTCTTGATAGAAGATAAATGTTATTCTAATTTCTTATATACTTACATAGTCATACTATTTGTACACACACAACACCTATATATAACGTATTTTTGTATCCTAATTTCAGCATGAGTCTTTCACTGAGATCGTGTACAGGTCGCAAATAAATGCATGGAAGAAATAGCCAAGGAGTCCATGTATTTTCCATATAGACAACACGGTTGTACGAGCTAGGGATGCATAAATTGATAAGCGCGAGCTTATAATATTTATAAGGCACGACCTCCACAGTACGAGCTTGACGGTATATCTAGCTTGGGGTAATTTGAAGATATGGCGTATCCGCGGATCCCCGAAGACCCGGATACTGTATATGATTGTTTATGATCAGCATGTGGTATTTAATGTCCCAGATATTAGGAGACTATTTATTTCGTGATCAGATCATATCCTAGTATAAATGGGAATATTTCATACTAAATGTAATAAATGTGTAAATCCGTGATTGACTCACGCAGTTACCCAAACCTGTCCAAGGAATTTCTCTATAAATACTTAGAATATTCGACAGGGAAGAGGACGATTATTCTGTAATACCGAAACTCTGTCAAAATAGAGAGAAAAGCAGTAATATTATAGACTCGTGGACTAGGTGGATTCTAACCACTGAACCACGTAAAAAGACCAGTGTTCTTGAGAGTTAATTATTTTTTACTTCGGTTTATCATCAAGCACTAATTCAACCTTGTTATTTTCTTAATTCACTATTGGCGAAAAATCGCGTCAACAGTTTGGTGCTTTCATTGAGTGTTAAGATTAGTGCTTTCATCAAAATCCTAATCAAATCTTATCATGGTGGTCACTCGCTCGATGCACGACAATGAGATGGAACAGCCTGGTGGATAGGGGGCCCACCATACCACTATTTCAAATGAGCATGGCCCTGAAGTTCAGCAACGACTGGGAAAGCAACCGGTGGGTCATGACGATAATAGGAATTCGGCGTCATTGTCGCCGAATCCAAACCCAGACTACTTAATTGTGGTAGAACTTGAAAACATGCAGTTAAGAAGTCATCTTGCTAAGGCAAACAGGCAAACCGATGAGGTTTTGGCTCGGTTACCCCCTCTAGCAACCGACGTTAATGTCAGAAAGAGGCAAAGTGGGTGTCATAAGTCCCACAGGAATAACCAATCCAAACTAAGTCAGTCAGACAGAACTGCCACCCCAAGTTCTGTGCCCACAGGGCGAGATCGCCAAAATGCTTAACCTAGTGGCCCTCCCAGGGGTCATCGACAGGTCAGTCGATCGGTTAGAACTGTGACCCCAATTTCGGTACCACCATCGCACGTGCCTGGGAATACCCATGGAAATCCACAAGGAGGAGTCGGAGCTGGTTCATAGAGACAAAATGTTCCGACCAACCCTCCTGCGTCTCGATCGAATCGCCAGACGCAAAGAGCTAGAAATGGTGGGGCGGAGCGACCACGGGCTAATTTAGTTCGCCCTGCTGGGAAAAGAATTGCCTCGCCAGTCAGGCATCCCCCATTACCCATTAAACATCTGACACCACCTTGTTCTACACAGGACATTCTTGCCTATGGGGACAGCAGGAGAAATCCTCCTCCGTCTGCCCCTACTTATGTCCCACGGACACGTGTCAATAATCCAGATCCTCATCCTCAGCTCCGAGCAGTGAGCTTCGCTAATGGGAGTTATTGGATGAAAATCCATTGAAGTGACAGGTCCGAAGGTGATGTGAGAAATTTCCTGAGTTCGGCTCAGAGTCCTCGATTTGATCCACAGCCTGATCTGCGAGTTCGCCTAAACTCACAGAGAAGAAATTCAGCCCGAAATGAAGAAGTTAGTTACACTCGTCAAGGGGGAGGTCCTTTCAAAGTACGTGATAACGGGAATGTCCCACAAAACCAAGCCCGAACTTGGAGGGACTATAACCCCCCGAGCGCGTACAATGGGACGAGAGCTGTTGAACAGCCCCAGAATAACCAAGGAACCAAGGACCCAACCCTCGAAAGGTTAGCTCAGATGGAGAAGCTAATGAAAAGGCTCTTATCAGAAAAAGAGAAAGATGAGTGCGATTTAGAGGATTAGCTCGAGCTTTTCGACCCAAATATTGCGGCGACTGCATTTCCACAGGGTTTTAGGATGCCACATTTGTCAAAGTTTCATGGAGACGGAGATTCGTCTGACCACTTGGGGATGTTCAACACCATGATGATGACCCACAACATCGGGCCCGAGCTAAAATGCCTAATATTCCCCTTGACTCTGATTGGGCCAGCTAGGCAATGGTTCAAACAATACAAGAGGCATTCAATCAGCTCGTGGAAGAGTTTTTCTGCCAATTTCAAGAGAGCATTCAAGCTTCTCAAGCAGCACGGATTAAGGTTGACTCTCCGGAAAATGTAAAGTAGAATCCTGGTGAACCTTTGAAAGCATATCTAAGTAGGTTTGCCAATGTTGTTGCACGAGCTAGAGATACCGATGAGAGTTCTAAGCTCATGGCAATGAGGACGGGAATCCTTGTTGGAGGCGTCCTGTGGCAAGAGCTACAGAGGAAAGGATTTAGTACTGTGGATGAGTTTTTGAAACGAACTCAAAGGTGGCTTAACCTAGAAGAGGCGCAAGCTTCCATCACAGGAACCAGCCAAGTCCCTGTCCAGCCCGTTGGAGTGGTAACGGATGCTGTAGCTATGGCTCAAACTGTTTCCCAGAACAACCAAGGGGGAAATAATAAGAGAAAGGGAAATGGTGAGGGCGACTAGAACGGAACAAAGAAAAACAAGTACGTGGAGAAATTTAAACCACTCTACACAACATATACCAATATCACAGACACTAGAGAATGCATCTTCTTGGAAAATTCTACTCGCCTTTCATGGAAGAAACCAGAATCGTTAAAGAGTCAAAGGGCGAAGAGAGACCCTTCAAAATTCTGTCGATTCCATAATGATATCGGCCATAACACTGATGACTGTAGACACCTGAAGGATGAGATCGAGACTCTCATCAGGGTAGGACCTTTGGCTCAGTACGCTTGGAATCGATCAACTCCCAGTCAGCCCGCTGGACAAAACACTCCATCAGCTCCGGAAGCTCCAGTGAATCAAGCCAGAGCTCACATGAATCAGCACAACCCTCCTCTGATAACAGGAGGAGATATAGCCACCATTTTGGGAGGACCTCATCTGGCAGGAATGAGCAGAGGTGCCTAGAAGAGATATGTCAACGAAATCCCATGACGGAGTAGAGTTCATCCCATGACAACGGTTATCAAAATAGTAGTGATTGGAAAAACAACCAATCATTTTTACGGAGGAAGATACTAGCCATGTCCAGTTCCCACATAACGATCCTCTGGTCATAACTATTCAGCTTGCTAACCGGAGAGTTAGGAGGACACTAGTAGATAATGGAAGTTCTGTGAATCTACTCTTTAGGCCCACCCTAGAGAAAATGGGATTGTCTATAACTGAGCTGAAGGCAACTTCCATGATTCTATATGGGTTTTCTGGTGAAAGGTCGGAAGCTATCATAACAATCGAATTAGTGGTAACATTGGGTGAAGGTCCATGAACTGTCTCCAAGCTTCTTGAATTTGTGGTCATCGATTGTCCAGTTGCATACAATGCGATTTTGGGCCGACCTGCATTGATGGCGTTTGAAGCCATAACCTCTATCCGCCACCTAGCAATCAAATTCCCCTCATCTACGAGAATATGCATTGTCAGAGGCGATCAGCTCGCTGCCAGGGATTGCTATAACATTTCCATGAAGGGAAAAACACAACTCGGGCAGCAAGCAATGGCCATAAGTGACAGAGGTGAGGAGTCCCAGGAAGTGAAAGTTACCTCTGGGACGGAAGAAGCTCAAGAAACAAAGGATAAAGACGTCGCCCCAACGAATGGGTGAGGACAGGTCAGATCTCCAAGCTATTGAAGAGCTCGAGGAGATAAATATAGATCCCAAAGACGCTTCAAGAGTCATTAGGATTGGGAAAAATCTTGACGATAATAGGAAAAATGAGCTGGTTAAATTTTTACAAGGGAATCTAGATGTGTTCGCCTGGTCTCATGAAGATATTGTGGGAATAAGCCCGAGTGTGATCATGCACACCCTAAACTTGGATAAAAGCATGCCGGCAAAATCCCAAAAACAGAAACGTTTGGGAACAGTCCGAGCCGAGGCATTGGAAGAAGAAGTAGCTCGGTTATTAAAGTGCGGGTTCATTCATGAAGCAAAATATTCGATCTGGGTTGCAAATCCTGTCATGGTCCCGAAGCCAAACGGAAAGTGGCGGACCTGCATCGATTTCTCTTACCTAAATAAAGATTGTCCTAAGGATTGTTTCCCATTGACGAGAATTGATCAATTGGTAGACGCCACCGCAGGACATGAGCTCATGTCCTTTATGGATGCATACTCTGGATATAACCAGATCATGATGAATCCTGCGGACCAGGAGCATACTAGCTTTATGACTCTAACAAATGTGTATTTTTATAAAGTTATGCCCTTCGGACTGAAGAACGTCAAAGCTACCTACCAACGGTTAGTCAACAGAATGTTCATTGGTCAAATTGGGAAAAATATGGAAATGTACGTCGACGATATGCTAGTCAAATCCAAGACTGTCGATAACCACGTTTCCGATCTACATGAATGTTTTGAAATCTTGAGAAAATATAATATGAGGCTGAATCCCCAGAAATGTACTTTTGGAGTGGCGTCGGGAAAGTTTCTAGGATTCATAGTCAATACAAGGGGGATAGAGGCGAACTCAGATAAAATCAGGTCATTATTGGATATGCCTTCACCCAGCTCGTGCAAAGAAGTTCAGAGCCTGACTGGAAAGGTGGCAGCGCTAAACCGATTTATTTCAAAGTCCACTAACAAGTGTTTTCCATTCTAAAACTTGCTCAAAGGAATCAAGAAATTTGAATGGACTGAGGAGTGTGAGCAGGCATTCATCGACCTAAAGATGCATTTGGCCGAGCCCCCAGTATTTTCTAAGCCTGCATCTGGAGAGTCCCTGTTCCTTTATCTGGCCGTGACAGAAAATGCAGCCAGCGCCGTGTTAGTTCGAGAAGAAGACCGTGCTCAAAAATCGGTGTACTATATAAGCAAAAGACTTCTCGGGGCTGAATCTCGGTATCCACTGATAGAGAAGATAGCATTCTGCCTGATATTAGCTTCCAGAAAGCTTAGACCATACTTCTAGTCCCATTCAATCCACGTCATGACTGACCAACCTCTAAGGCAGGTATTGCAAGAACCTGAAACGTCGGGACGTCTTATAAAATAGGCGATTGAACTCAGCCAGTTCGAGATACTGTACATGCCACGAACCTCGATAAAAAGCCAGGACCTTGCTGATTTTGTGGCTGAATGTACCGAATTTCAAGAGGAGTTTTTGAAGGAACCGATACAGGAGTTGTGGAAAATATTCGTGGACGACTCATCTAACGAGAATGGGTCTGAAGCTGGGATCATATTAATCTCTCTGAAGGGGCATCAATTCCATACAGCTCTGAGATTCGGATTTGAAGCATCCAACAACAAAACTGAATATGAAGCTTTATGAGCCGGACTTAGAGAGTCAAAGGAATTGAAAGCAAGGGTCGTCAAGTGTTATAGAGATTCCCAGCTCGTGGTCAATCAGGTGTTGGGGGAATATCAAGCGCATGGTACCAAGATGCCAGCTTATCTAGCTAAGGTGAAGGGAGAGTTATCAGAGTTTGAATACAGTACTGTTGAACAGATCCCTCATGAGCAGAACTTTAATGCTGACGCTTTGGCAAAGCTCGCCACCACCAAGGAAGCTGAGACTTTGAATGTAGTACCAGTAGAATTCTTGGAGAGTCCCAGCGTGGCAGAAAAAATGGTAGAGGTTGAGATGATTGACACTAGGCCGACCTGGATGACCCCCATTACCTAAGGAAAGAAAGGATGAGAGAAAGATACTCTATCAAGCTCCAAGGTATGTGATAGTAGATAGAACATTATATCGACGTGGTCATTCACTACCTCTTCTACGGTGTGTTCTGCCCGAGGAGGCTAAAACCATTCTGCAAGAGGTACATGAAGGCTTTTGTGGAGATCATGCTGGGGGGAAAACCTAGCCTTAAAAATATTAAGGCAGGGTTATTTTTGGCCTACTTTAACAAAAGATTCCATCTCCCATGTTCAGAAATGCGACAAATGCCAGCGCTTCGCCACAGTCGCCCGAGCTGCTCCAGTCGAGCTAACGACAATCTCATCCCCGTGGCCATTTGCAGTATGGGGAATCGACTTAATAGGATCCTTACCTCTGGGAAAGGGAGGAGTTTGTTACGCGATGGTGGCAATTGATTATTTCACGAAGTGGGCAGAGGCCGAGCCTTTGGCAACCATCACTTCAAAGAAAATCTTGGACTTCGTGGTGAAAAACATTGTATGCCGATTTGGGCTTCCTAAAAAGATCTTATCAGATAATGGAACCCAATTTGACAGTGATCTCTTCACCGATTTCTGTGAAAAGTACGACGTTATTAAAAGTTTTTCTTCGGTAGCATATCCATAGGCCAATGGGCAGGTCGAGGCTGTGAATAAGACCCTAAAGGAAAGCCTTAAGAAAAGGTTAGATGAGGCAAAAGGAGTATGGCCTGAGCAGCTCCCGCAAGTACTTTGGGCATATCGAACTTCCCACAGGACCTCCACAGGACACACTCATTTCTCCTTGACCTTTGGAAGTGAAGTCGTCCTTCCCGTCGAAGCAAAGGTAGCCACACACAGACTAAGGACATTCAGCCAGGAGCGGAATGATGAGCTACTTAATGTGTCTCTAGACCTAATTGATGAAAAATGAGAGGATTCACAGTTACAGATCACGTATTGCCAACAAAAAATCATTTGTTATTTCAATTCTAAGGTCAAAAGACGTAGTTTTGGATTGGGCGTCCTAGTTCTCCGAAGGGTCTTTTTGGCAAACAAGGATCCTAAGGACGACGATTTAGGCCCGAACTGGGAAGGACCTTTTCAGATCATGGAAGTTTTGCGTGAGAGAACTTTCAAATTAGCTCGGCTTAGTGGAGAAGTAGTCCCACGGACCTGGAACGCCATTCACTTAAAGAAGTATTACCAGTAGTACTACCAACCACTTGTAAGGCATAGTTATAAAGGCCATTTAATTAAATAACGGGGGATTATTATGTAATTTTTCTTGTTAGCATGGTTTTAAATGATTTTTCTGTATAAGGTTATTTATCAATTAGCTCGTATATTGATGTTTGTAAAAGCAACCAAGAAAATCTTTACATTCTGGTTACTTGGGGGGCATATAACCCGAGGTAGATCAGAACAAGGTTGCTGGTTGAGTTTAAATTTTTTAACTACTTAAAATCCTGGATACAACCTGTTATATTATTTTATAACATAACATAATGTAATATTATATTATTTTATAATATAATGTTTTAGATTAAATAAATGTGACAAAGAGTGTCACATATTGTAACATATAATAGAGAGTTACATAATTTAGATACATGTGAAATATCCAAATATGTAACATATTTGGTGGTACAAATTCAATCGTTTGTAACTTCCAAATATTACCCATTATTGTGTAGATTTTTTGTTACAGAATATAGAGATGAATTTCTTAAAGTCATATGTGAAATGACTGATAGACATGTGATTTTAACTCTCATAATGTGTATGGAAGTTACAAAATCAAGTGGGAATGAATTTGGAACGTTTTGGAAAGTTTGGAAAATTGGTTGCTGAAAAAACGTCTTGGGCCGCGGCCTGAGTTTTTCAGGTCGCGGCCCAAGAGGAAAAACAGGCAAAAAACACACCGTGGGCCGCGGCCTGCGTGGCTGACAACATTTTCCAAACTTCAGTTTTATCCTATTTTGAACGTTTCCAACAACCAAGTAACTCCCAAATCTCTATTTTAATTCCATAAACATCCACTTAATCATTGGTAACAGCCATGGGGGTTGGTGGAATTTGAAATTCAAAGGGTGTCTCAAAACTCTATAAATAGGAGCCTAATGCTCACTTGTAAGACACAACTTTTCTATCCACTAGAGCACTTGGCTAGAAAAACACCTAGAGACTTGATTATTCCAGAAAGCATTTCCAAAATCTGTGAGAGATCCCTTAGTGCTTGAGTTAGGGGGAAATAAACTTTTGGAGAAAGGTTTCAAACCTTGTTCAAGTTGGTGATCCCGAACACTCTTCACTTTGGTTGTGTGAGTGAGAGTTTAGTTATTGTTTTGTTCTTGTTCTTATTTTTCTTCTATTGCTTCTCTTCTCATCATTCTTGTTATATTTACTTGTATCTTTGTTTAGAGTTGTAATCAATTTTTCCTTTTGTTTCAAACACTTTACTTTATTTGTATTCTTTTGCATAGAGTTGTATTTCTCTATTCTCTTCTTCTATTTCTCCTTTTATTTATCTGTATTTTCAATCATAGAGTTGTAACTTTATTTAATCAATCATTATTTATTTGTAATATTTTTGTTTATAGTTGTATATTCTTACCATTTCCACTGAGGCAAATATATATTTTCCTAACACAACCAGGTATAAAAGTATCCTGGATACAACCAGGACAGAAACTTAGAAGCTTGGAAAATTGATTATCCGACGGCTTTTCAAAAGCTTGGGGTGTCAATAAACCTAGCACGAACTAAGTTCAAATCACTTAAAACCCTAGATACAACCAGGTACAAAACTTAGAAGTTAGAAAAATTGAATATTCGATGGCTTTTTTTAGAAGCTCGAGATGTCAATAAACCTAACACGAACTAAGTTTAAAATATTTAAAATCCTAGATATAACCGGGTCCAAGGCCTGACACTTAACAAGTATGATATAAATCAACACATTAAATTTGGATATAACTAAACTCAAAATATCTATCCCGATCTAAAAATTGATTCCTAAAATCTCGAATGTTCAAATCTAAGAAAACATAAACATGAGAGATAATCAAGGAAAAGACAAATAGATTAAAACTTAGATATATGAATTGAAGTTCATGTTGTCCCGAGGAGAAAAACCTTGAACTAAGCCCAAGGGAATTTGTTTACAAACATATAAAAAAAAAAAAAGGGACGGAAAGAGTAAAACAATGAAGGCTTCATTAAGCCCCTCCAGGACGTTCTGAGGACGTGACCTCCTCGATCTCCTGCTCGCCCGCTATAGAGGCGTCCCCTGTCTTCGATGGCTCTTGTAAGATCCGGGCCTTGAATTTTCCAAGTATGGATCCCACAGCTCGGGAGCCATGAAAGAAAATTTTCCATCCTGGTTAAAAGCCCAACAATGATACAACATGTCTTCCATGGTGGATAGTGAGGTTGTTTTCTCTTCTTTAACCGCAGCGTCGACCTCTAGCTGCTTTTCTTTGGCCTCAGCAACCTCCACCTAAAGAGCAGCCAAGGCTATCTTTGCTGGCATTCTTGAGCAGCAGTCAAGGTGGTCTTGGTAGATTGGAGCTCAGCTTGGAGTTCATCATTTCTAGCCCTAGCTCGGGCTATACTGCGGTGTTGAGCAAGGGCAGACTAGAAAATAAAAAAACAAGTTAAATGTATAATTTGGCAAGATGAAAAAAAAATTCACTAAGGAATGATATCTTACTATAAGGATCATCCCCAAGGCTCACTCCAGGATGTTCTCTGGGATCCGCTCTTCTATCGTCCTCAGATCCCTCGGGTTGGCTTTATAAGCGTGCCCCGCCACGTGGCTCGCTGTCTCATAGATGATTCCCCGAAAGGCATCGAGGATCTTCTCCAGGTCCTGGGGATCAACTACGATGTGCACAATTGCAGCCGAGACAAGAGAAGCTAGGGGATCAGCTTCTATTACCTGATCCCGAGCAAGCGCAAATCGTGGAGGAGGTAGTGGAAGAGGAATCCTCTTCTCCATCACGGTAGACGCCGAAGCAATTGAGTTCGCGCCTTTCCCCTTAGCAGGGGATTTGGAGGTGTTTCCTACCGCAAGGGGGTTTTCTTTGTAAAACGGGGCTTCATTACGACAGGACCCGAGCTGGACTTTCTGCCCTAGAAAGTTGTATGGAGGTTAGGAGCCCCGGATCATTCCATCTCTTCGCCTAAAAAGAATAAGAAGGGAGTTAAATCACAAGTAAAGTCGGAAACTTGCACAAAAGAAATAAATAAAGGTCCTACCCTCCAGGCTGGGGGAGGAGTCTATTATCATGACCTCCGGCCTTGGGATTACTGGACGAGAAGGGGAATCTAAGTCAAAAATTTCTTGCATTATAGGAGGTCCAGGCTCAGGTTCTACCTCGGGGCTAGACTCGTCTACATATTTCCTAAATCCAAGGGCAAAGGCGCCCTGGAGCAAAGATGGCCACGACCTACGATTGGTCCCATACTCCTAAAAAATGGCTGACCTAAAGGTTGAGGTATTATCTATGACAATAGTACCTCTAGGGTAACTCATATCATGGCGCAAAATTAAGTGATCCACGCACTGGAGCAGGGTAATGTTATGGTCTGAATTATTAGGGTGGTGGTGGACGAGTTGATTTGGGTTAAATCTAACTAGCCTAAAGTCGGCAACAAGCCAATCTAATTCCCTATAAAAGTATGGGTTAGCTTGGCCGGAGGGGCGACTGCTGCCCCTAATGAAGCTCGTTCTAAATCAGGTTCCCAAGCAGCCTCAGGAACCCGCCTCTTCCGCACAAGAGGTACCTCATCCTCCTCTCGCTCCTCGCCTTCAGTAGCTTCTGAGTCTTCTTCTAGGGAAGGCGGGAGCTCGTGGACTACTGGAAGGGTAGCCCGGGTCCTACTTAAGGGCAATGTCTGGCCTTCGCCGATCAATTTACACGCCAGCATCATGACGTCATTCACGAGCTGGCGGTAGTCTTTCTCACTGGATGGAAGCCCAGACAGTGTTTCATATTGACCCCCGTTGGTCACTGACTTCCCCGTCCTCACCAATATGGCTACACAGAAAATAAACTCAAATAACATATGCACAAGGAGTATGTCTTTAAAAAGAAAAAAAAAGAATGATTTTACGAGCTAAGAAAAGAAAGAAGACTTACGAGGACGGTTGAAGTATCGATGCTCACAGTTTCAGAACCCATTCGACATAAAGAACTTGTCCTTGTAGTCGTTCGTCACCTCGCCCTTTTTGCTCTGGGCTAGCTTAAGGCAGAAGAAGTATAAAATATTTGCCGGAGTGGGGACCTCCCACTTGTGCTTCAAAAAGAGATATTTCAGCCCCTCCAGAAGTCTGTATGAATTTGGGGGCAGCTGAAAAGATGCCAACTTCACATAATTCAGGAAGTCGGCAAAGTACTG
Organism: Humulus lupulus; assembly: GCF_963169125.1. NCBI lineage: Eukaryota > Viridiplantae > Streptophyta > Magnoliopsida > Rosales > Cannabaceae > Humulus > Humulus lupulus. The sequence continues at coordinate 67,643,723 of NC_084799.1, forward strand.
ATCCAGGGGAAGGAAGGCCCCCGCCTTTAGATGCTCGTCACTTCAGGCCGCGAAGTCGTCTTGGAGAGGCGCACAGCTCCGTTCCCCTTCGAACAGAGGTCGGGCAATGAGGACTCTGGACCCGACCTCTATATTATGGCTCAACATAATATTGTTGACCCTTCCTTGGGACGTAATCTTGGAGGCAATTTTCCTTGCCTCGAAGAACGAGTTGGGGTCGACCACAATCTCCCTCTCCACCACTGGGTTGAAGTGATGAAGGAGAGATTCGGAGGCAATCTCTTTTCCCTTGTTTGTTTGTTGAGCAGACGAGCCAGATGCATTCTTCTTGGGTACGCTCTTCTTGGATGCCAATAGATCGCCTAACGAACAAGAATGATGAGTTATGTTACACCCAGATTTCGAGACTTGAGGTCGTGACCTCGAAAGTTGGATCCATCAGGTGTGAGTTCACGATAGCTAAAATACATGTTCATAATCTAGACGCCGAACTATAAAAGCAGGTGGTACCCTCGAAGATGGGTAGCCTCGAAGTCCTTATAAGCTCGAAAAACATAACAATCGGAGTATATCCATTGTCGGGCAGCCCCGGATCAAGTGGACCGAGCTTGGCATGAGTGTGAGCTCGGAGTAAGGCGGCCTCGGTGGTATTTACCCACTCCGAGCTGGTCTTAGGAAAATAATGCAACTCGTAATTTACTCAGAGACTTAGACTGGCATGATGCTGATTGTTGATCTCAAACGACTTAATAGGTCACCTGAGGAGACGCAGTCTATGCATTCAAGAGACATTTATTGTTGTAACTTCCCTACAATAAAGGGATATTAACTAGTCAATTATACGCCCCCTGGTCTTCAGGGGACGTTTCCTTGAATATAGGAGTTATAGGCTTTAAAGCCATTAAATTTATTAATATACAGAATAACTTCCCAAAACGTATGGTAAAATATTCTGAGATCTCCTCTATAAATAGAGGATTCATGTACCCTTGTAAAGGACCGAAATTTTTTGATCTAGAGAGAAACTCTTGAGAATTCATCTCTGAAGGATTTCCAGAAATTTCCTAAGTCTTAATAAAAAGGACTCGCAGACTAGGCAGAGTTAACTACTGAACCATGTAAAAAACTCTCATTGTTTTACTGTGTCATTCTTGCCATAATTTTACTGTTTACGTGCTCTACATTTTAAGTTGACGAAAAATGGCGTCAACAGTTTGGTGCTTTCATTGAGAGCCTTAAGCAGTACGATCCCTGAACAGTCATGGCCGCCCTGGGAAGCAGCCAATGGTAAATCCAGAGACTGAAGAGAGAACCGAGTCCTCCGATTCTCAGGGACCTCCAGTCCTAAGGGATGAGGACATGTACTATAATCCTAAACGGTACGTCCCCATTGTGGAACTTGAAAACCGACAGCTGAAAAAACAATTGGTTGAGGCCAATAAGCGAAACGAGGAATTGGCTAGGTTAGCCGCGGAGGCCCAGGCGGGTCAGCCCCACTTCCGCGTGAGAACCAAGCCCCACCTCCGAGGGACGTGCATGTTCCTCCCTGAAGGCCTCGTGGACGACCTCGAAAAAATGCTACCACAAGGAGACCAGAGCAACCTCCGGCACCAGCTAAGCAATCCGCTCCCTCGAGACCCCGAAGAAGTACTCGAGCTAGGGCTCCGGTTAATTCAACTGCGGAGCTACCAGTTGGAACTGGGAATAACCGAGCCCCTACAGAGGCTCGGACTCAAATCCCTGGTAACACGCAGAATGTTACCGACCCCACACGGGCAAACTCAGGACCGTCTAGGCCTCGAAATGGGTGGCAGCCACCGTCACCCATACGATTCCCTCCATCGCCTATAAGATACCCTTCACCTCCTCGCAGGAACGCTTAGCTAGTTCGAGGTGATGAGGAAAGGCGTACAGGGAGGAAACAAGGAAATAGAGAAGCCTTCAGGGAACAGAGAGGCACCCAGCCTACAAGAAGTCAAATGTCTCGATCTCGCACTGCGGAGACGAGGCAGCATGAAAGAGATCCGTCTCGAAATAATCATGCAACGAGCCTTGCCAGTGATGACTCAGGAGATACTAGATCAGTTAGTATGTATGATCGAGGTCGAAAAAATACTGGGAACCACAGGAGCCGCTCCGATCTGCGAGAACACTTGAATCAGAATCGGGATAATGGTAACCCATCGAACCCGGACCTGAGAGATCGCCTAAATGGGCGCAAAGATCCCTTGCGAAGGTGCGAACCTGGAATTGTGATCAATGATAGCCAATTTCAGGCGAGACTCCTTGCAGACCCGGTTTAAGAAAGAATCGATCAACTAGATAATGCCTTTAGGCTCTTACAAAATGAGCGAGGACGTAGTCGAGATGAGGATTCTGACGACGAGCTCGAACCATTCGCTCCCCACATCTCCAACACTCCATTTCCTCAAGGGTTTCGAATCCCTCATGTCCCACCTTTTGAGGGGAAGTATGACCCGTACAGTCATCTGGGTACATTTAACCATAATGAGAGCAAGTAATGTAGGATACAAGCTCAGATGCATGTTATTTCCAGCATCGCTTACAGGACCAGCAAAAAGCTGGTTCGAGAAATATAAAAGACATTCGATCACTTCTTGGGATCAGCTATCAAAGGATTTCAAGAAACAGTTCAGAGCCATGATCGGGGTAAGACCCGAGGCATGAGAAATCAGAAGTCTAAGAGGGACTCCAACAAGTACTATTGTTTTCACAGAGACAGTGGACACACTACTGATGAATGCAGGCAGTTGAAGGACGAGATCGAAGGATTGATCTCTAGAGGCTATTTTAGATAGTATGTCAAAAACCAAAATAATAATCAGGCTTCTACTAGCCAGAGGGCAGCTGCGCCACAACCTGCTCAAAACAATAATTCCCGAGCAATGGAAGAAGATAGGCCCCCTCCAATTGATGGAGAAGACGTGATAACCATCTCGTCCAGGCCTCATCTCGCAGGAATGGGCAGGAATGCCCAAAAGCGATATGTGAACAAGCTAAAAACTGGGGACGGGTCTCCTTATGAACCCGAACCTAGAGCTCCAAAAATCCAAAAGATTGAATCTCAGCCGATAACCTTTACTGAGGACGACGCGTCCCATGTTCAGTTTCCCCACCATGACCCACTGGTCATCACTCTCCAGCTCACGAATAAGAGAGTTCACCGAGTTCTCATACACAATGGGAGCTCAGTGAACATTCTCTATAAGGCCATCTTAGAAAAGATGGGACTCACGCTTCGAGACCTAAAAGCCTGTGCAACGACCTTGTACGGTTTTTCAGGAGAGGGGATTTCCTGTATGGGGTCCATCGAACTCCCGGTAACCTTGGGAGACTACCCGGTCTCAGTAACCAAGATGATGGAGTTTTTAGTAGTGGACCTGCCATCGGCCTACAACGTGCTGCTCGGGAGACCCGCCCTAGTAGGGCTGGGGGCAATCTCGTCTGTAAGGCATCTGGCCATCAAGTTCCCGACTTCTAGTGGCATCGGGACGGTGAAGGGAGACCAGCTAGCCAGAAGGGAATGCTATAGCATTTCCGTAAGAGGAAAGAAACAAGCGAGCGAACAAGCACTCGTCATTATCCAGAATAAGGACGGGACGGTCTTGGAGATAGATGAAGAGATCGATCCAAGACTGGAAGAAAAAGCTGATCTCAAACCATTAGAAGAGCTCAAAGAAATCAAGCTCGAAGAGTCAGATCCCTCGAAAACGTTAAAGGTTGGGAAACATCTCCATGAAGAAACTAAATAGCAATTAATTTTCTTTTTGAAGAAAAACCAGGATGTCTTCGCGTGGTCACATTCGGACATGGTAGGAATAAGTCTGAATATAGTGAGCCACGTGCTAAATATCGATAAAATCTTCCCACCAAAGCAACAAAAGCGAAGACAACTGGACGGCGATAGAAAAAAGGCATTGAAAGAGGAAGTCGACAGGTTAAAAGCAAACCAATTCATTAGGGATGCTTTTTACCCCGATTGGGTAGCCAATCCGGTACTGGTCCCAAAGCCCAATGGGACATGGCGAACCTGCATCGACTATTCAGACCTCAACAAGGCCTGTCCAAAGGACTGCTTTCCTTTACCACGGATTGACCAGCTCGTGGATGCCACGGCAGGGCATGGACTAATGTCATTCATGGATGCCTATTCTGGATATAACCATATTTCCATGCATGCCCCTGACCAGGAACATACGAGCTTCATAATAGATAAAGGGTTATACTGTTATAACGTCATGCCATTCGGGCTCAAAAATGCTGGAGCCACATACCAGCGGCTCGTAAACATGATGTTCTCGGACAAAATAGGGAACAACATGGAAGTTTATGTTGACGACATGTTAGTCAAGTCTCAACTTAACGATAACCATGTTAACGATCTCGAAGAATGCTTTGCCGTGCTCCGAAAATATAACATGAAGCTTAACCCCCAGAAATACTCCTTTGGGGTATCTTCAGGAAAATTCCTCGATTTCATTGTAAATGCTCGAGGAATAGAAGCTAACCCAGACGAGATCCAGGCCCTGATCGATATGCCCTCACCTCGAAAACACAAAGATGTCAAGAGTTTGACCGGCAGAATGGCAGCACTAAGTAGGTTTATCTGCATAAATTGATAAGCGCGAGCTTAGAATATTTATAAGGCACGGCCTCCTCAGTACGAGCTCGACGGTATATCCAGCTCGGGGTAATTTGAAGATATGGCGTATCCGCGAATCCCCGAAGACCCGGATACTGTATATGATCGTTTATGATCAGCATGTGGTATTTAATTTCCCAGATATTAGGAGACTATTTATTTCGTGATCAGATCATATCCTAGTATAAATGGGAATATTTCATATTAAATGTAATCAATGTGTAAATCTGTGATTGACTTACGCAATTTCCCAAACCTGTCCAAGGAATTTCTCTATAAATACTGAGAATATTGGACAGGGAAGAGGACGATTATTCAGTAATACCGAAACTATGTCAAAATAGAGAGAGAAAAGCAGTAATATTATAGACTCGTGGACTAGGTGGATTTTAACCACTGAACCACGTAAAAGGACCAGTGTTCTTGAGAGTTTCTTTTTTTACTTCGGTTTATCATCAAGCACTAATTCAACCTTGTTATTTTCTTAATTCACTCTTGGCAAAAAATTACGTCAACAGTATTCACAAGAATTATTGTTATTTAATATGAATATATATTTATACAAGTTAGATTAAGTAATAAAAAATAACAGGTTTTTATTTTAAATATAAATGATAATATTTTTAATAAAAAATTAGATTATGTATTATATTTTATAATAATAATATTATATAACATTTGAATTTATATTAATATAATTATTAATTATCTAATCTTATATTATATTTGAATTTATATTAATATAATTACTAAATATCTACTCTACCACAATTTTATAAAAATTAGGATTTTGTATTATATCTTATAATAACAATTTATACCATTTAAATTTATATTAATATAATTATTAAATATCTACTATTATATTATATTTTATTGTAATAATTATATTTTACAACATTTGAATTTATATAAATATAATTATTAATTAATATTATAATAATAGTGTTTTATAATATTTAAATTTATATTAATATAACTACTAAATAATTATTTTACCAAAATTTTATCAAAATTATGATTATGTATTATATATTATTATTAAAATAATTTTTCATAACATTTAATTTATATTCATATAACTATTAAATAGTTAGTTTTGTATTAAATATTATTATAATAATGATATTTTATAACATTTAAATTTATATTAATAGAATGATTAAATAATTATTCTACCTTATTTTAAATTGATTTTAATGGTATATTCAGTTAAATATTTGTAATATTCCGTTAAAATTAATAAATAAAAAACTATTTAAACCAAGAAAAAAATTTAAATACACATTTTATATATATATATATATAAGAGATATGTTCTTGTCATACCTTATATTAAGAACCTTCTTTTATAATTTATGACATTATTTTTTTTATTTAAAATTTATATGACAATAAATTAATATATAAAACATACATTGCACGTTACTTCACCTAGTATATATAAAAGCATGTGAAGAATTAATGTATGCTTATATTTTATTGATATTTGTTGACGCGGTTTTTCGGCAACAGTGAATTAATAAATTCAAGAAATATAAATTAGGTATTATCTTAAACCGAGAATAATAATAATTTAAAGTGGTTCAGTGGTTAAAATCAACCTACTTCACGAGTTTCAGTATATAAGAATTCGACCCCTTGATTTGTCCATTCTCCCTTTATTTATAGGGGTTCATGAGACAAATTTGAAAGTTGTTTAACATATTTTAACGTACATGTTTGAGTTATTTCTCAAACATGTAATTGAATACACTTAAAGATACAAACTTTCTGGCGATATACGTTCGCAAGGTAAGAGTTGCAAGATAATAATTAAGCGTTTAAAAGTACCTGAGTCTTCAGAAATTCAATTATGTGCATTCCATGCGTCAGCAGTGAGATGAATGCATGCTACGCGATCTAGAGATTTCTAGACTTCCATTAGCTCAATCATTAAGATGTTGGAGCTACTTGTTATACAACTTGAAGATATGCTTGGCGATCTCCTTATTATTTGGTTGGATAGGTCTTGACTCGAGTTATTGGTTCAGGGAGCTCGTACCGCATTCTCGGAGCTATGAAGAACTTCTTTAAATGCCTGACACATGTACCAGGAACAGAACACGTCAACTCATGATTTTCAGGTACAACAATATATATTAATATATATATTCTGAAAGGTTTTACAACAATTGACACAAAATAATTTATGTATATAGCGAGGAATAATTCATGTAAATTTGACGTTTGAAGCTTTATCAAAGAGAAATTTCACTTTCTATGCATATAGTGTACCCATAATAAAAAAAAATGTCATGTACTATTCACTTTTTCAATTTAGTGCTAATGATTCCCCATCTCATTCCCCCACCCCCAAAAAAAAATCACAATAGTTTTCTCTCTCTCCCTCCCTCCCCCCCCCCCTTCTCTCTCTCTCTCTCTCTCTCTCTCTCTCTCTCTCTCGTTGAAATCTAAGTCCTCCGATGCCACCCAACTCTACCATGACCCACCACCATCGTGAAGTAGCTCCTCTGCGAAGGAATCGACTCAAAATAGACCCATTCCGGCGAGAGAAGAGAAGACCTCTAAGAACCCCTGAGTTGACAGAGGAAAGGTAAAATCTCGAACCCAAATCGGCTTTTGAACATAATTGCATGTTTTCACTGAAGTTTTGTGTGTGATCTGAAAGTTTGTGGTCTAGGTATGTCGATTTGAGCTTCTGGGTTTTTTTCTAGGTTTGCCGAACTTGCTCAATAGTGTTGACCAACAATTTGGTCAATGATACTGAGCCAATTTATATGACATGAATTAATAAAACAAACTGAAATCAAGTAAACGACACACGAAATTGTATAGTGGTATGGCCCCAAGAGTTTCATGACTTACGTCCACTTGCACTTTTATTAATCAAAGAAGTCTCAGCCTAAAGATCAAGAAGAAACAAGGTTCAACTAAGTTTTTAAGCCTGAGAGAGAATACAATTTGGTAGAGTTTTTGTATGTAAAGTGCGCACTAATTCAGTTACAGATAATGACTGAGAGAGAACTTTATTTATAAAATCTCGTAATGGGCTAAGGGCCCTTAAAAATTAATCTAGGCCATACACGTGTAGTGTGGGATTTGTTACAACTGATTACAAATTCAAATAATTATGGAAAAATATATTCAAATATCAATTACATAAATTTCTTGGGATATTTCACAATATCTTGTTAAATCTGGATCCTCGAGTAAAAATGTCTTGTACATTGAGCAGGGTCTGTCTCCGAGCAGCTTCAAGGAATAGCACTTACTTGCTTCTTCTTGAGTAGACTGTAGCTCTTCGCACTAATGACTTCTATTCTAGGAGTTCAAGAAGATGGTACTAGTTATCTTCTCTTTGAGCAGACTTCTATTCTAGTAGCTCCAGAAGATGGTTCCACCTATCTTCTCTTCTAGTAGACTATTATTCTTGCAACTCCAGAAGATGGTACCGGCTATATTATCTTGGCTAGCTCTCAGAATTTAGCGTCATTTACTGCCACGTGTCCTCTTAAAATGCCACGTCATCATGTCCAAATTTGGGTTAAACATTCCCCCCCCCCCCTCCCCAAGTTTACCTTGTGCGACCAACATTGGATAATTTTGCATGCTACGACTAGGCTGGTGTTTCTTCATCATATCTTTTAAAGTCTCTTTAACAACTTCTACTTGTCCATTAGCATGGGGATGAACAACTTCTGAAAAAAAATTTGTGATACTATGCCGTGCACAAAAGTCTGCAAATAAGTCACTGCCAAACTAAGTACCATTATCTGAAGAAAAAAAATTTGGTAGTCCATATCTGCAGATAATTTTTTCCCACGAAGTTGAGCACTTTCTTCGAAGTAATAGTTTCTAGCAGTTCTGATTTAATCCATTTAGTGAAGTAGTCTACTGCAACTACTGCAAACTTAACTCCTCCCTTTCCTGTAGGTAGTTGTCCGATCATATGTATTTCCCATACAACAAAGGGCCGTGAACTTTGCATTTGCTTGAGCTCATTAGGAGCTGCTCGAGGAATCTTACAGAATCTATGACACTTGTCACATTTTCGTGTGTATTCCATGGCATCCTCATTCATTGTTGGCCAGAAATACCCTTGTCTCAATATCTTCTTGGCTAAACTCTACCCCTCTGCATAGTTGCCATAGAATCCTTCGTGCACTTCAATCATTAGCAGCTCTGCTTATGCTCTAGTAACACATCAAAGTAGAGGCATTGAATATCCTCCTCTATACTTGATATTTTTTAAGCTTCATTTCTGTCTGGAGGCAAAATTCCTTGCTCCAGATACATTGCAACTAGAGTCATCCAAGATGGGGTATTATCGAGCAGTAGTGTTGTCTCTGTTTCATTAATACTTGGTTGGGTGTGATGCTCAACAGGTATTATGTTTAGCATCTATGCATCTTTGGCACTTGCTAGCTTAGTTAAGGCATTAGCGTTGGAATTCTAATCACATGGACTTGTTGTATGGTAAATTCCTTGAACTGTGCTAGAAGATCTTTATCTTTGCTAAGATAAGAGGCCATTTTTATGCCTTGAGCCTGGTATTTTCCTAGTATCTGGTTCACGGCCAGTTGTGAATTACTGCCGATTTCAATTGATAGGGTTTTGACATCTCTAGCAAGTCGCAATCCTACTAGCAGAGCTTTGTATTCAGCTTCACTATTTGAGGCATTGAATCCAAACCTTGGGGGACAATGAATATGATGCCAAAAGTGATTAAAATTAATCCAACTCCAGAGTTGTGTTTATTTGGGGATCCATCTACAAACAGCTTCCATGTTGACCAGATTTCTTCATCTTTTTCTAGTGCTTTTTACTACTCGTTTCCTTTTATACCCTTGCACATTCAACAATAAAGTTTGCTATTGCTTGACCTTTGATAATAGTTCTTGGTTGGTATGAGATCTTGTATTTCCCTAGCTCTACTACCCATTTAAGTAGTCGACCTGATGCCTCTGGTTTTTGTAACAATTTCCTGAGGGGTTGGTCGGATAAAATTGTGATAGGGTGAGCTTGGAAATGGGGCCTTAACTTTCTTGCTGCCAATAGTAAGCAGTTAGCCAATTTTTCAATCACTGGGTATCGTGTCTCTGCCTCAATTAGCCTTTTGCTGACGTAGTATATTGGATGCTGGACTTTTTCTGCTTGTCTGATATGAGCTGCACTAACAACATGTTCAGTAACTACTAGTTACAAATAAAGAGTTTCCCCATCAATGGGCTTCGACAAGACTAGTGGTTGCACTAGGTACTCTTAGGTGCTTGGGAATCCTTCTCTCATTATTCTATCCATTCGAACATGCTATTTTATCTTAGCAAGTTTAAAAATAGGACGCACTTATCTATTGACTTTGAGACGAATCTGCTTAGTCCTGCAATTCTTCTAGTAAGGCTTTTCACTTTCTTTATCTTGGTTGGGGACTTCATGTCAATCAAGGCTTTAATTTTTTCTGGATTAGCTTCTATACCTCTTGAATGGACGATGAAACCAAGAAACTTTCCCGAGCCTACCCCAAACGAGCACTTTAAGGGGTTTAGCTTCATATTGTAATGCTTCAAAATGGTGAAGCATTCTGCTAGATCTTGACCATGTCCCCCATCCTTTTAAATTTGACCAGCATATCATCAGCCTAGACCTCCATGTTGTTGCCTATCTGGTTCTTGAACATCATGTTTACCAGTCGTTGACATGTTACGCCAGCATTTTTTAGTCCAAATGGCATCCCTTTGCTCATCATCGGGAGGGTGCATGCTAATTTACTATGAGTAAGTGTCCATAACGGTAAGAACTTCATGCCCTGCACTAGCATCGACTAGCTGGTTGATTCTTGGTAAAGGGAAGCAGTCCTTGGGGCATGCTTTGCTCAAATCTACAAAGTCAACGCATGTCCTCCATATATTATTGGGTTTTGGTACTAAAACAGGGTTTGAAACTCATTTAGGGTAGAAGTCTTCTCTTTTTAACTCGTTCTCCTTTAGTTTTTTAACTTCTTCTTTTAAGGCCTTAGAAATTTCCTTGTTGAGCAACCTCCTTTTCTGTTGTACGGGTTTGAAATTTTCCTTGTCAATGCTCAAGGCATGGCTAATCACAGTAAGGCTGATGCCCACAATGTCCTTGTGCGACCAGGTGAACACGTCTTGGTTCTTTCTCAAAAAAATTATAAGTTCAGATTTGACTTCCGCCGTTAAGTTTTATCTGATTTTTACTGTCTTAGTTGGTTCATTCTGGTCATGTGGAACTTCCTCTAACTCATTAATTGTTTTTTCATGTTTTGAAAAAACAACAAGGAAGAAAACTTTGACTATCTGCCTGACAACCTCCAAGACAAAGAAATTGCTAATTGTGATGTCCGTGAGGAGGATGAGCTTGTTGCTGCTTCCCCAGAGAACCTTGGTCCAGAGATTTCTCCGAATCCTGGCGGTGACCATGGTCAGGATCAGGTCAAGGATGATGTAGTGAACCAGTGAGGCGAGAGTTCCTTTATCATTTTTGTATATGCTAGACACCCGTGCCATAAGGTTTGTAGTGCAAAGACAATAGCTGACCAAGCAGATTTTAATCTCGGGTATTATTGTAATATTTTTCTTGCATTACATACAATATGTTGCTCATTAATTTGATTAGATACAACAATTAATTGCTATATATGTTTTCTTAGGTACAACATTTTCATGTCATACTTGTCATTTTTTTCCTCTTTAAGGTTTGAACAAACAAACGAAGAACCATCACTTTATAAATTTTGAAAAAATTTCTAAGTACTTCTCAGTTGTGTTTATTACTCTTTTGCTTATGTTATGGCGGTGTATACCCTATGTGCCCCCTAAGTGACCGAGGATGTAAGTCCTTGGTCACTTTCCAAATAACCAAAGCCTGTTCGAACTTAACCCAACTGTTTGGAACATATCACATAGAAATATACAAAGATAGTGAAACCATACTTGTTTAGCAATACTTTTGATAATCACAAAAGTTGGAAAATTTAATTTACTAGCATAGTCCCTCGTAGATAACTCGTAATAGATTAGACAAAATCATGTTTGTATGATCAACAAAAATTTATTTTTGGGCTTATAAATAACTTATCATTTTAAAATGGGCAAATCGTTCCTTTTGATCAATTAATAATCATAAGAATAAATGATCGATATAAAATGGAAAATCGTGTATTTTGACCAGTTTAGTATATATGATAAATATCTAGCCATTTTGATATTGGCAAAATCGTGCCTTACGACCAGAAAACACAAAATAAAAGAAATGTAGATAACTAATCATTTACCAAGTGGGAAAAACGTGCCTTATGATTAGTAATCTTAAGTCTTGTGAAATAAAAATAAAACATCGGTTGTTATAAATGGGCAAGTCGTGCCTAACAACCAACTTTTCAAAGTCTAGATCATAGAAAAAGTAATTGATTGTTTGAAAATGGGCAAATTGTGCCTTACAATTAGTAAACACATACAAGAGAAAAGTAGCAGGTCGCGTGAAGATGGGAAAAAAACATGCCTTGTGACCAGCACTTTTAAGAAAATAAAAATGACTAGTGGTTATTCAATGGGCAAAACATGCCTTGCAACCAAAACATTCATGAAATTGATAAATTACCAGTCATTTAAAAATGGGAAAAAGCGTGCTTTACCACAGGTAAACACGGTTCTTAGAAAAATTTAAAAAAATGACTATTTGTTTAAAGAATAGGCGATTTGTGCCGTATGACCAGTAAATACAAGAAAATGGTTGATCATAGAAAAATGAGAAAATCATGTGTTATGACCAGCCTTACATTAACTCATAATAAATGATGCAATTTGACACTTGAGTTGTTTATGTATATCTAACTGACTTTGATTGGGCTAGTGTGTCAAGAGTTCTTGTAACAACTAGATTATGTTCGGCAAGTAGTCGAATGTATCTTCTCATGACCTAATGATTTTTGCGGATGAGAAATCCAATTTCGTTTTTAAGTTGGTTACACTCATTAGTGTTGTAGCGTCAAAAATTACCTAATAAGGCTTATGGGGCTAAGATGACAATTTATGAAAATTATGTGTTTATGTGATATATAAGCGTGTAATTATGTGATTATGTGAGTTATATGATAATATGACTAGATATGCATGTTTAGGTGTATTAAATATGCATGTGGACCCATTTCTTATTAGAAGGGCAATTTTCGTAATATGGCCTATTATGGGTATATTTGGCATATATGTGTGAGACAATATTATTATGTGGATATATCTGGGTTACTCGGCACAAGACGATCCTAGAGAGCAAGTTAGCGGGAAAGTCACAAAGGGACCTAATACCCGACTCGGGGCGAGTCAATGAGTATTTTTGGTATCTAGTACATTACCGGGTTATCGGGTAACGGGAATGAATATTCGAGGATATATTTGGTATTAGTGAGATTATGAGGGAATTCTGGGAGTTTTGATCATTTTGCCCTCGGGGACGTTTTTGGTACCCCGATCCTCGGGATTTGCTTAAGGTTACTTAGTGTCAAGTAAACCTCACCAATAAAAAATAGAGGAAACGTTCAACACTTTCTCTCTCTCTCTTGGCATACTCTCACTCTTTCAATTCCTTGGGAATTCTTGCAGTTTAAGGAGAATCGAGCTAGTTTAGGCTCAGGATTGTTGTAGCGTCTTGGAATTTTACATAGCTAGATAGTAGCAGCTTGTGTTGTAGTATTTTAGTTTTCGTGGTTATTAGTTCAAGCCGGGATTTTGTTGGAAACTCATAGAGATAGTTATGGATTTTATAAGTTTACCCTATAGTTTAGAAATATTAACTTTATCATAAGGTGTGATTAATATAGCTGGTCCTAGAAATGATATTTATTAACCTAAGGAATAGATAGAATAATTAAGAATGTGACACTTGTCACATGTATGATTATTAAGGATTTAAATATTTTAGATGAACAAATTAATAAAAGATAAACCTAGGAAGTCTAGAACCTTCCCTCAGCTGTTAGGATCACATTTTACTCAGTCAAAGTTGTTTTAAGTGCTGAAAGTGTGCAAAAACGTGTTTGATATATCAGCGTAAGCCAATATATCGCAGCTATAAAGGTTGATAAATCGCCTATGTTTGATACAGAAAACACGTCGACTTCGAACGAACGAAACCACGGAGGCTCGAGATTATGGGGCATGCGATTTATCGCCTATATGGGGCGATATATCGGTTCCCTCATCATTTTTTAAAATCCATGGAATCTGAGCTAGAAACAGCCCTCAACAACTTGGACTTGCTCTTGAACGTTTTTGACCGAGTTTTGGGCATCTGTTGAGCAGAAAATTCAATTTTTATTCAATAGTTTATTCATTTTAAAAGGATTTAGTTTCACTCCTTGAACTCTATAAATAGGACCTTTCACTCAGCCATTTGCTTCATCATTCAAGCATTCTTCAGAGCCTCCAAGCTGCTAAGTTCATTCTAGAGAGAAACACTAGGGTTTTGGGGTTAAAGATTTCCAATATGGATCTTACTGTTTGGTTTTAGGAGTTTCCAATCCCGTTCTTTTCTCCAATATCCCAGTTTTTCGGTAAGGAAAATAGGTTAGATTTTATGTGTTATGATTATGTTTATATGCTATGTGTATGTAAGTAAGTAAGTAAGTAAGTATGTAAGTAAGTAAGTATGTATGTATGTATGTATGTATGTATGTATGTATGTATGTATGTATGTATGTATGTATGTATGTATGTATGTATGTATGTATGTATGTATGTATGTATGTATGTATGTATGTATGTATGTATGTATGTATGTATGTATGTATGTATGTATGTATGTATGTATGTATGTATGTATGTATGTTATGTATGTATGTTATGTATGTATGTTATGTATGTATGTATGTATGTATGTATGTATGTATGTATGTATGTATGTATGTATGTATGTATGTATGTATGTATGTATGTATGTATGTATGTATGTATGTATGTATGTATATGTTTTATGTTGTAATTGCTTGGGAAATATGGTTGCTTAGATAGCAAATAAGCAAATCCCGATATTTTATATCATTATCGTAAATTATAGTTATGTTTAAACCTACCTCTAAATAGTAGCCAGAGGACATAGATGGTTTATCATATACTATATTATGTTTAAACCTACCTCTAATAGTAGCAAGAGGGCCTAGATGGTTTCTATCACATACTACGGTAATGAGTTAATGGCCATTAATATTGTAGTCTTATGTTTTATGATTTATGTTTTTACGTCACACGCTTTATGAATTATGTTTTTATGTCTTATGATTTATAATATGTTTTAGTAGTTTTCCTTATTGGGCATTAGGCTCATTCCTTTTTATTTTAGATGGTGCAGGAAAATGAGCTTGGAAGGTGGGACGGATTCGTGGCAGCCTTGGCATGTGTGTTGGGAGAGGACTAAATGAATGGACTGATGGGAACGATCGAGGATGACGCTTATGTTTTGAGTCTTTTTAATTATGTATTTATGTTTTTCCGCATTTAGTATTTGAATAATTAATTAAAGATTTTGTTTTCCTTATGATTTTATGTAATAACAATGGGATCTCGTATTTTGGATTGTCTAATAAAGTTCTATTATTTTATGCATGTATTCTAAAATACAAGTTATGTCTTAGTAGTTTTTAATGGTCTGGGGTCTTTAAGTTAGTCGGTTCATTACAGTTGGTATCAAAGCCATGGTTCATATGCATGAAGTTCTCCTTGATAGACACGCAAAAGCTCCGGATCTAACCGCCGATGTAAGTGTTTATGTTATGAATATTATGTTTATGTTAATAGCTAACATTTTAGAAATTATGTTTTCAGTCAAAATGAATTGAGCTTTGACCTATCATGATGTCTAAGTCATTAAGGCATTGAAAAGGGTTAGAGAGCCAAGGGATACAATAGGAGTGCTAGAAAGAATCACTTAGAGATTGATCATATTTCACAAGGAGATAGTTCACCTTCAAATCGCTAAGCAAATTATGATGAGAGCCATGGAACAATATGTCCTAGTAATTAGGCTTTTTAACGACTTTCCTTCTATAGTTTCAAAATTGGAAGAATTATGGGAGACTATGGGTGATGAAGATGATCTACCGGTAGCCATGAGATATTATTTTCTTATACTTAGGTTTACCTATAGGTTTGAGTTTCAATTCACCAATGAACAAAAGAATAATATCCTGATGAATATTCCCCAAGGTATTTTTGAGGCTTATGGTACTAATGATTATGAGGAAATAACTGATGATATGTTAGATGAAGGATCAGATGTAGAAGATCCTGATTTTTAGAAATTTCACCCTAGTAATTATTAGTATAGTTTCTTGATTTATTTTGAATTTCTGATTGTAAGAAGTGAAAATCTTTTTCCAAATGAATAAAGTTGTTATTTTTGAATGGCATGTATGAGTTTGATTTTTTTTTTTTTTACAATCATAATAAATTTAGAATAAATTCAATAAATAATGACTAAGTTCGGTGAGGGTGGATACAAATCAATGGGTCGGGTTATGTATTAAGAGTTTAGGGGGGCCATAGTAGTGGGAATATTTTACTGATCCCTGCCCTCCCTCAGTATGGTCAACTTTGGAACAGCGACAAGTTTCGAGCCTGAGAATTAAGTCATATAGGGTTGTTAGAAATAGACTTAGAAAACAATAGAGATGGCTTAATATTCTAAATATATAAACACACACTAATTTATAAAGATGGCTGACATATTTTTTCATAAGAATTCATAACTGATAGGTCCGAGTTATGTTTTCTTAGAATAAGTTTTGCCTTAGAAACTATTATGGTATGTTCTAACGTGTTTTCTCGACTGTTAGAACTTTGCTGGAGATGTCACTCTGAAGGTTTGCACGCACGAACGGTAATGCCTCTAGCACCGCTAATGAGACTCATGAAGCCCCTCCAGTCCGAAGAAGAACGCGTGCTACCAATGCTGCTGCTAACAGAAATGCACCACCATCAGTTGACAACACCACTGATATTACCCAGTTACGGCAACAAGTGGAAGAATTGATGCAACAACAACGACAACAGCCTCAGCCATAACCTCAACCGCAGCTTCAGCCGTAGACTCAGCTGCAACCTCAGCCAACAGCTCAAGCACCCCAGCAAGGGAAGAATGTAGGATATCCATATGGAGGATGGCCAGTGGCAAGCTATGCGCCTTATCTAGCTCAGTACATAGAGCCAATATACGAGCTTTTCTGTAAGCAACACACTCCAAAATTTTGAAGGGACAACCGACCCCTTTGAAGCTGAAGAATGGCTCATGAATGTAGAGCCTATTCTAGCACACATGAACCTCAGCAACGCGGATCGCATATCCTATGTTTCCTCTCTACTGAAAAAGGATGCTAGAATTTGGTGGGATTTGATACAACAGACTCATGATATCACCACCATGACTTGGGCTAGATTTGTGGAGCTATTTCACAAAAAGTACTACAATTCGACAGTCATCGCTACGTGGGTGGAAGAGTTTGCCAGTCTGAAGTAGGGAAATTTGATAGTAGTCGAGTACGCTCGATAATTTGATCGTCTAGCCAAGTTCGCACCAACGTTGTTCCCAACTGATTTCTTGAGGGTTACCAAGTTTAGAAGGGGACTTTGACCCAAGATTGAGTTAGGATTCAAGCTTTCAAACCCTAGAGCCACTTCTTACGTCGATGTTCTAGAAACGACTATAGAGGTGGAAAGGCTCCAAACAAATGTTAGTAAAGAGGAAGCAAGCAAGTCTGAACCCAAGCAGTAGAATTAGACACATAATGGTCGAAACCACAACAACAAACAACATAGCAATAATGGGCAGAAAAGAAAGCATCCTAATAATAAGCAAGCCGACGCTGACAAAAGAGCAAGGACAAATAACAATAATAATAGGTCGGGTTATGTGGAATACCCTCTATGCTCCAAGTGCCAGAAAAGACATCCTGGGGAGTGTCGTGCAAACACCAAAGGCTGTTTAAATTGTGGCGAGGAAGGTCATCGGAAAAAGGACTGTCTGCAGCTTAAACAAGAAGAAAATAAGGACAACAAGAAGGTTCCAGCCAGAGTCTTCACCTTGACCCAGGGAGAAGTCGAAGCTAGTAATAAGGAGGTCAAAGGTCAGCTTCCTATCCTCAATAATATATGTTCAGTATTTTTTTATTCGGGAGCAACACACTCCTATATCTCATTAGGAATGATAGAGAAATTAGACAAACCTTGTGAAAGATTTAGAAATAGGTTTGTTATGGAACTTCCTTCGGGCGAAATAGTTCTATAATCACGAAAAATACAAGGAGTATTGATCAAAGTCGAGGGCACAGAGCTAGAAGGAGACCTGATAGAGCTAGAGATCAAGGACTTCAACGTAATACTGGGCATGGACTGGCTAGCAAGACATGGCGCAACCATCGACTATAGACGCAAGCAAGTAACGTTCGAAACTCCTGATGGTCAGAAACTATGTTTTATGGGAATGGTTTCAGGACTACGGAAGCCGCTTATCTCATCTCTCAAAGCTCAGCGGATGATAGAGAAAAAATGTCACACATTCTTAGCAAGTGTCACGGTTGTGGCAAGAAACACCATTAAAGGTTGGAGATGTTTGCATTATAAAGGAATTTCCAGAGATATTTCTTGACGACTTACTAGGGTTCCACCCTACACGGGAAATTGACTTCACAATCGAACTAGTACCAAGAACCGAGCCTATCTCAAAGGCACCATACCAGATGGCACCTACCAAACTCAAGGAGTTGAAAAAGCAGTTGCAAGAACTCTTAGACTTGGGTTTCACCAGACCGAGCCATTCACCATGGGGAGCATCAGTTCTATTTTTGAAGAAGAAGGATGGAAGCATGCAGATGTGTATCGATTACCATAAGCTGAATAATGCGACTATTAAGAACTAGTATCACTACCCTAGATCGACGACTTATTTGATCAACTCCGAGGAGCGACTGTATTTTCAAAGATTCATCTACGGTCCGGTTATCACCAGCTCAAGGTAAGGGAAGAGGATATACCAAAGACAACTTTTAGGACTCGATACGGACACTAGGAGTTCCTAGTCATGTCTTTTGGTCTTACCAATGCTCTAGACGCATTTATGGACTTGATGAATCGGGTCTTCAAGGATTACTTGGACAAATTCTTCATAGTGTTCATTGACGATATTTTGGTGTACTCCAAGGATGAAGTCAAGCACGAGGAACATTTAAGACTGGCCATGCTGCGACTAAAGGAGCATCAACTTTATGCCAAGTTCAAGAAATGTAAATTTTGGCTATCATAAGTAGCGTTCCTCGGCCACATAGTATCCAAGGATGGAGTCACAGTAGACCCAACTAAGCTCGGGCTCTCTGACTTAAGGCAATTCCCGACTCCTTTGTTTTGAGCCTCGGCGCTTGAAGGGTTTTGAGCCCGTTGAGGGTTTTTCAGTGTGGTAACTCAAACCTTAGGGCTCGGGATCGATCCTACTACCTAATTTTGTAGAATGCAGCGTCCCGGAGGCTAGGACTCTGTTTGGAAACATTTTTCACTCATTTTGATGAGATTCTCTATTGTTTGTGACTAGGTTATCGTTAGGGGCTCGGAACCAGGATCATGCTCGACGGTCATTCTTAATACACTTTGCACTCGGACCTAAGGTAAGAAAACTGCACCCAAACCTGATTGTTGATTGTAACTATGAATAGGTCTCGACCCCTAAGAATGAACGTGAATTAGGTTATGCTTCAATGCTCTATATCTGGATAATTATTTAATGAATGCTTGCCTTGTTTGCATAGGTAGGGCTCGACCCTGTTAAGAAACATGGTTATTACCATGTTTGTGTTTAGTTGGTTAAGATACCATGATTTATATGTAAGCATATGTGTATTTGTTTGAAGTATGCTTATCGGTATCTGTATCTGTATGTTTGGTTATCTGAATGTCTGATCAAAGACTTGACTTATTAGTCAGGACGGAAATAGCGCTCTGCGCGTTGGTCGAGAGGCTTAGGCCCAATCAGGGACGTACTATTACGTTGGATGACCCTATGGCCATTGGAAAACAAAGCACTTGGCTAGCTCTATGGCTAGTTACTCAAAGCTAATGGCAAGGGCCCCAAGTGACTCTATGGCTACATAGCTAGGCCATAGGGCCCCGGGTTCACTCTACGATCAACTATTCAGGGCAGCGAGCCCCAGTATGATCCAATGATCATTTATTTGTAATTGTATGCATGCATTAGTAGGTTATTACTGCTGGGCATGCTAAATATGTATTTGGAATATGTATTACTGTTCATGCACATATCTAAGTTTTATTGTTGAGCCTTGGCTCACGGGTGCTATGTGGTGCAGGTAAGGGAAAAGGAAAGCTACACGAGCCATGAGTTGGAGAGCTTCGGTGGCGGCGTGTACATATGTGGTTGTTCATCCACCACGGCCAAGGATATCTCAGAGGAACTAGGGTTATATCCCTTATTTTTCTGCTTAGGCCTGCTAGTTGTAACTTTTGATTTGTATATACCCTTTTAAACATATGTTTGTAATATTTTGGGATCCCATGTATATATGATACTTTCAAATGAAAAGTCAGTGTTTCCTTTGACCAAAATTTTAACCCCAACCCTTGACATTAACCTTAGTTACACGTTTATAACCAAATGATTTGATTAGCAAGTCTGACACTATTTAAAAGTACACAGTGTAACGGTTCTGGATTAGGAGGACGTTACAACTGGGTATCAGAGCTACCAAGGTTTAAGGGTTCCTGAAGACTGGCCGGGCATGTACACTCGCCACTAAAGACAAGTTTGACTCAGGGTTTAGTAAATGTATATGCCTTATATGCATGCTTGTTTAGGGAGCATGAGGTATTTTGATAGATCCTGGCCCTGGCTTGTTGCATGAATGATAAAGAACATGCTTATAAGCATTGTTATTGCTTGTGAATGCAAAGGAATCACTTATTAGCGTTGTTATATGGACGTGTAGGTCAGAATGTGCTTATTATCATTGTTAATTGCATATAGGCTAGGAAATGCTTATTAGCACTATTAATACTGGCAGGGATTAAATAATATTCTTATTAGCATTGCTATACATGTATCAATGCTTGAACATGGTTATTTGCATTGCTAATTGCTTATGAATGCCAAAAATGCTTATTAGCACTGTTGTTTACTCATGAATATCAGGAAGTGCTTATTAGCACCATGATTGAATGTATTATGTGTGGGCATGCTAGCATTGCATCTGTTTGTTTGTTCAGTCTTGGACCGTCAGGCGACAAGAGGTATAGTTATTACTTACCTAACGGCCTGTTTGATCACTGCGGAGTGGAATAGTTATCAGTATGCTTTCTCGAAGGTCAGAGAGGTTGGTTGGCCAAGAGATACAGGTCAAGGAAGAGAATGACCAGGGCCAGACCCCACCGCCAGCTCCAGAAAACTAGCAACAAGTGCTTGTTGAAATGCAAGCCATGTTACAGAGGTAGGAAGATGAGATTCGCCTCTTGAGAAAGCATCAGGTTACAACAGGGAACCTACCGCCAACAGTACCAGTAGTGAAACAGGCAGGGGTTCCAGTGGCAGTACAGCCCCAAGCAGGGGGAGAAAGATGGGAACCCCTGTATGAGAGGTTCAGAAAACAACACCCTCCAATTTTTTAGGGTAGCTCAGACCCACTGAAGGTTGAGCAATAGATGACTATGATAACCATCATCCTGGATTTCATGAGGGTAGGTGGTAATGAGAGAGTGATATGTGCCACTTACATGTTTCAAAAGGATGCCCGAATATGGTGGGAGGTGGTATCCCAGACCAGGGCAGTAAACACTATGGAATGGGAAGAATTTAGAACTTTGTTCAATGAGAAATACTACAATGTCGTAGTTAAAACTACGAAGGGTGAAGAGTTTAGTAAGTTATTCAGGGAAACATGACAGTGACTGATTATGCCTTGAAGTTTGACATATTGGAAAAGTTTGTCAGGGATCTGGTGCCCACTGATGGGACTAGGAGAAAGAGGTTTCTCCAGGGGCTACAGCCTATGATAGCTCGGTATGTTTATATTACTATTGTGCAAGGAGTGACTACCTATGCACAGGTTGTGGGGAAGGCGCTTACAACTGAGAGCGTCGAGAATAAGATCTGGCGTGAGAATGCGACCAGAGGGGATTCTAGGAGGCCAGGACCTCCATTTGCAGGCTTTGGTAGGGGCGAAGGCCCTAGTGACCAAAAGAGAAAGACTCCAAATACAGTTTTAGCTCCAGTGCCAAATAGGAGGCCACGGGGCATACAGATTGTAACGTCTCAAATTACCTAATAAGGCTTAGGACCATTATTAGGAGGCCAGAATGGCAAATTATGTGTTTATGTGATATATATGTATATTATTATATGATTATGTGAGTTATATTATAATATGACTTGATATGCATGTTTAGGTATATTAAATATGCATGTGGCCCGTTTCTGATTAAAATGGCAACTTTCGTAATTTGGCCCGTTATAGGTATATTTTGCAAATATGTGATATATGTGTGAGACCACATTATTATGTGGATATGTTTGGGTTACTCGGCACAAGGCAATCCTAGGGAGCAAGCTAGTGGGAAAGTCACAATGGGACCAATACTTGACTCGGGGTTAGTCAAGGGGTATTTTGGGTATTTAGTACATTACTGGGATATTGGGTAATGGGAATGAATATTTGAGGATATATTGTAAGTTAGAAAGATTAGGAGAGAATTCTGAGGATTTTGACTATCTTGCCCTCGGGGACGTTTTTGGTTACCCCGAGCCTTGGGATTTGTTTAAGGTTACTTAAGCTCATAGTAACCTCTCAGAACTATAAAACTCATAAAACAGTCTCGTTCTCTCTCTCATTCTCTCACTTGACACTCGTTAGCGTTTTCAAAGAAAACTCGAGTTTAGCACTCAGATTCAAGCGAGGTTAGAGTCATAACGATTCTAGGAAAGATTAGAAAATTAATAGCCAGAGGATTTAGCTGGAAAACAACCTAATCAAAGGTAGTTTAAGCTTTGAATTTCTGAGCTTTGGTTTCCTTGAGTTTCTAGAGTTTTGATTTGAATTATTGATTTGGTGGAGGTTTTTGAGTGAGATGAGCTTGGGTTTTGATGGTGTTTATGTGTTGACATTGTTAGGGGGAGTTAATTCTGAGTTTGAGATTCAATTGGGTTGGATTTTGGGTGAAATTAGCTGAGGAAAATAGGGGAAATTATGGTTTCGCGGGGTCGCGTCGCGGCCCTGTTCTTGGGGCACCATGACCCGTGTGAACCCAGGGCCCAGGAGGGGTTCTGTTTCAGAGGCGCGCCACGACTCTCAGGGCCAAATCGCGACCTGTGTCTTGAATTTCAGACAAAGGGCTCTCAGTTCTGGGAGGCGCGCCGTGACCCTTAAGGTCAAGTCAATGCCCACCTAGGCATCTTTGGCAACCTTAGTTTGTTAGTAATGATGGACCCAAAATGAGTATGTTTTAAAAATTTATACTCGCAAGCGCACGAATCGTATATGGAATATAGTGTTCGTGTAAGCACGATATCGAACCCAAAGGAGTTGTCTAAAATCAAAAAGAAAACTATTTTAAACCAAAATTAATAAATTCTAACCTAGCTCCAAAGATTGATGAGATTTAATGTCATGAATATAAAATAAAATATTTAAAATAAAGCATTTTAAGAGAATGAAAATAACTCAATAATGATTTGAAAATAAGTGTTAAAAGAAAAGATTATTAAGATACTAGAATCCACAAAATGTAAGTTTAATAATATTTATTAGTATATTGATTCCCAAGTTTTAGTGATAGTTAAAATAATTCAAACTATCATTTTCCAAATAGATTTATAATTTTAAGCACAAATTACTTCTAAAAAGATAGGATTTTTCTTCACTTTTCAAAAATTATAATTTCAAAGTATTTAATGTGAATCAACCTAATGAAAAAACAAAAAATCAAATAACATTATTTATAAGACAAAATATAATAGTTTTGTTCTAAGCATGGATGTGTACAATTTAATGACACATCTTACATAAAGAATATTATATTTTTGCAAAATGAAGAACAAAGTGCATATTATCTAACAATCCAAAATATGAGATATTAAAGATGAAAGACATATATGAAGAAGAAAAATCCATAAACTTTGTTGCACTACAAGGGAAATCAACATACAACAAAAATATTACCTAGTTACAAGTTGCTTCATCATGATCTTAATAATCTTATGAAAAAGATTAGAAGCACATAACTAGAGTAGAAATTACAAAATAAATGACATACATACTTGCAAATGCTCTTGAAAAACCCAAAATGGAAGAGAGAATGGTAGAGAGAAAATAGGAGAAAAGAATATGGTAACCAAAAATTAAGCACCCCAAATATGGTCTTGAAATTCCATATTTATAGCCAAAATGAGATTATTAAAATAATCAATTTAAATTAATTAAATTGATTAGATTAATTAAATCAAATAAATATGATATGTAGAGGTAAATTATAAGGTGTAATGATGATGTTGTGGTGAAAAATGTGTAGAAAAATGGGTAAAAAGTTGGCATTTTGGACATAGGGGACATTGTGGGCTCAAGATGATTGTTGGTGGCTGGTTGGGTGGCTGGGCAGGCGGTTGTGCCGTGTCTTGGGCTGGGGTGGCAGGTGGTTTCGGCTGGGCTTGTTTACTGGGTCGAATGGCTGGCAGCTGAGGAAGACTGATCGTGGGCTGAAGTGGTGGGCTGCTGAAGGTGGCATTCTTGTTGATGAGGGACTTGTTGCTGCTGAGTGAAGGCTAAATGGAGGAGCTGGTGAGGTGGATAGCAGGCGTACGGCTTGCTGCTAGAAGGTTGACCGTTGAAGTGGAGATGGAAGGAAGGGATAGTCTTCGGCTGGCTGGGTGATTGATGTTGGGTCGGCTGGGATGTGGCAATGGCTGAGGAGCAGCAAAGAAGAGGGCCTGGAGTTGGGCCTGGGAAATGGCCAGCAGGCTTGGTGGAGTGAATGCCATTTTCTTTTAAATTTGCCACTTTTTTCTTTCTTTTCTTTACTTTTCAAAGCCCAAAAAATATACAACTTACTCCCTACAAAATAAACATAAATCAAATCAAAATAAAATATTTTCAACTATAAAATAAATCATATTAATTCATTGAAGATATTAATTAAAACTTAATTTAATTTAAACATTAAAGCTCAAAATTGCATCTTTTTACTCCTAACTTAAAAATATTAATTTTAAATAATTAAACTATAACATAAAACAATAAAATATCTATAAAAACATATAAAAATCTAGAAAACTACAATAAGACTAATAAATTAAAAATTACTTAAGAACTTAATATTTTAATTAAAAACCCAAGAACTAAGCAACAATTAGCATATAAAATATGGTAAAATAACTCTATTTTGTAGAGTTATCAAATAACGAGAACTCAAACCTAAGGGCTCGAGATTGATCCTACTACTTGGTTTAGTAGAGTTCGACGTCTCGGAGGCTAGGATTAGGTCCGGAAGCCTTTATTCGCTCATTACTAATGGGATTTTGTACTTGGTTGTGACTGGGTTATCACTAGGAGCTCGGAACCGGGATCGTGCTCGAGGGTCGTTCATTCTTAACCTATGCTTGGAATAAATGTAAGAAAATTGTACCCGTATGTGATACATGTGATTATGGCTTGGCCCAAATTGTTAAATAGGAGGATGAATAGGTCATGAACACCCGAGAATGTGCATGATTCTGATTATGCTTTTGATCGTTGATTAAGCATGCTAAATGCTTTGTATTTGGATATCTGATATATGATATATATGCTTGTCTGCATTATTTGGTTTAGAAAGGCTTGACTTATGATTCAAGGACAGCAATATTGTTGAGCGTTGGTCGCAAACCATTGACTTATAAGTCAAGGGCGGCAATAGCACACTAAGCGCTGGTCGTTTTGGTTAAGCTAACCAGGAGCGCATCATACACTTTTTCGACCCAATGGTCATGGAAAAACTCAGCGCCAGGTATGCTAAGCCAGCTCCAAGGCTGGTTATATAGAGGATAGGGCAAAGGGCCAAGGGGTGACTTATTAATCTCATATCCCAGAGCTGGGCCCCGGACTTGACCCATTAGTCAAGAATGCAATTAGCACGTTGAGTGCTGGTCAAAAGCATTGACTTATAAGTCAAGGATGAAAATAGCGTTGAGCGCTAGTTGAAAAACATTAACTTATAAGTCAAGGGCAACAATAGCACGCTGAGTGCTGATCGAAAGAATTGACTTATAAGTCAAGGCCGACAATAGCATGCTGAGCGTTGGTCGATATGGTTATGCCTAATCAGGAGCGTGACATACACTTGATCGACCTATTAGTCATGGAAAATTATAGCGTTGGGTACGCCGGTCTAGCTCCAAGGCTGGTTATATAGAGGATAGGGCAAAGGGCCCCGGGTTGACTCATTAGTCCCATACCCTAGGGCACTGAGCCCCAGTATGATTTATTAATCATGTATTAAAGCGTTGAGCCCCAGTATGATTCATTAATCATCTATCTTGGGCTATTGGCCGCATATGATGTTGTAGTCATTTATATGAATAGTATGCATGCATGAGTAGGGTTATTATTGCTAGACATACTTATTATGATTTGGTAACATGTTGTTGACTACTTATGAGCATGTTTAAGTTTTCTTGCTGAGCCTTGGCTCACAGGTGCTTTGTGGTGCAGGTAAGGGGAAAAGAAAGCTGGACCATCCTTGAGTTGGAGAGCATAGGTGATGATGTGTACATATGCGGCTGCTCGACCACCACAGCCAAGGTTTTAAAGAGGAACTAGGGTCAAACCCTATTTTTCCATTTGGGTCGGATGTTTGTAACTTTTCAATTGTAGTTAACCTTTTTAAATGTATTTTGGGATCCCATGTATGGAAGTAAATGTTTTAGTGAAACGGTTCTTTTGACCAAAAATTTTAACCCAAAACTATTAATCACGTTTAGTTACACGATTATGGCCAAATGACTCGTTTAGCTAGTGTAGCACTATTTAAAATACACAGTGTAACAATCCCTAAGTAGTATGGAATTACACAGATTGGCTGCCAGGGTGGCGGTGAGACCTGGAAGGAATTCCAAGAGTATACTCGGTGCAGGAGGCGCCATATTGGGGAATGTCGGGCGAAGGCCTATTTCGTCTGTGGGAGTGTGGGACACTTGAAGATGAATTGCCTGAAAGCCAGAAAGGAAGATCCCAAGAAGGTGGACAGCCTGACGCCAGCTCGGGTATTCACCTTGACCCAGGCGGAGGCCGAGGCTAGTCCCTCGGTGGTTACAGGTCAGCTTTCTAGCGTTGGGACCCTTTATACTATTTTGATTGAGTCAGGTGCTACGCACTCTTTTATTGCTAATAGGAATATGGATGGACTGTGTAGGCCATATGACTATTATCCTGTGGTTTTTGGTACCATGCTGCCTGCTGGGGAGTTCGTGGTTTCCAAGAGATGGGTTAGATCACTACCAATGATAGTGGATGGCAAGGAGTTGTCAGTTGACTTGATAGAGTTGGCTATGACCGACTTTGACATAATTCTGGGTATAGACTAGTTGGAGAAGTCTGGGGCAATGATAGATTGCAAAAAGAAGATGGTAACTTTTGAGCCTGAGGGTGAGGACCCTTTGTATTCGTTAGCACTGTGCATGGACCTCCTATACCTATGATATATGTACTTAGTGCTAGAGACCTATTGCAGTGGGGATGCATGGGATTCTTAGTTAGCATGGTAGAACCACTCAGGTCGTGTCAGTGGGACCAGGACAGACCAGATTAGTGTGTGAGTTTCTTGATGTATCTCCAGAGGATCTGGCAGGGTTACCTCCACACAGGGAAATAGAGTTTGTGATTGAATTGGCGTTAGGGACAGAGCCAGTGTCTAGGGCACCTCATAGGATGGCTCCAGCAGAGTTGAAGGAACTAAAGGTTCAATTACAAGAGTTACTAGACTTGGGATTTATCAGGCCCAGTTTCTCTCCATGGGGCACACCATTTATTTTTGTTAAGAAGAACAATGGTTCTCTGAGGATGTGTATCAATTATAAAGAACTGAACAAGTTGACTATCAAGAATAGGTATCCTCTGCTAAGGATTAATGATCTATTTGATCAATTACAAGGTAGGACGGTATTCTCCAAGATAGATCTTCGATCTGGTTATCACCAGTTGAGGATCAAGGAGGAAGATATACCAAAGACAACTTTTCACACCAGGTATGAGCATTTTGAGTTTTTGGTAATGTCATTTGGACTGACTAATGCCCTAGTAGCATTTATGGATCTGATGAATAGGGTGTTCTAATCTCAGATTGGTACTACAGAGGCTAAGAGAACACAAGATGTATGTGAAATTCAAGAAGTGTGAGTTATGGTTGCCACAGGTGACTTTCTTAGGTCACTTAGTCATTAAGGATGGAATTATGGTGGATCCAACGAAGATTGAGGCGGTCTGAGATTGGCCAAGGCCGAAGAATGCTTTAGAGATCAGAAGTTTCTTGGGATTGGCAGGTTATTAAAGACGCTTTGTGGGGGGGTTTTCCAAGATTGTGTCGCCATTTACTGAGTTGACACACAAGAATAATAAGTTCATATGTTAAGACAGGTGTGAAGACAGTTTCCAGAGACTGAAGAATAATTTGATCACCGCTCCAATTCTGAGTCTTCCTATAGATCAGGACAAGTTTGTGGTTCATTGTGACTTGTCCAAGAAGAGTCTTGGTTGTGTCCTTATGCAGAAAGGGATGGAGATTGCCTATGCATCACGTCAACTGGAGGAGTTTGAGTTGAGCAAAGGTACCTCACACATGATCTGGAACTTGCAGCAGTGGTTTTTGCACTGAAGGTGTGGCGGCACTACTTATATGGTGAAAAGTGTGAGATATACACATATCACAATAATTTGAAATAATTCTTCTCCCAGAAGGATTTGAACATGAGGCAGAGGCGTTGGTTAGAGCTGGTGAAGGATTATGATTGTGAGATCCTTTATCACCCTGGGAAAGCCAACGTGGTAGCAGATGCCTTAAGCTAGAAGGGTCTGAGACAGTTCTATAGTGCCAGGCAAATATCTAGAGAGTTGGCTGAGGATATGACTAGGGCAGGTAATGAGCAAGTGGTGGGCCAATTAGCCAACATCACCCTGCAGTATACTCTTTTGGAGAGGATTAAGGAGAAGCAGTTAAGTGACCCACAGTTGGGAAAGGTCAGAGGGGACGTCCTAGTTAGAGTAGCTAAGGACTGCACAGTGTCAGACATTGAGACACAAGGATCGGATCTGCGTTCTAATGGACACTGGGATCAGACGGGATTTCTGGATGAATCTCATACTACCCCTTATTCTCTACATCCAGGCACCACGAAGATGTACCAGAATCTGAAAGTTTTATATTGATAGCCTGTGATGAAGAAGGACGTGATTGAGTAAGTGACAAGGTGTCTGGCGTGTCAGCAGGTCAAGGCAGAGCATCAGAGACCAGCAAGGCTGTTGCAACCTCTGGATATCCCAGAGTGGAAGTGGGAGGCCATCACAATGGATTTCGTGGTAGGATTGCCCAGGACAGTTGTAACGACCCAAAATTACTAATAAGGCTTAAGGGCCTTGATTAGTGTGCCGGAAGGGCATAATTGGAGGTTATATGAATTAATGGTGAGAAGGCATGTTTATGAGTATTGAATAAGCATGCAGGCCCTGTTTGGCTGGTAAGAGCATAATTGTAATTTTGGCCCATTAGGGCATAAACGTGATTATTTGTGATAAACTGTTGAGACCACATTATTATGTGGATATATGTGTTTGCAGCTTTCGGCACGAGGCGATCCTAGGGAGCAAGTAGCGGGAAAGTCACAACGGGACCCAGTACTTGACTTGGGACAAGTCAAGGGGTACTTCAGGTGTTAAGTGCTTATTTGGGTTATCTGGTTATGGAAATAAATAATTGGAGATATATTTGAGGTTAGGAAGCTTAGGTGGGAATACTGGGGAATTTTACCATTTTGCCCTCGGGGACGTTTTCAGTACCTTGAGCCTCGGGATTGACTTAATCAGTTAAGGATAGATAAGAAAAAATTTATAAAGTGGTAGAACAAGGCCAACCGACCTTCTTCCTCTCTCTCTCTCTCTTTCTCTCTGAAAGGAACCACAGAAATAAGAGGAGATTGGCTGGAAATTCAGAGAAATTGAGCTGAGACTTTGGAGATTAGCTCAGAGTTAGCTAAAGGATCTAATCAAGAGTTAAGGTAAGTTCTCAGTTTCATCCTTGGTGGTTAAATTATGTGTATATAGCTGAGTTTTAAGTGTTTATGGGTTTTGGAATTAAAGGTTGAATTTGGGCAGAAAGCTTGGGAGTTAGCTCAGTGAGTGTTTGGAGGATGGATTCTTCAATGAAGGTAAGCTCCAATTTGTGATATAGTGTTTGAATTCTGGGTTTTCTGACTGGTTTTGGAGTTCTTGAGTGTGTGGGTTTTAGAAATTAAAATGGTGTTTTTATGGGTTTCTAGACTAGATTTCTGTTGGCTTATGTTGCTGAAATCGTGCTAAAGTGTTTGTGATAATTGGAGTATAGTAGTGGGATGGTTATGGGTGGTTTTGAGTGAGGTTTGGGTGTTAAAAATGGTGATTTTTCTAGGCTCAAAGGGGTTGGGCCGCGGCATAGTTCTTGGTGTGTCGCGGCCCTCTGAGGCTGATGGGTGCTGGAGATGGAGGGCAGGCCGCGACATGGGGTTTGTAGGGCCGCGACCCATGTCAGTTTCTGGGTGAGGTTGAGCCTCTGTTTGGGGCCATGCCGTGGCATAGAGGGGCTTGAGCCACGGCCCTTAAGGATATTTGTGTTTTTTGGTTTTTAAGCGTGGGAACCTAACCTAGGGTGCTCGGGATCGAACCCACTACCGTGTTTGGTGGAATTCGATGTTCCGGAGGCTAGAACTCTATCCGAAAACCTTTATACAATTATTGATGGAATTCTGTATCATGGTTGTGACTAGGTTTACGCTTGGGCTCGGGGCAGGATCATGCTCGGGGGTCGTCTTTCTTCATCAAAGCACTTGGAAATAAAGGTAAGTAAACTGCACCTGTATATGTGGATAGGATGGGACTAAGTGTTCGTTTGTATGCATTGTTATATGATTATGATAAACCATGTGAGCATGTTGGGACTAAGATTTCCCTATAATTGTATGAATGTGATGAGATGGGATTATGCCATGGGGACATGTGATAAATGGCCTAAGAGTGCCGAAATCAATATTTGCGCACAGAGCACGGCTCGACCACTGGTAGCTGAGGACAGCTTAATAGTCACTAAGCTCGGCTTAAGCGGGCCGGAGTTAGTGGGGTGAGCACTGGGCTTGGCCTAAGCGAGCCAACGTTGTTGCTTGACGTGCATACTTTTGTTAATTGTTGTGTATGATATGTTGAATATCTGGAACTAGATCATTGGTTATTAACTGAAGTCCTGGATTGAATGAGTGTTATGGCTTGCTGGGTAATTGAAAAATGTCTTGTAAATCATTTGGTTATGCTTTGTGAACTACTTAGTTGTTGATATTGATTGTAATATGATGTTATGTTTTCTTGCTGGGCCTTGGCTCACGGGTGCTATGTGGTGCAGGAAAAGGCAAAGGTAAGAAGGTTCAACCATGGGTTGGAGAGTTCTAGGGGCGAGGTGTACATTGTCAACTGCTCGGCCGCCATGGTCGAGGGTTTGTACAGGGACGGAAACCTAAAATGTGTATTTTTCCATTAGAGTGGCTTGACTATTTATAAGATTTGGAAATTCTGTAATTACGTTATTTAAACCCTGATTTGGGATCTCATGTACCAAACATTTATTTTAATGAAAATTATTCGTTTATCTCCAAAATCTTTTAAACCTAACCTGCTTATGTCATTAGATTCACATTTTTATTTAAATGACTTGATTAGCAAGTCTCGCACTATTTCAAACACACAGTGTAACGGTCTTGGTTATCCAGTATGTTACAACAATGGGCAGCACGATTCAATTTGGGTCATTATGGATCAGTATACGAAATCAGCTCACTTTCTACCAATGAGAACAAACTACACTGTTGACCAGTATGCAAATCTCTATGTGAGAGAGATAGTTCGCCTTCATGGGACTCTGAGGTCTATTGTGTATGATAGGGACTCTATCTTTACTTCCAAGTTTTGGGCAAGTTTGTAGAGGGTGATGGGTACACAGCTAAATTTTAGTACAGCTTATCATCCTCAAACTGATGGTCAGTCTGAGAGGACTATCCAGATATTGGAGGACATGCTTAGAGCATGTGTATTGGAATTTGAAGCGCCTGGAGCAAATATTTTCCTCTGATAGAATTTTCCTATAATAATAGCTACCAGTCGACTATTGGAGTGGCACCTTATGAGATGTTGTATGGTAGGAAGTGCAGATCGCCCATTCACTGGGATGAGATGGGTGATAGGAAATATTTGGGTCCTGAGGCAGTTCAGAGGATCACTAAGGCTATTGAAAAGATTAGAGCTCGGATGCTCGTGTCTCAGAGTAGACAAAAGAGTTATTTGGACCCAAAGCGGAGGAACATGGAGTTCTAGGTGGGAGACTATGTCTTTCTTAGGATTTCACCACTGAGAGGGGTGAAGATATTTTTGAAGATGGGCAAGCTGAGCCATAAGTTTGTTGGCCCATTTGAGATCCTAGAGAGGATCGGTCAGGTGGCCTATAAGTTGGCCTTACCCCCTACACTGTCTAGTCTGCACAACGTATTTCATATTTCCATGCTGAGGAAGTATGTATCAAATGAGACTCATTTATTGAGTTACGAGGATCTGGAACTAAAGATAGATTTGTCCTATGAGGAGCAGCCAGTTCATATTTTAGGCATGAAGGACAAGGTCCTGAGGAACAAGACTATACATTTAGTTAAGGTATTATGGAGGAACAACAAGGTCGAGGAATCGGCCTGGGAGCTGGAGGCAGATATGCAAAATCAGTATCCCGAGCTATTCACGTAAAATCTCGAGGATGAAATTTGTGTAAGGAAGGGATAGTTGTAACGTCCCAAATTACCTAATAAGGCTTGGGGCCTTGATTAGGGGGCCAGGATGAAAATTTATGAATATTATATGTTTATGTGATATATATATATCGATGCGTTTAATTGTGTGATTATGTGAGTTATATGATAATATGACTAGATATGCATGTTTAGGTGTATTAAATATACATGTGGGTGCATTTCTTATTATAAGAACAATTTTCGTAATTTGACATGTTATGGGTATATTTGGCATATATGTGTTATATGTGTGAGACCACATTACTATATGGATAAATCTAGGTTACTCGGCACGAGACGATCCTAGGGAGCAAGTTAGCTGGAAAGTCACAACGGGACCTAATACCCAACTCGGGGCGAGTCAAGGGGTATTTTGGGTATCTAGTACATTATCGGGTTATCGGGTAACAGGAATGAATATTCGAGGATATATTTAGTATTAGTGAGATTAGGATGGAATTCCGGGAGTTTTCACCATTTTGCACTCGGGGACGTTTTTGGTACCCTGAGCCTCGGGATTTTCTTAAGGTTACTTAGAGTCTGAATAAACCTCACAAAACACAAAAAAAAAAAAAAAACAAAGGAAACGATCAACACTTTCTCTCTCTCTCTCTCTCTCTCTCTCTCTCTCTCTCTCTCTCTCTCTCTCTCTCTCGGCATACTTTCACTCATTCAATTCCTTGGGAATTCTTGCGGTTTAAGGAGAATGAGGCTAATTTAGGCTCGGGATTACTTGGGGAAAGGCTTACCATCGATTAGGGCAAAAGAGGTAACAAATTCTAGCCCTAAATCTCTGTGTTTTCTGGTTTTTAGTTAAGTTCTTGGAGTTTTAGAAACTCAGTTATGAGTTGGGAATTTGATGGGGTTTTGGCCAACTTTTTACTTGGGTTTTAAAGGTTTTGGGCTATTGAATTGATTGGGGACCTTACTTTTGAGTATTAGCCATGTTGGGATAAGTTTTCGAGGGGGTTTTCTTTGAGGAAAATTGAGGAAAAACAGGGTTTTCATGTCGACTCGCGGCCCTGTTCTTGGGGCGTCGCGACTCTCTTGAATGTTGGGAGAAGCAGGTGCCTTCAGGCCATTTAAGCCATAGCGTCTGCTAGGGCGTGCCGCAGCGCATGTCGAATCATAGGAGAGCTCGGGCTCTCTGAATTAGGGTGGGCCACAGATCCTTTATTTTGAGCTGCGACGCTTTAAGGGTTTTGAGCCCCGGGAGGGATTTTGAGTTGGGAACTCAAACCTAAGGGCTCGGGATCGATCCTACTACCTGGCTTAGTAGAATTCAACGTCCCAGAGGCTAGGACTCGGTCCAGAAGCCTTTATTCGCTTGTTTTGATGAGATTCTCTATTGGTTGTGACTAGGTTATCGCTAGGGACTCGGAACCAGGATCGTGCTCGGGGGTCGTTCTTAATACACTTTGCACTCGGACCTAAAGTAAGAAAACTGCACCCAATACGTGATTCATGTGATTAGGGCTTGGCTCGTTTGTTTATTATAACTATGAATAAGACTTGGCCCATGAGAATGAACATGGACTAGGTTATGCTTCAATGCTCTAAATCTGGACAATTTTTTAATAAATGCTTGTCTTGTTTGCATAGGTAGGGCTCAGCCCTGTTAAGGAACATGGTTATTGCCATGTTTGTGTTTAGTTGGTTAAGATACCATGATTTATGTGTATGCATATTTTTATTGTTTGAAGTATGCTTATTGGTATCTGTATCTGTATGTTTGGTTATCTGAATTTCTGATCAAAGCCTTGACTTATTAGTCAAGGGCGGCAATAGCGCGCTGCGTGTTGGTCGAGAGGTTTAGGCCCAATCAGAACGTACTATTACGTTCGCCAACCCTATGGTTGTTGGAAAACAAAGCTCTATGGCTAGTTACTCAGAGCTAGGAGCAAGGGTCCCAAGTGACTCTATGGTTACATAGCTAGGGCATAGGGCCCCGGGTTGAGTCTATGGTCAACTATTCAGGGCAGCGGGCCCCAGTATGATCCAATTATCATTTATTTGTAATTGTATGCATGCATGAGTAGGTTATTACTGTTGAGCATGCTAGATATGTATTTGGATATGTATTTACTGTTCATGTACATGTCTAAGTTTTCTTGTTGAGCCTTGGCTCACGGGTGCTATGTGGTGCAGGTAAGAGTAAAGGAAATCTAGACCAGCCATGAGTTAGAGAGATTCAGTAGCGGCATGTACATATACGGCTGCTCGTCCACCATGGTCGAGGATATCTCAGAGGAACTAGGGTTGTATCCCATATTTTTCCTATTAGGCTGGCTGGTTGTAAATTTTAATTTGTATATACCCTTTTAAACATATGTTTGTAATATTTTGGGTTTCCATGTATGTATGCAACTTTCAAATGAAGAGTCTCCTTTGACCAAAAATTTTAACTCTAACCCTTGACATTAACCTTAGTTACACGTTTATAACCAAATGACTTGATTAGCAAGTCTGACGCTATTTAAAGGTACACAGTGTAACGGTCCTAGATTAGGAGGACATTACAAATGTCATGTCCATAATTGTTATGGAAGCAACAGAATTTGCTAGTGTCTCTCTTGCTTATATCCTTCTTGATAGGA
This sequence comes from Humulus lupulus, assembly GCF_963169125.1. Lineage (NCBI taxonomy): Eukaryota > Viridiplantae > Streptophyta > Magnoliopsida > Rosales > Cannabaceae > Humulus > Humulus lupulus. Next base: position 67,679,078 of record NC_084799.1, read on the forward strand.
TTTGGTTTCCTATAGGGCACTTCAGCCTATGTAGCTTGAAAGACTTTTGCTTGTGACCCTAAGAGCATAGAATAGGTGGTAAAACGAGGAATGTCTTCTTGTGGATTATCATTGTTCTTTGCCCATTTATTGTCATTTTTATTTCCACTACTAGAATTATTATTTTGTTTGTCACTGTTCTGATTATTCTTGTTACCATTACCATTCGTTGTCTGGTTCTGGTTAGCTGCTTTAGTATTTTTGGTGTGTGCAGTACTGGTTCCTGCTTGGTTGGCTTAATCAGCTTTCTGTATAACTTCTTCCAGTTTTATAAACGTGTATGCTCGATCTAGAAACTCTCTTGTTAAGTAAACAATTTTTCTTCTAAGGTTGGTCCATAAAGGACCTTTAACTTGGATACCAACCATGATGGCCATTAGCTTCCCATCATCGCTAACTGTTTTGGATTTGGAAGCCTCTTGCATAAAACGCTGCACATAACTTGAGGGGCTCGTTGGGTCCTTGCTTATTATCAACGACGTCATTAAGCTCGGCTAGTAGAATATGAGCAGCAAAGAATTGTGAGTAGAAGAGTCTCACAAATGTGTCCCAGGAATTAATGGTTCCAGGCTCTAGTTTAAAGAGCCATTATTGTGCATATTCATCAAGGGTAGCAGGAAAGATCCTATAGTGAACATCATCTCTTACTCCTTGAAGATCCATTTGTATTTCAAAGTTGTTCACGTGTGAGATTGGATCTTCCTTGCCCGTGTACATCTTCCATGTTTGCATCTTGAACTTGGGAGGAATGGTAAATGCATTGATTTGATCAAAAAAATGAGATCCTTTCCTTCTCTTTAAGTTGATATCAGTTAATTTCAGGGCAGTAAACTCTTGAACCATCTTAGTAAGGGCATCAAATTGTGCTTGAATAGCTGGAGCAAGTAATGACACAACTGTTGGTGCAGCAACTGGGAGTGCGCTGCACCTTCTCCTCATGGTACTGAAGGGAACTGGTGCAATGAGTACCACAACATTAGACTCATTTCCTTCTCGAAGCTGGTCAAGGACATCTCGCAAATCGTGTCCTCTGCTTCCAAGTTTATCGAAGACACTGCCTCTTCTAGGTTGTCCCCAGCATTTTGGCTATCTGCTTGAGGAGTGCCAGGAGGTGGTCTTGCTGGACAATTTGCTGGCTCTTGCTGCGTTGGTGGGACAAACAGTCCTTCCAACTGCATGTTTTCCCTAGCATGTACGTTTTGAGGCCTAGGTGACCTTGGCGAAACAAATTGTCCTCTTGGATGCCCATCATTATGATGATCGTCATAATATTGATTGTCATAGAGTTGGTAGAACTGGCTATCCCCTTCATCTTCATCAAATCTATCCTGGTAGTATGTTGGATAGTTGTTGTTGGCTTCTTGGTCTTTCCTTCATCTATTTCTTCTTGGAGGGTAACCATGATTTCATCCAGCATGACGAGGTGGTTGGCCTCGATTTTGACTAGCTGGCCCTTCATTCCTTGGTTGTAATGACCCAAATTTCCTAATAAGGCTTAAGGCATTGATTAGGAGGCCGGGAGGACCATAATTGATTTATTATGCAATTAAATGATTATATGCATGTTTAGGTGTATTAAATATGCATGTAAACTCATTTCTGATTAATTGGGTGATTTTCATATTTTGGCCATTTCGGGTATATTTGGCATATATGTGGCATGTGTGTGGTGCTTCATTATTATTTGGTTATGCTAGGGTTACTCAGCATGAGACGATCCTAGGAGGTAAACTAGTGGGAAAGTCACAACGGGATTCATTCTTGACTCGGAGTGAGTCAAGGGGTATTTTGGGTATTTAGTACATTACCGGGATATTGGGTAGTGGGAATGATTATTTGAGGATAAATTGGGAGTTAGTAAGATCAAGGGGAAATTTTGAGAGTTTGGAATATTTTACCCCCGGTGGGCGTTTTCGGGACCTCAAGCATTAGGATTTTCTTAAGGCTACTTAAGCTTGAAGTAACCTGTTAAGAAATTAAAAGAACATTCAGAACGTTCTCTCTCCTTCAAAGTTCCATTTTCGCCACCCGATCACATTTTCAAAGGAAACTTGAGTTCTAGGACTTGGATTCAAGCGAGGATCGAGGCATAGCGATTCCAGGGAAGATTATAAGCTTATTAGTCGGAGGATTTAGCTGGGAAACAACTCAATCAGAGGTAATTCAAGTTTTAAGTTCTTAATTTTTAAAGTTTTTATGCTTGGATTGGATTTTGTGTTTTGATGAGTTTTTGGATGAATTGAAGCTCGGGGGATGATTCCACCACCCTGTTTGGTGGAATTGGAGGTCTCGAGAGAGTGTGGGATTGGTCCCGGGATTGGGTTTTTAAAACTTGAACTCATTGAAACACCGTTTATGGTTATGACTAGGTTATCGCTAGGGGCTTGGAATCAGGATTGTGCTCGAGGATCATTAATTGGTAACCTATGCTTGGACCAAAGGTAAGAAAACTGCACCCAGTATGTGATGCATGTGATGCATGAGATACATGTGATTAGGGCATGACATGAATATTGAATATGAGATTGATCAGTGTTTGAGTCTCTATAAATGTGCATGATCATAATTATGCTAGTGACTGTTAAGTAAGCATGTTGAATGCCCTACATTTGGATATTTGACATATGATATATGCCTGATTGCATTGCTTACTTGTGAGTGGAACTAACTCCATAGTCAGAATCGGCAATGATGTTAGTTTTGACTGTGAAGTTGGGACTCATTAGTCAAGTTCAACAGTAGTACTGAGCACTGGTCGTATAGAATTGACGTATGAATCAAGAACGGTACTAGCATGTTCAATGCAGACTAAAAAGATTAGATCATTGAATGAATCATCATGAACATTAATGCTTGACCAACCTCAAGTTCGATGAAAATTAAAATGCGCTTGTCTAGCCTAAAGGCTAGTTACTGAGAGCCAGGGCCAAAAAGGCTCAGGTGACTGCATCATCACATGAATATGGGTGCTGAGCCCAAGTTCGTGACTCACTCATCAGTAACTTATCTGATTAGGGCTACAAGCCCTTGCATGATTACCAGTATCTCAAAGTGTTAATCACTCATTTTATTAGGGTGTGAATCCCAAGTTTGTGACTCCATAGTCACTCATGTGATTAGGGTGCAAATCCCAAGTTTGTGACTCCATAGTCACTCATCTGATTAGGGTGCAAATCCCAAGTTTATGACTCCATAGTCATTCATCTGATTAGGGTGCAAATCCCAAGTTTTTGACTCCATAGTCACTCATCTGATTAGCACAATCATTTACTTGGACTTATTTGCATGCATAAATAGGGCTATTATTGCTAGGCATGCCTATTATGATTTAGTGACATGTTATTACTGTTCATCAGCATATTGAGCAAGTTTGTGACTCCATAGTCACTCATCTGAGGTGCAAAGCCCAAATTGGTGACTCCATAGTCACTCATTTGATTAGCACAATCATTTACTTAGACTTATTTGCATGCATGAATAGGGCTATTATTGTTAGGTATGCCTATTATGATTTAGTGACATATTATTACTGTTCATGAGCATATTGAGTTTTCTTGCTGAGCTTCAGCTCATGGGTGCTATGTGGTGCAGGTAAAGGCAAAAGAAAGCTGGACCATCCTTGAGTTGGAGAGCTTAGGTGACGATGTGTACATATGCGGCTGCTAGACCGCCACTGCTGAGGGTTTAAAGAGGAACTAGATTTTGCTGCTTAGGTCGGCTGGTTGTAAATATTTTATTGTAATTAACCTTGAAAATATATTTTTGGGATCCCAATGTATACAGTAAACGTTTTAATGAAACATTGTATCTTTGACCAAAAAATTTTAACCCTAAACCGTTAATCACATTTAGTTACACGATTATGTCCAAATGGCTCGATTAGCGAGTTTTGCACTGTTTAAAATGCACACCGTAACGGTCTCTGGGTAGTCGGGCGTTACATTGGTTGTCGGAACTACTAACCAGGTTCAGGATTAGGAGGTTGTCCTCCTTTTGAGACTGCACGCCTTGGTTGTTCATTAGCAGGCCTTCTAGTTCCAGACACTTTTCTGGCGCAACCTTGCTCTCTGTTTGGCAGCATTTGTTCATTAGAAATGACGAGAGCAGGAATTGAATTGGTAGTTGGTAAGCTAGCCAACATTATCTTCAGTCCACACTTCTTGAGAGAATCAGAGAAACGCATGAGGAGGATCCTCAGTTGATGATACACAGGGAGAATGTCTTAGCTGGAGTGACTAGAAACTTTACTATTTCAAAGGCAGATTTGTTGAGATATAAAAATCAGATTTGTGTTTCAGTGGATGCTGGTATCAGGCTAGAGATTCTGAATGAGTATCATACCACTCTGTATTCTCTACATCCGGGTACGACGAAGATGTACCAAGATTTAAAGGCTCTGTATTGGTGGCTAGGAATGAAGAAGGACGTGGTGGATTACGTGGCCAAGTGTTTAACCTGTCAGTTGGTGAAGGTTGAACACCAAAGGCCAGTAGGGTTGCTGCAGTCTTTAGGGATCCCACAGTGGAAGTGGGAAGATATTACCATGGACTTCATGATTGGATTTCTGAGAACAGTAGGGCAACATGATTCGGTGTCGGTGATTGTAGATAGGTATACCAAATCAGCCCACTTTCTAGCCGTTAGAACAAATTTTATGGTGGAGCAGTATGCCGAATTGTACATGAAGGAGATTTTGCGTCTTCATGGGACTCCGAAATCGATAGTGCCAGACAGGGACCCCACCTTCACCTCTAAGTTTTGGGAAAGCCTGTAGACGTCTATGGGCACGCAGTTGAGATTCAATATAGCCTATCATCCTCAGACGAATGGACAGACTGAGAGGACGATTTAGATACTAGAAGATATGTTGCGGGAATGTGTGTTAGATTTTGGGGGATCTTGGAGTAAATATATCCCTTTGATTGAGTTTTCTTATACTAACAGTTATCAGGAAACTATCAGGGTGGCTCCGTATGAAATGTTGTATGGGAGGAAATGAAGATCCCCCATTCATTGGGATAAGATGGGTGAGAGAAAGTATTTTGGTCCGGAGGCATCTCAGAGGACCAATGAAGCAATTGAGAAGATTAGAGCTCGAATGCTCGCCTCCCAGAGTAGACAAAAGAGTTACTCAGACTTGAAATGTAGAAGTGTATAGTTTCAAGTAGGTGATTATGTGTTTCTCAGAGTTTCTCATTTGAGAGGAGTGAAACGATTTGGAGTGAAAGGCAAATTAAGTCCTTGGTTTGTTGGCTCCTTTGAGATTCTATAACGATTTGGAGAGGTGGCTTACAGATTAGTTATGCCTCAAGCTCTATCAGGGGTTCACAACGTGTTTCGTGTGTCTATGCTACAGAAGTGCGTATCAGATCCTGCACATGTGTTGAGTTATGAAAACCTGGAGTTGGATCAAGATTTATCTTATGAGGAGAAACCGGTTCAGATCCTAGGCAAAAAGGACAAAGTCTTATGGAAAAAAAACCATTGCCTTAGTGAAAGTGTTGTGGAGAACCGGTTCAGAAACGCAAGCTGCCATGGCATGGCCATCTAAGGGTGTTGTACTCGCCCGCTCGGTTAGGACCGTGAACTTGGTGCCTGGTAATGCACCTTGACTGGCTTGGGTCGCTGTTATGAATTGTAATGAATGATAGTAAATTGTCTGTTACGCTTGTTTAGTTATGCACTTATTGAAATGAATTGTTATATGATATGTTGGTGAGGTTTTCTTGCTGGGCCTTGGCTCACGGGTGCTCTATGGTCCAGGTAAGGGCAAGGGAAAAGCCGACCAAGCATGAGTTGGAGGGCATGGAGCGGTGCGTACATGTTTGGCCTACCTGGCCCCCACAGCTTGGGTAGTTTTGAGGAATGCAATGTAAATATTTGATTTTGTCACCTAGGTCGACTGTATAATGACTTTTGAATTGTAAATATGTCATAAACTACATTTTGGGATCCCGCTGTAACTTTTCTTTAATCTTAATGAATGTTTAAACCTTTTTATGGTAATTTTATTAATGAGTCTTTACTTTATTTTAATCACACTTTTGGGAATAACATCTCGATTAGCGAGTCAAATACCTATTTTAAAACCACAGGGTAACGACTCTAGGGTAGTAGAGTGTTGCAGCCCCAGCCCCTGTCCTAGTCCATTCCCCAGTCTTAGTTTATATCATAGAGTTTGTATAGAGGCTGGAGAGAGTCGAAGGTCGACTGGAGACCATCCTGAAGAATTAGTCTATGATCATGGACACAGTTAGTAAGATTCTAACATTTATACAAGATTGACTATGGGGCCCTAGAGGCAATGCAGAAAAAATCAGACTCAGACTCACCTGATATGCCAGATAATTTAGATATTTATGAGTCATCCACTCCTCTGACTATTGTTACACACAGAATCCAGAGACTCCCTACGTAGCTATTGTCAACCCTGAGGAGGTGGTTGGGGGTTGAATTTAAGAGGAAAAGATGCCACCCTAATTGGTACAAAGACTACACTAATCCAAAGAGATAGAGATCTTGTGGTGATGTTGCTACAGAGAAGCCATTAGTCCTCGACCCTCTCAAGAAGCCAACTAGTAAACAATATAGGATACTTTGCAAGTGGATACTTGGAGACATCCCCAATAAGAGGAAGAGGGATGTCAAGACATGGAGTTATGGTCTGGCATGGTTTCTAACATTGAAGACACCCAAGTCGTGGCTCGATGATGGGGTAAGTTAATTTAAATGTTAAAAAACTTTGTACGGTTTAATAATTTTTAATGTTGTTTGAACTAGCTCGATAGGAGCTCGATGCATGCTAAATAGGATATTTAAATGGCTCGATGGGGAAATTTTACTGGCTCAATAAGGTATTTTACTAGCTCGATAGGATCTCTATGCATGCTCGATATGATATTTAACTAGCTCGATAGAGAAATTTAACTGGCTACATAGGGTATTTAACTGGCTCGATAGTAGCTCGATGCATGCTTGATAAGGATAGGAAGCCTTTGGAATATAGGATGCTCGATAGGATATTTAACAAGCTTGATAGGAGCTCGATGCATGGTCGATAAGGATAGGGAACCTTTGGTAGAAAGGGAGCTCGATAGGATATTTAACTGGCTTAGTAAGAGCTCAATGAATGCTCGATAAGGACAGTTAGATTTTGGTAGATAGAGAGCTCGATATGGCTCGGCAAAGCTCGTTATTAGCTCAACAGGAGCTCGATGCATGCTCGATAATTACATTTCAGTGATTTATCATGACTTTTGTTGATCTAACGTATTTTTCATCTGTGTTATACAAAAAATTTGGCACTTCCATGTGGCGGCCCGCAAAGTAATGACGTGTCAAGATAAAGCCCCAAGGCACAGTAATCACCACTAGTCGATGTAAGGAGTGGCCCTCGCCTCTTCCCCAAGGCGTTGCCAGCTCCACCGCCAACGACGATCACGGAGACAGTTTCGCCACTGATGTCTACCCAAACCCACACATCTTATGAAACGATTCCCAAAGCGGGGAGGAGTTGGATCGTCACTTTGGGAATAGTGCCCTTAAAGCAATTGTAGTTGACAAATGTTTTAAACTAAATAAATAATTGAATTGAATTATTACATATGTATAGACTATGTCCGATATTATATTGATAATATTAAGTAAATGTCAGAAAAAAACTAAAGTTTATCTATGTAGTCTTAATCTCATATTGGTATGAGAGGATCGAGATTAAGATAATAAAATTAAAACAGTTCACAATAAAATAAAGTTATGGAATCTTTAGATTAATTACTGCTAGTACAGTCCACTAGTATTATGAATACATGTGACCTAGATCCGGGTTATTAGTGTAGTAGGACACTTTAGTAGAGGTACTTTGCATGCTAAGGGTATGTAGAACTTGACGAGATGTGATTTGTTAATACTTGTTTAAACACCATTTCATAGTATTAATCAAGCACATCAAACGATGATCATATACACAATGATCTTAATCCTAAGGTTGCTATGAACTCCTATATATGTCATCTGATCCTTTGATTCATGCGTTAAGGTTTGTCAGAATGATCAGGCTAAGAACAATTGTTTTGGGGACTCAATGGTGTATATGGCTGGGGATACAGTTTAACAGATATGAAATCTATACCTTCTTATAGATTGAATAATGGTTCTCTATTGGGTTGGCTTTTGAAACTAAAAAGGTTATGAGCGCTCACGTCGCGAACTTGTTGTGTCACAACCTTCACTAGTAAAGTCAATGGTACTCTAGGAACAAGATATAGCTAAAAGGGTATAACGGTACTTTTATTCCCTTTTAATTATGAACCATTAATAGAGGATTAATGTTGTATGTAATGATTATATCAATGGACAATTTATTCTTTACTAAAGTACTCAGTAAATATATGTATGTAATTATCAAGAGTTCAATCTCATATTTATAGGGGAGTAATCATGTGATTAATAAATATGATTATTTAATCAAAGAGCATTGATTAATAATGTAATGTTTATTGGAGCTTGTTATTATAGGTCCATAGGTCCCCCAGGGTGGCTCTATCAACACCATATCAAGGTAAGAGTTGATACAAGGGTATAACTATAATTTGGGAATTTGAGAAGAATTTTATTCTTTTGGTCAAGTATACAATTATATGATAATTGAAGTTGAATAATTAATTTGGAATTAATTATTAATTTTCGAAAACATATTTAATAATTTAAATATGCAAAATTTTGAAATTCATATATATAAATAAATAAATTTTTAAAATTAACTATTTTATTTGAGTGGGAGAAAATAAAATTGGTAAGTTAAACAAATAGTATTTGATTTATTGAATTTTAAAAGATGATGATAAAGATGATCATCAATATGAATTTTGAATTTAAAATTTAAATCTTGAAATATGGTTGTCATCTTTTCCTTAAAAAGATAAATATCTTATTTTGTGGAAGACTGATTTTAATTAAATAAAAGAAAAATGTAATATCCCTGAAAATGATATTGCAGTCCACACATGACACAGCCCAAGGACTGTGCCATGCATGTGTGACTACACTGATATTGTATCAGTGTTGTTTTTATTTTATTTATTTAATAATTTAATAATTTAAAAATAGTTTTTTCAAATTTGGTAAGTTAGATATTTACCTAAATCAAATCCTCTCATCATTATGATATTATTATATTACTATTATTATTATGAATAATAAGGTAATATAAATATCTATATATATATATGATATAGAAAAAGAAGAGAACACACACAACAATACAACACAATACACAATTCATAATAGTTCTCTGAGTTTTTGTCAGACAAAACTCTTTCTTCTTCTTCTTTATTCTAGTCATTCTCAGACCATAATCCAAGTTCTCATGTGTTTAGAAATACTTGTGATTTCTAAAATTACAAATTCATATTCTCTATGTGCCCACACACATCTTGAGGTGTAGAGAACACTCTGGAAGATCGTGGTTTGAGTGCTCAAAGCTTTGGATAGGAAGATCGAAAAATATACAAAAAGATTCAATGACACTTGATAGGCTTCAAGAGGTAATTGTTTATGTTCTTGAATTTTTGTGTTTATATATTATATATAAATATATTGTATATTTATATATATGTTGCATCATTTATAATATTGTATGTTAATGTTTCTGGATTGTTTTCCTATTCATATAAACTGTTTATATGAGTGATGAAATTTTTTTATTGTTGTTGTTCCTAAAACAATGGGCCCACCACACCAATTTAGCTGCGTGCTCTGAATGTTTTACCAACAAGGCAGACCCAAACTTAGGGACCCTAGAAGGCCATAGTATCCATTGCGCGTTAAGGTTCGATTTCACGGCAACAAAAAATGAAGTTGAGTATGAGGTGCTACTAGCAGGATTGCGCATGGCGAAGGAATTGAAAGTTGAGTGCCTAATGATCTGAAGCAACTCGCAAGTGGTGGTCAACCAAATCCTGGGTGAGTACCGGGCCCGCAGACTTTGCATGACCGCCTAACTTAACAAATCCAAAGACATGCTTGGCCAGTTCGATCACTACACAATCGTACAGGTCCTGGTGAACAAAATTCCAAAGTTGTTGCATTAGCAAAGTTAACAAGAGCGAAAGATATGGTGACCCTCAATGTTGTTCCAATCAAGTTCCTATAGGAGCCAAGCATCAGCACTGCCGCGCACGATTCCATTAGCAAGCACACCACTGTCTACCACACCATTGGCGACCACACCTTTGGCAATCTCGCCATTGGTGACCTCGTCACCAATGACTGCACAGTTAACGACACCCTCAGTGGTGACCATGACTTCTCAATGCTAATTGACAAGGAAGAGACATGGATGATTCCCATCATCAAATATCTAAGTGAAGGTGTCCTTCCATTAGATCAAAACTCAAAAAGGAAGATGCTTTACCAAGCACCTCGCTATGGCATGCAAGACGATCGCTCATACCGAAGTGGACACTCAATGCCGCTATTGAAATGTGCTACCAAGGAGAAGGCCCAAACCTTGTTGCAAGAGGTTACCGAAGGATTTTGTGGCGACCATGCTGGGGGCAGAGCCTCTCCAAAAAGATACGGTGACAAGGGTACTTTTGGCCAACTATGAACGAGGACTCCATGGATTACTTAAGAAAATACGATAAGTGCCAAAGGTTTGCCAAAATCCCGAGAGCCTCTCAAAATGAATTAAAGCAGATGCGAAGCCAATGGTCTTTCGGAGTATGGGGAATTGACTTGATAGGCCAACTTCCTATAGGTCGGGGCAGGGTCAAGTATACAGTCATCATCGTTGACCATTTCACTAAGTGGTGTGAGGTCGAGCCATTGGCAACCATCACTTCTAAGAAAGTATTGGAATTTTTAGTAAAGAATATCACTTGTCGTTACAAGTTTCCTTGCAAGTTCGTGTCCCACAATGGAACTCAATTAGACAGTGAACACTTCACAAGTTTTTGTATTCAACATGGAATTGTGAAGAGCTTTTCAACAGTGGCACACCCCCTGGAAAATGGACAAGTAGAGGCCATCAATAAGACCCTCAAAGATACTTTGAAGAAGCGCCTAGAAGAAGTGAAAGGAGCTTGGCTCGACAAACTTCTCGAGGGGTTGTGATCAAACTTCTACCGACCACGTGCCCTTTGTGCTCGCCTATGGCTACAAGGCCATGTTACCCGTCGAAGTAGACATCCCATCGCATAGAAGAGCGAACTATGATCAAGGGTAGAATGAAGCACTGCTTGTCAAGTCCCTGGATTTCATTGAAAAAAAAAGCCGAAACAAGCTATCTTGCAGGTGGCGGCCTACCAACAAAGGGTGGCTCGCTACTTTAATGCTCGGTTCAAGGACAAGAAGTTCTCCATTGGCGACCTCATCCTACACCGAGTGTTCCTCAATATGCAAGATCCAACTGCCAGGTCCAAACTGGAAAGGCCCTACTTGTTAGAGGGAATCATGCAACCAGGAATGTACAAGCTGGCAAGGCTAAATGGCGAAGCGATCTTGAGGCATTGGAATGGAGAACATCTGAAGAAGTACTACCAGTAATAGGGTTGATACCCCGATTTTGTAATCCAAGACAAGCCTCCAGGCATTCGCTCTTAATATAATTAGTTTGATTTTTTGGCATCGCCATTCAATGACCTCCATGTAATGGCCCATTGGCCACAATTTATGGAAATCAAAATAGACATCTTCCGATCAATCTTGATTTCTCTAAACAAAGCTTGAAAAAATGGCGAGGCCAAGGACGATGAGACCACAAACCAAAGAAAGGCGAGGCCATGAATAGAGTTGTGAAGCAAGAAATGGCGAGGCCACGATTGGCAAGGCCACGATTGGTGAGGCCACAGACGGCAAGGCCATGAATGGTGAGGTCACGATTGGCGAGGCCACGATTGGCGAGGCCACGGATAGTGAGGCCATGAATATCAAGGTCGTCATCAAGGGAAATCAAATTAGACATCCTCGGGACAGTCTTGACTTCCCCAAGTCCCCTACAAGGTCTAATATCGAATAGCAAAACCCTGCTGGGCCCGACCAAGCGATCATGAGAAAGTAACCTTTCACAAAGGACCTAAGGGGCCACAACTCGACCTCAGATACGGTTGAGCTACTAGAGCCAATTGTAGGCGACCGGGGCAAAACAACAAAGAAACTTGCCCTTAGAGGCGAGACAATTGCAGGAGATCGAGAAAAATAAGCAGTCTACCACATTTTCACGAGACATTACAGGCGCAGGAAGGGCCCGTCGCTGGTCCCCCCATCAAAAAGGCTAGTCACAACATGAGTGACCAAGCTCCCCCACTCTCCAAGTCACTTGGGGGCATAAGGGGTACCATGCGCACAGAACAAAGCAATGGTAGTGTAAAGTTCAGAGTAGTTCGTGGATCAAAGCACCACACACATAGAACAGAGTAGCATGCAAAGTTTGTGTAGCAAAGTTCGTAGAACAGGGTAGCGGATATGCAAAGTTCGTGTAAGTCGTGTGAAGAAAATAACCAAAAATGCAAAGATCAGGCAGAGTTCATGCAAAGTGTGTACATTATGACGCATGCAAGCAAACAACAGTCGAAAAGGCAAAATTCAGAAAATTTTGCAAAGCAACATCAAGCACACATGCAAAAAGCGAGCAGAAGTTATCATCAATATACAACAAAAAGCGGCAAACTTAAGGCCAATGTTCATACAGATGAGAGCATAGCTTAATTTATAGAACAACAAAATAAAGAAAAACAACGATGAGAAGCCTATGCAAGGTCAGTGGAGAAATTGCCCTCGCCAGCAGCGTCCACGCCAATAGCACCCTCGCCAGCGACTGTAAAGAACACCCTAAACTAATACTTATAAAACATTCGCATAACATAGTTTATAAAAGAATACCACTCATTATCAAAGTCTCAGTGGGGACTTGCTTAAAACCATGCAAGTTGGCACCATTAATTTTAAAAGAAAACATAGATTTTTATGCAAAGTTCAAAGAAACAAAAATTAAATAACTCAGTCCCACTGATAATTTAGGAAAGTCTCTTAAAACAAAACATAATTTAAATGGCGTTCTACGATGATCATTTTTCCGTCCATAGGATTACCCCACGCCATACACCCCACGATGATAGAACTCCTCACGTCACCACGCGTGCCATAAGAAATCCTATTTACTACCTGGAAGGAAAGTAAGGGGGGTGAGCTAAAAGCCCAGTAAGGAAGTACAAACAATAAGCAAGTAAGAATACAACAATACAAACACTAACGTTCATCTAAAGTATCATGGCATATCATAACATAATCGTAACATATCATCATTGCATATCATAATGTAATCGTAACATATCATCATATCACAATCATACAACGTACATGATGAGCATGGCCTGCTAGTTGTCCATGTTACCCTAATCATATTCATACAGCATACATGATGAGCATGGCTCGCTAATTGTCCATGTCACCCTATGAGGTAAACAAGAGTCTCTGGTCCTTGAATAACCTCGGCGTGTCCGCCCTAGGAGTTACGTCTTTAGCTATAGTAACTCGTTCGATGTATCTAACATCGTAATTTGTTTGATGTATCTAACATCGTAACTTGTTTGATGTATCTAACATCGTAACTTGTTTGATGTGTCTAACATCCATACACATATCATATTCAACATATCATCACATTATGGCATTCATATTTCATAACAATTCATTCATACAATAGTCTTACCATTCATAGCATAAAATCATAGAATCTATCTAACTTCCTTACCTCAGGTCCAAGCTAAGAAATTTTCACAATCTTTCAACGAGCCTATATCATAATCAAAACAACATTTCATAGGTTCATAAAATTACTATTTTGCCCTTCCATACAACTCATGCGTGCATGGGCCATACACACATAATAACAGTTACACACATGACATGCAATTATTCTTAACTACACATAAAGCCATAAAAGAATAATGCTCATTTTACCTATTTTACATGCATGATCTTTTTATAAAAACCACATAGTTGAATAATAAACATAATTTTGGACGTAAAAGTGGATTTGCATGTAACATGCATACGTGGGAACATTACGTAATTGCGACGTTTTAAAAACGATAATTCTACATATCTTACTTCTATTGTTTTAAAAATCAATAGACATATAACGTGCTTTATTTTTCTTAAAATTTCTAAGTCGATTAAATTGCTCAAACATTATTTTATTTTATAAAATAATTTAATTTAGTTTAAAATAAAATATGTGACAATTTCATTCATTAATCTCAAATTACAAAGAAATAACCAAAAAGCTTGGAATTAATTAAAATACCTATGTTTAATATGTTTCCTTATAAAAATAAATTTTAACATTGGTTAATTGTGTTACATTAATGTTGTGAGAAAAATATATTTTTAAGTGTGGGAAAAATATATTTTTATTTATATTATTTAAGACTTAGTTTTATGTAACATAAATCCATATGTGACAATTAAATAATCATTTTTAAACTTTTTAAACCAAACTTTCAGCCACTATTTAATTTCTTTAAAAATCACAATAAATAGAATCTAAATATTTTTCTCAATCAAAATAAAGAAAAATCATAACTTATCAAAATATGCATTCATACCATTTTTCAATATTACCATAACTTAGGATAATAATTTGTTCCAAAAACTCATCAAATTTATTTTAGTGGAACACACTTCACATTTTCTCACAAAAATTCCAGCAACTATTTTTACCTTTAAAAATCACCATATTCAATTTAAAACCTCATATTTTTCTAAAAATACAATAAAAATTCTGTAGGTATTTATTTGAGTAAAATATCATTTTATTGGGACTTAAAATACCATTTTTAATTTCATAAAATTAACATAACATCAAGGACATTACTTATGCATGCAAATTATTATTTTTTTATCAAATTTTTACCCAATTATTTACAAAAATCAGCAAGCTTACTTTCTCATGAAATTCATCTTTTATCCCAAAAATTTCACATAAAATCATACATGTCCAAAATCTCATCATACTCTTATTATATACATAATTCTAAGAATATTACTAACATATTTACATGAAATCTTATAAAACCCATTTTTTTCTATTCCATTAAATCTACACATGAAATCCAACAACAATAACAATGGCAATAACATACATTAATTCATAAACATCACATTTCATATACATGCATTTATAATAACCCTAACATATTTCTATCATTCCTCCTTTTATGCATATCAAGATTCATTGGTACAAAAATCACATGCTTCTTATCATATTTCTAAAATTATCATTTGCCATTTTACATAAATCAAAGATTAAAAAAAATAACCATAGCAATATAAACATAAAATATAATCCTCATTATAAACCCTATCAAATCTATTTTCTCAATCATACCCATGAGCCCTTTTTAAACAAAACATATTCTCTTAAAAAAAATATACAAATCATAATCATCAATCCTACAATAATCAAACCATTTGCATCACCATCAACCACCTCAAAGATAAACCCATCAAAACCAATATATAGGCTAAGAAAGACCATTACCTCTCTTGATTGTAAAATCAAGAACACAATATGATCAACACCCAAACTTCACACCCCTTGTTCAAGCCTAGGGTTTTATTTTTGAAAACCACCATGAGGAGGAGAAAGAATTCAATCACACACAACAAATAAACAAAGTCAATATCATATAATCAAGAAAAAGAGATTAGACAAACAAAAATACAAGAAAACATACTCTAGACTTGGTTCCTCTTCACCTTCTTCTTCTTTCTTCCTTTCTTTCTTCTTCTCCCTCTCTCTCTACACGCCACACTCTCTCTCTCTACCTCTCTCTCTAGGTCACAACAGCCACTCAAAATGCCCTCCTCTTCCTTTCCTTTCCCCTTTATTCAACTCTCTCAATAAAGTCTCACCAACACAAAATGGTAAGTTTCCTATTTCTATTTTATTTTCTCTTAATTTTCTTATTATTTTCTTTTATGATAATAGATATAAGGAATAAAGAGTGATCACATCCTATCCTAAAATAGATAGTTTCTTCCAATATTTGATTTTATTGCCTTAGAAAAATAAGTAGAAAAATCAATCCCTTTCCCACCACACACTACACGTCCAAGCACCTTCCTTTCCCTTTTCTTTTTATTTTTTTTCTTTTCCTTTTTTTTTATTAACTAAAATAAATCCAATAAAGGAAAGAGTGTGTAGAAAATCTACACATGTGCACCCTATTACCATATACTAGCACACACTAAAACACTAGTGTAGTGCACCAAAAAAAAAAATTTAGATTATTTAAATTTTTGTGATTTATTTTATTTAAATGTTAAGTGTGATGAGTTGTTTTATTTAAGTTTTGTTATTTTATTTAGTTGATTATTTGTTTTATTTGATTGTTTATTATTTTATTTAATTGTTAGAATTGTTTGGTATAATCTTTTGAATTTAAATTTGTTAATTGTTTGTTTGGTTAATTAATTTAATAAGTGAATAATTGTGTAACATGTTTATTTTACTATTAGTGTTACATTTTAAATAAGTGTGACAATTGATGTGATTATGTGAGTTATGGTTGAATGCACTAAGGTGCATGGTAGATAGTAATGCACTCTAGTGTTTTAGTGTGTGCTAGTACATGGTAATGAGGTGCACATGTGTAGATTTTCTACACACTCTTTCCTTTATGGGATTTATTTTAGTTAATAAAAAAATAAATAAATAAAGGAAATGGCTAGTGTGGACGTGTAGTGTGTGGTGTGTAGTGGGAAAAGGATTGTTTTTTTTTTAGGTAATAAAATCAAAATTTGGAAGGCACTAGCTATTTTGGGATAGGAATGTGATCACCCTTTATTATTTTATATCTATTATAATAAAAGAAAAATGAAAGGGAATTAAAGGGAAATGGGGAAGAAAGGAAACTTACCATTTCCTCTTGATAGTGGCTTTATGGGAATGAGAATTTAAAAAGGGGATTAAGAAGAGATTAGGCCATTTGGCCGTGACCTAGAGAGGGGATAGAGAGAGAGAGGAGGCGAGCTAGAGAGAGAGAAAGCAAGGGTGCAATATTTTCTAGAGAAGAAGAAGAAGAAAAGAAAGAGAAGGAGAAGAAGAAGAGGGTTTCGAACCCTAGGTAAGAATCTATCAACTAGTGTTTCACATATTTGCTTTTGGGTCTTCCCCTCTTCTCTAATCTAAGGTTGATTTTGTGGTTTCTTTCTTTGGGTGTATGGTGTTTGGAAATCATCTAAAGGTGACAAGAGGTTTTCTTGCTATTGTGTTCTTGATTTTACAATCAAGAGAGGTAATGGTCTTTCTTAGCCTATATATTTGTTTTGATGGGTTTGTCTTTGAGGTTTTTGATGGTGATGCTAATGGTTGATTATTGTAGGATTGATGATTATGATTTGTATATTTTGAGAATATGATTTGTTTAAAAAGGGTATCATGGTTTAATGTATAAAAGGGTTATGATGTTGATTTTTCTATGTATAATGATTAGTGGTAATTTTTTAATGCAAATATGGGGTTTCGGCCTAGGCATACCTAAGGATTATCTTGATATTTTGTTTGATGTTGTATGATTTTCAATATATTAGATCCATGTTTTAGGACCTATGTAATATGGGTAAAATGATAATTGGCAATCTTGATATTTGGATCCATGAAATTTTGATAGGATGCATGTTATATTGTGAATGAATAAATTATAAGATGCATGAAAATAATGATAGAAACATGTTAGGTTAACATAAAGGCATATGTGAATATGGTGCTTATGAATTAATGTATGTTATTGTTATTGTTAGTGTTTTGTTGGATTTCATGTGTAGATTCAATGGAATAGAAAAAAAATGGTTTTATAAGATTTCATGTGAATATGTTAGTAATATTAGAATCATGTATATAATAAGAGTGTGATGAGATTTTGGACATGTATGATTTTATGTGAAATTTTTGGGATAAAATATGAGTTTCATGAGGAATTAAGCTTACTGTTTTTTTTGTAAATAATTGGGTAAAAGTTGATAAAAAAGATGATTTGCATGCATAAGTAATGTCCTTGATGTTATGTTAATTTTATGAAATTAAAAAGGGGATTTTAAGTCCCATTAAAATGATATTTTACTCAAATAATTACCTACAGAATTTTTATTGATTTTTGAGAAAATATGAGCTTTTAAATTGAATATGGTGATTTTTAATGATAAAAATAGTTGCTGGAATTTTTGTAAGAAAATATGAAGTGAGTTTCACTAAAATGAATTTGATGAGTTTTTGGAATAAATTATTTTTCCAAAGTTATGGTAATATTGAAAAATGGTATTTTTTTTAATGGTATGAATGCATATTTTGATAAGTTGTGATTTTTCCTTTGTTTTGATTGAGAAAAATATTTAGATTCTATTTATTTGTGATTTTTGAAGAAAATAAATGGTGGCTGAAAGTTTGTTTTAAAAAGTTTAAAAATTGTTATTTAATTGTCACATATGGATTTTGTTACATAAAACTAAGTCTTAAATAATTTAAATCAAAATGTATTTTTCCACACTTAAAAATATATTTTTCACATCATTTATGTAACACAATGATAAAATTTATTTTTCTAAAGAAACATATTAAAAATAGGTATTTTAATTAAATCCAAGATTTTTGGGTAATTCTTTGTAATTTGAGATTAATAAATGAAAATGTCACATATTTTATTTTTGAGCTAAAATAAAATAATGTTTTGAGAAATTTAATCAACTTAGAAATTTTAAGAAAAATAAAGCATGTAATATATCTATTGATTTTAAAATAATAAAAGTAAGAAATGTAGAATTATTGTTTTTTAAAACGTTTCTATTACGCAATGTTCCCACGTATGCATGTTACATGCAACTCCACTTTTACGTCCAAAATTATGTTTATTATTCAACTATGTGGATTTTATAAAACGATCATACATGTAAAATGGGTAAAATGAGCATTATTCTTTTCATGGTTTTATGTGTAAAGTTAAGAATAATTGCATGTTATGTGTAACAGTTATTATGTGTGCATGGCCCATGCACACGTGAGTTGTGTGGAAGGGCAAAATAGTAATTTTATGAACCTAAGAAATGTTATTTTGATTATGATATAGGCTCGTTGAAAGATTGTGAAAATTTCTTAGCTTGGACCTGAGGTAAGGAAGTTAGATAGATTCTGTGATTTTATGCTATGAATGGTAAGACTGTTGTATGAATAAATTGTTATGAATTATGAATGCCATAACGTGATGATATGTTGAATGTGATATGTGTATGGATGTTAGATACATCAAACCAGTTACGATGTCAGATACATCAAACAGATTACGATGTTAGATACATCAAACAGATTACGATGTCAGATACATCGAACGAGTTACTAAGGACATTGAGACGTAACTCCTAGGGCGGACGCGCCGAGGTTATTCAAGGACCAGTGATCTCCTGTTTACCTCATAGGGTGACATGGACAACTAGCGATCCATGCTCATCATGTATGCTGTATGTTTGTGATATGATGATATGTCACGTTTATGTTATGATATGATGATATGTTACGATTATGTTATGATATGATGATATGTTACGATTATGTTATGATATGATGATATGTTACGATTATGTTATGATATACCATGATGTTTTAGATGAACGTTAGTGTTTTCTTTTGTTGTATTCTTACTTGCTTATTTGTTTGTACTTCCTTACTGGGCTTTTAGCTCACCCCCCTTACTTTCCTTCCAGGTAGCAAATAGGATTTCTTTATGGCACGCGTGGTGACGTGAGGAGTTCTTTCATCATGGGGTGTATGGCGTGGGGTAATCCTATGGACGGAAAAACGATCAATGTAGAACGTCATTTAAATTATGTTTTGTTTTTAAGAGACTTTTCCTAAATTATCAGTGGGACTCAGTTATTTAAATTTTTGGTTTCTTTGAACTTTGCATAAAAACCTATGTTTTATTTTAAAACTTGTGGCGCCAACTTGCATGGTTTTAAACAAGTCCCCCTGAGACTTTGATAATGAATGTTATTCTTTTATAAACTATGTTATGCGAACGTTTTGTAAGTATTAGTCTAGGGCGTTCTTTACAACTAGGGTGCATCACTATCTACCATGCACCTTAGTGCATTCAACCATAACTCACATAACTACCTCAATTGTCACACTTATTTAAATGTAACACAAATAGTAAAAATAAACATGTTACACATTTATTCACTTATTAAATTAATTAACCAAACAAACAATTAACAAATTTAAAAAGATTATACCAAACAATTCTAACAATTAAATAAAATAACAAACAATCAAATAAAACAAACAACAACTAAATAAAATAAACAGCATTTAGATAAAACAATTCATCACACTTAACATTTAAATAAAATAAAACACAAAATTTAAATAATCTAAAAAAAAAAAATTGGTGCACTACAGCGACGCCCTCACCGGCGATGCCCTCGCCAGTGGGAACCTCACCTATAGAAGTCTCCACAGGTGCAACTCCATCGGCACTGACTCCCTCCGGGGCAACCTGATCAGTGCCATCCTCATCAGCGACCTCAATAACGGTGTTCCCCAAATCCTCGGCAACGTTGTCATCAATCTCCTCCTCGCCTGTCTCCTTGGCTAGGCGAGCCCAACAGTATGACAAAATGCTAGTGGCAGCTGGCTCACCCATGAAATTGAAATCAAGACTATGGTTGAAGCGCCAAAGAGAAAACAACATGTTGTTAGTCTTCTCACTGCCACTTCTACGAGCTGCATCAACCTCACAATGGGGCTTGTCCCGCTCAACCATAAGAAGCACATCGATGACATCATGTTAAATCTTCCAGGTCTCGCCATCTTGCTAAGCGCATGCCACAGCACAGGTACGCCCCTCATCTGCGAGTGCGCGCCCCTCGCCATCTGCGTCTGAGGGCCTTCTCCATCTGCGCTTGAGGGCCCTCGCCAGCCAACAAATGCATCTCGCACTCCATGCTTTTGCATCGCCTTCGCCTGGTCCCCCATGAGAGCCATTTACTGGTGGTCAATCTGGGCCCTCGCCAAGCCCCTCGCGTGCGCCTTCGACCCTCGCCAAGGCCCTCATGCCCCTAACTAGTCACTAGCCGCCCTCACCGAGCCCTTGCGCGCCTCCCCCGCGCATCAACCGACTGCCTACCAACCACTGTCTCCATGAGGCCGAATGCCAAAAGGGGCAAAAGCCCAGCCATGCCACCCCGCCATCGATGGTCGTGTGGTCAGCGACCATAGTTGAATTTGAAGCTCAAAAATGCCCCAATGACGAAATCGGACAACCTAATGAGGAAGTTCACCAAGATCTATCCTAGTCATCCCTAGCCCACTCAATTTCTACCATCAATTTCATGGGGCCAATCAAGAAATAGAGAAATCATTCAAGAACACACACATTCAACAAAAGCGAGATGGATTTCAAGTAATGTGCAAAATTAATGGGCAAGGGAGCTTACCACAATGAAGAGGGCACTTGAAGAAGATGATTCAATGGTGAAAATCGCGCCTTAATGCTAAAAGAAGACATAATGAGGGGGCGGCAAGCTTGTGAGGAAAAATGACAAGTTCCTCGGAGCAAACACTCAATGAAGATGGAAAGATACCACTTTACCGGCGCTCCAGCAACTAAGTAGTTCCCCGTGAAGAAGGAGGATGCAGAGAAGGTGGATCAGTTCCTCTTGAAGCACAAAATGAGACAAGCGAGGGTACAAGGCCTCTCCCCCGTCGCTGCCTTATAAAAGGGAGAACCTAGGAGGCTCCCTACCACCACCTACGGATGCATCATTTAAGCGAGACTCACTCATTTTTCATGGAAAAGGAAGTGCTAGATGCTAAAAATAACTCCCAAAAATGGAAAAACCTCGAAAGACACCAATTAGAAGACATCGCCAACGTCCCCGTCGTCGGTTTCGGTTGCCGTTCTACACCCCACCAAGAGTGACTACAATCTTCAATTGTGGGAAAAAGGCTCGAGTTAGATCCATTGATCACAATCAGACCGCACAAATACGGGTTAAGCATCCATCCCATCAACCATCCAAGAGTCGAGATACAACCTTTCACTGAGTTCTTGCATAGTGAAAGCGGTACGAGTCTACACTGAACAACAATTTGTGGCCTATAAATACAGTTTAATGATGCACAATCGGAAGAGCAATTGACAACTAACAACTGAGAGTCCCCCTTACACTCTCAGTGCCTAAATAGCTCGCACGATCCATCTCAAAGAAAATGATCAAAATTTAGGCACGAGTTAGAAAGCAAAAGCAGAGGAGAAGCCAACTCCCTCCATGAAGATCAATCAATGTCGAGCAAATCTGTGGAACGACTTGCTGGCCAACGCGAATACCAAGCAGGATCGAGCATGCAGCCAGAAGAAGTTGTTTTAATAGAGGTTTCAAAACTGGGATGCCGCCCCAACGCTGCCCCGACGCCGCCCCAGTGCAGTCGCTAGACTGAGGAAACAGCAAAGCAAGAGGGAAACTGTAAAGTCCCAAAATTACCTAGCAAGGCTTAGAGCCTTGATTAAGGGGGCAGGATCGAAATATATGGAATTATATGTTTATTTGATATATTTGATTGTGATTATGTGAGTTATATGATAATATAACTAGTTATGCATGTTTAGGGATATTAACTATGCATGTGGGCTCGTTTCTTATTAGAAGGGCAACTTTCGTAATTTGGCCTGTTATGGGTATAATTGTATATATATTCATATATATGTGATATATGTGAGAGACTACATTTTTATGTGGGTTTATTTGGGTTACTCAGTACGAGACGCTCCTAGGGAGCAAGTTAGCGGGAAAGTCACAACGGGACCCAATACCCGACTCGGGGTGAGTCAAGGAGTATTATAGGTATTTGGCATTAAATCAAGTTATCGGATAATGAGAATGAATAATTGATGATATATTTGGAGTTAGCAAGATTAAGAGGGAATATTGGGGATTTTGACCATTTTTTCCTCGTGGACATTTTTGGTACCCCGAGCCTCGAGATTAGCTTAAGTTGTTTAAGTCTCAAGGAAACAAAAGCATAAACACTTAAACACCTCACTGAACCGGCTCTCTCTCTCTCTCTCTCTCTCTCTCTCTCTCTCTTTCTCTCTCATCTTCCTTAAGGAACTTCTTGAAGAACTAAGTAGATTTTAGCAGGAAACTAAGGAATTGAAGCCTCGGGATCACCATTCATAGCTAAGGTAATACCTTAATCCTTGTTTCAGATTGATTTCTGTCCTGTTTTCCTTAAAGTTTGAAGTGTTCTTGAGCTTGTGGCTCAAGTATGAGAGTTTGATTTTTGGTGGGTTTTTAATCTAGATTTTAGTTGGGTTTTGTTGCTGGGAAGATATTAAAACTGTTATGACGATTGAATTATTTTTTTAGGGTGGAATTGGGATGGTTTTAGTTGAATTTGGCTGATGAAAAATGGAGGAAATCTGGGTTCGCAGGGCCAAGTCGCGACCCTGTTCTTGAGGGGACGTGACCCAACCGTACCCAGGGCCCTTAGGGGCTTCTGCCTGGGAGGCGCGCCGTGACCATCAAGGGCAGGTCGTGGCCAGTCTTCCATTTCCCAGAGAGGAGGGCCTCTGACTTGAGGGGTACGCCACGACCCTCAAGGGCAGGTTGCAACCCGCCTGGGCTGTTTTGGCCATGGTGAGTTTTTAGAGACGGAAATCTTTTCCTTAGGGTCGGGATTGATTATACTACCCAGTTTAGTAGGATTCGAGGTCCTGGAGGGTAGCACTCAGTCTGAAAGCCTTTATTTTCTCGTTATTATTGGAATCCTATATTGTGGTTGTGACTAGGTTATTGCTAGGGGCTTAGAACTGGGATCATGTTCGAGGGTCATTCTTATTTTATGCTATACTCGGACCTGAGGTAAGATAACTGCACCAAATATGTGTTATATGTGATTAGGATTTGGCCTGACTATTAATAATAATTATGAATAGGGCTTGGGCTTGGGCTTGGGACCCTGAGAATGATTATGATTAATTTATCGTTCCGTTTATTGATTTAACATACTAGAATATTCTATACCAGCTTAAGTGTTTCATGACTGTTCGCATGGTTTGCATGGCTAGGGCTTGGCCCCGTTAAATAAGCAAGATTATTACTATGATTACGGTTACTTGATGATGTTATGTGATTAATATGTATGCGTGTTTGTCTTGTTGAGGTATGCCTATCCATATCTGTTTCTGTGTTGATATTCGATGGATCAGGGCTTGACTTATTAGTCAAGGATGGTAATAGCGCGTTGTGCGCTGGTCGAAAGGCTTAGGCCTAAACCAGCAATGTACTATTACGTAGGCAAACCAAATGGTCGATGGAAAACAAAATTGTTTGGATAGCTCTATGGCTAGTTACCCAGAGCTAAGGGCGAGGGCCCCAAGTGACTCTATGATCACATAGCTAGGGGATAGGGCCCCGTGGTTGACTCTAAGGTCAATTTTTTAGGGTAGCAGCCCGAGAATGGTCCAATGATCGTTTATTTATGATTGTATGTTGATATGAGTAGATTATTACCTCTGTTTATGAATATGTTTAAGTTTTCTTGCAGAACCTTGGCTCACGGGTGCTTTGTGGTGCAGGTAAGGGAAGAGGAAAGCTTGATCAACCATGAGTTGGAGAGCTTCGATGGCGACGTGTACATATGCGGCTGCTCGTCCACCACAACCGAGGATATCTTAGAGGAACTAGGGTTGTAGCCCTGATTTTGCTGCTTAGGTCGGTCGGCAGTAATTTTGATGTATATACACCTTTTCTAAAAGTTTGTTTGTAATATTTTGGGATCCTATGTATGTATAAACTTTTTAAATAAAATTCAACAGTTCCTTTGACCAAAAAATTTCACCCTAACCTTTGACGTTAACCTTAGTTACACGTTTATAACCAAATAACTTGATTAGCAAGTCTTGCAAAATTTAAAGTACACAATGGAACGGTCCTTGATTAGGAGGGTGTTACAACTTGGTATCGGAGCTGCCAAGGTTTAAGGGTTCCTGAAGACTGGTCGGGCATGTACACTCGCCACTAAAGACAAGCTCAACTCAAGATTTGGTAACTATTATGTGGTTATGTGTTTAACTGCTTAAACATGATACGAATGCCTTATATGTGTGCCTGTTTAGGAAGCATGAGATAATATGATAGGGCATGGCCCTTGACTGCTAAATGAATGATAAAGAGCGTGCTTATTAGCATTGTTGCTGCTTGTGAATGCAAGGGAACCGCTTATTAGCATTATTATTTGTATATAGGCCACGAAATGCTTATTAGCACTGTTAACAATGACAGGGATTAAATAACATGCTTATTAGCCATGTTATACTTGCGTAAATATTTGGATATGTTTATGTGCATTGTTATTTGTTGATAGATTTCAGGAAGTGCTTATTAGCACCATGAATGAGCATATTATGTGTTGGCGTGCTTATTAGCATTGCATCTGTTGTTTGTCTGTTTGATCTTGGATTGTCATGCGACAAGAGGTATTGTTATTACTTACTTAACGATTGATTTGATCACTACAGATTAGATTGAATAACAGTATGAATCCTCGAAGGTCATAAAGGTTCGCTGGCCAAGAGTTACAGGCCAAGGAAGGGAATGACCAGGGCCGGCCCCACTGCCAGCTCCAGAAAACTGGCAATATGTGCTTGCTGGTATGCAAGCCAGATTAGAGAAGCAGAAAGAGGAGATTCGCCTCTTGAGACAGCAACAGGTTCCAGTAGGGAACCCACAGCTCGCAGTACCGGCAGTGATATAGCAAGAGGTACCAACAGTAGTGCAGCCCTAGGCAGGGGGAGATAGATGGGAACCTCTGTATGAGAGGTTCAGGAAGCAACACCCTCCAGTCTGTGAGGGCGGCTCCGATCCACGAAAGGCTGAGCAGTGGATGACCATGATAACCATCATCCTAGATTTTATAAGGGTAGGTGGTAATGAAAGAGTGGCCTGCACCACTTTATATGTTTCGGGAGGATGCCCGAATTTGGTGGGAGGTGGTATCCCAAACCAAAATAGTAGCCACCATGGAATGGGAAGAGTTCAGAACCTTGTTTAATGAGAAGTAGTACAACGACACAGTAAAAGCTGCGAAGGCTGAGGAGCTCAGCAAGTTACTTCAGGGTAACATGACAGTGACTGATTACGCCCTAAAGTTTGACAGAATGGCAAAGTTTTTCGGGGATCTAGTGCCCATAAATGGGACCAAAAGATAGAGGTTTCTTCAAGGGATACAACCTATGATAGCCCGGGATGTTCATATTACCACTACGCTAGGATTAACTACCTATGCACATGCTATGGAGAAGACGCTTACAGTTGAGAGCACAGAGAACAAGATCTAGCATGACAATGCATCCAGAAGGGATTCTAGGAGGCCGAGACCTCCATTTACAGGTTTTGGTAGGGGCGGAGGCCCCAATGACCAAAAATGGAAGACTTCGAACACAGTTTCAGCTCCAGGGCTAGATAGGAGGCCACGAGGCATACAGATGGGCCGCCAGGGTGGCGGTGAGTCCTGGAGAGCATTCCCAGAGTGTACTCGGTGCAGGAGGCGCCATATTTGGGAATTTCGGTCGAAGGCCTCCTTTGTTTACGGCAGTGTGGGGCATTTGAAGAAGGATTGCCCGAGAGCCATAAAGGAAGAGGCGAAGAAGGTGGACAGCCTGAAGCCAGCTCGGGTGTTCACCTTGACCCAGGCAGAGGCCGAGGCTAGTCCCTCGGTGGTTACAGGTCAGCTTTTTAGTGCTGGAACCTTCTATACTGTTTTGATTGATTTGGGTGCTACACACTCTTTTATTGCTAGTAGGATTATAGTTGGATTGTGTAGACCATGTGACTTCTATCATGTGGGGTTTGGTACTATGCTGCCTACTGGGAAGTTAATGGGTTCTAGGAGATTGGTTAGATCACTACCAGTTACAGTGGATGGCAGGGAATTATCAGTTGACTTGGTAGAATTGGTAATGACTGATTTTGATATATTTCTGGGTATGGATTGGTTAGAGAAGTATGGGGCAACGATAGATTGCAAGAAGAAGATGGTAACCTTTGAGCCTGAGAGTGATTACCCCTTTGTATTTGTTGGCACTATGCATGGACCCCGTATACCTATGATATCTGTACTTAGAGCTAGAGACCTATTGCAGGGGGGATGCATAGGATTCTTAGCTAGCGTGGTGGATACCACTCAGGTCATGCCAGTGGGACCAGAACAAACCCAATTGGTCTGTGAGTTTCTGGATGTGTTTCCAGAGGATCTACCAGGGTTACCTCCACACAGGGAGATTGAGTTTGTGAATGAATTGGCACCAGGGACAGAGCCAGTATCTAGGGCACCTTATAGGATGGCTCCAACTCGGCTGAAGAAACTAAAGGTTCAACTATAGGAGTTAATAGACTTGGATTTTATCAGGCCCAATTTCTCGCCATGGGGCACACCAGTTCTCTTTGTGAAGAAAAAGAACGGTTCTCTGAGGATGTGTATTGATTACAGATAACTGAACAAGTTGACTATCAAGAACAGATATCCACTGCCAAGGATTAATGATTTGTTTGACTAGTTGCAGGGTAGAACGGTATTCTCTAAAATAGATCTTCGATCTGCTTATCACCAGCTAAGGATCATAGAGGAGGATATAAAGAAGACATCTTTTCGCACAAGGTACGAGCATTATGAGTTTTTGGTGATGTCATTTGGATTAACTAATGTCCCGGCAACATTTATGGATCTAATGAACAGAGTGCTCAAAGATTACCTGGAATGGTTTGTGATCATCTTTATTGACGATATATTGATTACTCTCAGATAGAGATAGAACATAAGCAGCATCTTAGATTGGTATTACAGAGGTTGAGAGAACACAGGTTGTATGCGAAATTCAAGAAATGCGAGTTCTGGTTGGCACGGTGACTTTCTTAGGTCACATAGTCAGTAAGGATGGAATTAAGGTGGTTCTAACAAAGATTGAGTCGGTCAGAGATTGGCCAAGACCGAAGAACGCATCAAAGAATAAGAGTTTCTTGGGATTGGCAGGGTATTACAGACACTTTGTGGAGGGGTTTTCCAAGATTGTGTCATCACTGACAGAGTTAACACACAAGAAATAGAAGTTCATATGGTCATACAAATGTGAAGACAACTTCCAAAAGCTCAAGAAGATTTTGATCACTGCTCCGATTTTGAGCCTTCTTACAGATCGGGACAAGTTTGTAGTTTATAGTGATGCCTCAAGGCAGGGTCTGGGTTGTGTTCTTATGCAAGTAGGGAAGGTGATTGCCTACGCATCACGTCAGTTGAAGGAGTATGAGCAGAGATACCCTACACATGATTTAGAAGTTGCAGCAGTGGTTTTTACATTGAAGGTGTGGCGGCACTACTTGTATGGTGAGAAGTGTGAAATATACACTAACCACAAGAGTTTAAAATACTTCCTCACCCAGAAAGATCTGAACATGAGGTAAAGACACTGGTTAGAGCTGGTCAAGGATTATGATTGTGAGATCCTCTATCACCCTCGGAAGGCCAACGAGGTAGCAGATGCCTTAAGCCAGAAGGGTCTGGGGCAGTTATATAGTGTCAGGCAGATATCAAGGAAGTTGGCTGAAGATATGGCTAGAGCAGGAATTGAGTTAGTGGTGGGCCAGCTAGCCAACATCACCCTATAGTCTACTCTTTTGGAGAGCATTAAGGAGAAGCAGTTAGATGATCCACAGTTGGGGTAGATTAGAGGGAACGTCCTAGCTAGAGTAGCTAAGGACTATACGGTGTCAAGCATGGGCTTGTTGAGATACAAGGATCGGATCTGTGTTCCGATGGACACCGGGATCAGACGGGAGATTATGGATGAATCTCATACTACCCCTTATTCTTTACATGCGGGCACCACGAAGATGTACCAGGATCTGAAAGTTTTATATTGGTGGTCTGGGATGAAGAAGGACGTGACTGAGTATGGCAAGGTGCCTGACCTATCATCAGGTCAAGGCTGAGCATCAGAGGCCAGTAGGGTTGTTACAGCCTCTGGATATCCCAGAGTGGAAGTGGGAGGACATCATGACGAATTATGTGGTATGGTTGCCCAGGATAGTGGGCCAACATGATTCTATTTGGGTCATCGTTGATCGATATATGAACTCAGCTCATTTTCTACCATTGAGGACAATTATACGGTTAACCAATATGCAGACCTCTATGTGAGAGAGATAGTTCGCCTTCATGGGACTCCGAGGTCTATCGTGTCAGATAAGGACCCTATCTTTACTTCCAAGTTTTAGGGAAGTTTACAAAGAGTGATGGGTACACAACTGAAGTTCAGTACAACTTATCATCCTCAGACCAATGGTCAGTCTGAGAAGACTATCCAGATATTGGAGGACATGCTGAGAGCATGTGTGTTGGACTTTGAAGGCGCCTGGAGTAAATATTTTCCTCTGATAGAATTTTCCTATAACAACAGCTATCAGCCTACCATTGGAGTGGCACCTTATGAGATATTGTATAGTAGGAAGTGCAGGTCACCCATTCACTGGAATGAGATAGGTGAGAGGAAATATTTAGGTCCTGAAGCAGTTCAGAGGACCCCTGAGCCTATTGAGAAGATTAGAGCTCAGATGCTCGCGTCTCAGAGTAGATAGAAGAGCTATTCAGACTCAAGGCGGCGGAACATGGAGTTCCAGGTGGGAGACTATGTCTTCCTTAGGTTTGTGGGACCATTTGAGATCCTGGAGAGGATCGACCAGTTGGCTTTACCCCCTACACTGTCTAGTGTTCATAATGTATTTCATATTTCCATGCTGAGAAAGTATGTATCAGATGGGACTCATGTATTGAGTTATGAGGATCTGGAGTTGGAGGCAGACTTGTCCTATTAGGAGCAGCCAGTTCAGATTTTAGACAGGAAGGACAAGGTCCTAAGGAACAAGACTATACCTTTAGTTAAGGTATTAAAGAGGAACAGCAAGGTCATGGAAGCGACCTAGGAGCTGGAGGTAGATATGCAGACTCAGTATCTCGAGTTGTTCAGGTAAAATTTCGAGGATGAAATTTTTGTAAGGAAGAGATAGTTGTAACATCCCAAAATTACCTAATAAGCCTTAGGGCCTTGATTAGGGGGCCAAGATTGCAATATATGGAATTATATGTTTATTTGATATATTTTATTGTGATTATGTGAGTTATGTGATAATATAACTAGTTATGCATGTTTAGGGATATTAAATATGCATGTGAGCCCGTTTCTTATTAGAAGGGCAACTTTCGTAATTTGGCCCGTTATGGGCATAATTGTATATATATTCTTATATGTGATATATGTGAGAGACCACATTATTATGTGGGTTTATTTGGGTTACTCGGCACAAGACGATCCTAGGGAGCAAGCTAACGGGAAAGTCACAACGGGATCCAATACCTAACTTGGGGTGAGTCAATGGGTATTTTAGGTATTTGGCATTAAATCGGGTTATCGGGTAATGGAAATTAATAATTGATGATATATTTGGAGTTAGCGAGATTAGGAGGAAATACTAGGCATTTTGACCATTTTTCCCTCGGGGACATTTTTGGTACCCTGAGCCTCAGGATTAGCTTAAGTCGTTTAAACCTCAAGGAAACAAAAGCATAAACACTTAAACACCACACAGAATTGACTCTCTCTCTTTCTCTTTCTCTCTCAGCTTCCCTAAGTAACTTCTTAAAGAACTAAGTAATTTTTGGCTGGAAACTTAGGAATGAAGCCTCGGGATTAGAATTCGAATAGCTTATGGCTAGGGGATCACCATTCATAGCTAAGGTAATACCTTAATCCTTGTTTCAGATTGATTTATGCCCTGTTTTTCTTAAAGTTTTAGGTGTTCTTGAGCTTGTGGCTCAAGTATGAGAGTTTGATTTTTGGTGGGTTTTTAATCTAGATTTTAGTTGGGTTTTGTTGTTGGGGAGATATTAAAATTGTTATGATGATTGAGTTATTATTTTAGGGTAGAATTGGGATGGTTTTGGTTGAATTTGGCTGATGAAAAATGGAGGAAATCTGGGTTATGTAACGCCCCTAGTTACTCCAAGATCGTTACTATGAACTTTAAATAGTGCTTAGCTCGCTAAACGAGTCATTAGGCTATAAACGTGCATCTAGGTGTCATT
This sequence comes from Humulus lupulus, assembly GCF_963169125.1. Taxonomy (NCBI): domain Eukaryota; kingdom Viridiplantae; phylum Streptophyta; class Magnoliopsida; order Rosales; family Cannabaceae; genus Humulus; species Humulus lupulus. Next base: position 67,710,309 of record NC_084799.1, read on the forward strand.
AATAGGCCAGGGTAAAAATCTCAATCAAAAGGAATGGATATATTTTATTTAAAACATAAAATTGTACATGGACCCATAAAAACGTTTACAAGTTATTTACAATCCAAAATGGTCATTACAGTATAAAAATTACAACCCGCCGACCTAAGCGGCAAAATATAGGGTTAACCCCTTGTTCCCCTGAGAAACACCTTGGTCGTGGTGGTTAAGCGACCGCATATGTACACATCGCCACTAAGCTTTCCACTCAAGGTTGGGTGAGCTTTCTTTCCCTTTACCTGCACCACATAGCACCCGTGAGCCAAGGCTCAACAAGAAAACTTATTACTGCATGTATACAATACCAATAAATTATTTTGATAATCATACTGGGCTTACAACCCAATCAGATAAGTAAATATCAATAATGATTCTGGTAATCATATTGGGGCTCACCGCCCAATCAGATAAGTGATTAATGAATCACACGTTGTTTAAGTGACTAATGAGTCACACACTTGATAGGTGACTAATAAGTCTACCTCCAAGGATATGTTCCCTGTATAGATGACTAATGAGTCCATCTCTAGGGTTTTGCTCCTTGAATAGATGGCTAATGAGTCCATCTCTGGGGATCTGCTCCCTAAGCCATGTGACATGTAGGTCACCTTAGCCTTTTGGCTCTGGCTCTAAATAACTAACCTTTAGACTAGACAAGCGCTTTTGTTTTCATCAAACTTAAGGTCGGTCAAGCATTTCATACTTATGTTGATAATGCTTATGTTAATTAGATCTAATCTTTTCAGTTTGCATTAAACATGCTAATACCATTCTTGACTCATAAGCCAATACCATACGACCAGTGCTCAATACTACTGTCGAACTTGACTAATATGCCACAACTTCACAATCAATACTGACACCATTGTCTTTTCTGACTAATAAGTCACTACCATTCATAAATAAAAAAAATTGCTAAGCATTTAATATACAATCAATGTCCACATATAGAGCACTCAACATGTCTCATCAATAACCATGCATGTCACATACTGGGTGCAGTTTTCTTACCTCTAGTTCGAGCGTGGAATAATAAAAGAACGACCATTGAGAATGATCGGTCCTTAAGTCCCTTAACAGTCAGCTAGTCATAACCAAATATAAACTCCCATCAATAAAATAAGTAACAAAAGGTTCCCGAACTGAGACCTAGCCTCCGGGACATCGAATCCTATTAAACTAGGTAGTAGGAACAATCCCGAGGCCTAAGGTTTGAGTTCCCACGATAAGAACACCATTATGGCCACAAATGCCCTTAAGTGCCGCGGCCCCACCCCACTGAGATGTGGCCCGCCTCCCAAACAGAGGTACCAGCCACAAGTACCTACACCACGCGCCGCAGCCCACCTTGCAAGCGTCGCGGCCCCAAGGCTCTTCAACTACACCTGTCTTATTCACTAAGCTTGGGTCGCGACGCCCAAAAACAGGGCCGCGACCCCACCTAGAACCCAGCCAAAAACCCTCATTTTCCCCTTTTAAATCACTCTAAAAACCTATCCAAACATATCAAAATCCAAAAATCAAAGTTCCCAAACATCCTAATGGCCTATAACCATCAAATCCTGAGGCTCAAACAAATCAAAATCTCATCAACACATAAAATCCAATTCAAAGCTTAGAAACTCAAAAACTAAAAACGTAAATCTTGAATTACCTCAAATTGAGTCGTTTCTCGCTAAATCCTCCGGTTAATAAGCTTTTCATCTTCCTCAGGATTGCTATAACTCGATCCTCACAAGAATCTGAGTCCTAGAACTCAAGTTCCCTTCGAAAATGCGATGAACAGTAAAAAATGGATAACGGGAGAAAGAGAAAAGGTGTTTGAACGTAGTTTTCATTCTAACAGGTTACTTCAAGCTTAAGTAACCTCAAATAAATCCTAATACTCGAGGTCCCAAAAATGACCCCGGGGGCAAAATAGTCAAAATTTCCAGAATTTCCTCCTGATCTCACTAACTCCCAATATATCATCAAATAATCATTCTCATTATCTAATATCCCAATAATTGACCCCCATTATGACAAAATCGCTAACTTGCATTCTAAGATCGTCTCATGTCGAATAGCTCGAACATATCCACATAATAATGTGGCCTCATCCATAATCACCAATATGCCCTCAACGGGCCAAATTACCAAAAATCCCTTATAATTAAAAGTGGACCCACATGAATGCATTTATCATCATATAATAATATAACTCGCATAATCATGCATATAATCATTTAATTGCATAATAAATCAATTATGGCCCTCATGGCCCCCTAATCCAGGCACTAAGCCACATTAGGGAATTTGGGTGGTTACAGGTTCGTAGGGCCAAGTCGCGGCCCTGTTCTTGAGGGGTCGCGACCCAACCGAACCCAGGGCCCTTGGGGGCTTCTGCCTGGGATGCGCGCCGCCACCATCAACGGCAGGTCGTGGCCCGTGTTCCATTTCCAGGAGAGGAGGGCCTCTGACTTGAGGGGCGCGCCGCGACCCTCAAGGGCAGGTCACGACCCGCCTGGTCTGTTTTGGCCATGGTGAGTTTTTAGAGACGGGAATCTTTTCCTTAGAGTCGGGATCGATTATACTACCCAGTTTAGTAGAATTCAAGGTCCCGGAGGCTAAGACTTGGTGCGGAAGCCTTTATTTTCTCATCATTAATGTAATCCTATATTATGGTTGTGACTAGGTTATTGCTAGAGGCTCATAACCCGGATCGTGCTCGAGGGTCGTTCTTATTTTACGCTATACTCGGACTTGAGGTAAGAAAACTGCACCCAATACATGTTATATGTGATTAGGACTTGGCCCGACTATTAATAATAATTATTAATAGGGCTTAGGCCCCTGAGAATGATTATGATTAAGTTATCGTTCCGTTTATTGATTTAACATACTAGAATATTCTATACCTGCTTAAGTGTTTCATGACTGTTCGTATGGTTTGTGTGGCTAGGGCTTGGCCCCGTTAAATAAGCAAGATTATTCCTATGATTACAATTACTTGATGATGTTATGTGATTAATAAGTATGTGTGTTTGTCTTGTTGAGGTATGCCTATCCATATATGTTTATGTATTGATATTCGAATACCTGGATTAGGGCTTGAGTTATTAGTCAAGGACGGTAATAGCGCATTGCGCGCTGGTCGAAAGGCTTAGGCCTAAACCAGAAACATACTATTACATAGGCCAACCCAATGGTCGATGGAAAACAAAAGTGTTTGGCTAGATCTATGGCTAGTTACCCAGAGCTAAGGGTGAGGGCCTCAGGTGACTCTATGGTCACATAGCTAGGGTATAGGGCTCCGGTGTTGACTCTAAGGTCAATTGTTCAGGGCAGCGACCCCAGAATGGTCCAATGACCGTTTATTTATGATTGTATGTTGATATTAGTAGATTATTACCCCTGTTTATGCACATGTTTAAGTTTTCTTGCTAAGCCTTGGCTCACAGGTGCTTTGTGGTGCAGGTAAGGGAAAAGGAAAGCTTGATCAGCCATTAGTTGTAATATTTTGGGATCCCATGTATGTATAAACTTTTTAAATAAAAGTCAATAGTTCCTTTGACCAAAAAATTTTAACCCTAACCTTTGAAATTAACCTTAGTTACACATTTATAACCAAATTACTTGATTAGCAAGTCTAGCAAAATTTAATGTACATAGTGTAACTGTCCTTGATTAGGAGGGCGTTACAGAAACGATGCCCTAGGAGCTCACAAATGCAATCATGACAGGGACTAGCCACTAGTGAAGGAAGCACCCCGCCTGAAACCAAGTCACTCCGAAGAGAAAACACCACTCCACTTTGACTAAAGGATTTCCTCCCAGCAATATACAAAGTCGGTGACAGTCGCATAGTTCCCGACTTCCACCTTTCTCCTTGATGGCTCCCCCCGAACAAGGAGCCTGAGTTGGATGGCACGGGGAGGACTTTGTTATGATTGGTTAAATACAAATGATAAGTGTTAAAATACAAGCAAGGTATAAACACTTAGTAGAATTCACATAATAAAGATGTGAATTTGAGTTTTAATTGTACGCACTTATAAAATGCAAATTTGGGTCCAAAGTGATACATGAGAGTATCTAAGGGTTCCCAAAAAGTTTGGTGGCATTTAGAGCAATTTTGGGACCTTTGGAAGTGTCCAAAGTTAGAGATGGTGGCAATACGTCGCCACCCAAGAGGCGAGACATCGCCTGAAATCTAGGGTTTCCAGAAACCCTAGCAGGCGATGCATCGCCTGCATGCATGAAATATCGTAAATTCTCTAAATGACGTGTTTTTCAAGTCTAATTCTATTGGTTAGACATAATGACAGTGCATACTATATATAAGGGTCAAAATAGTGTTTTGGGAGACTTGATCAATCTCTCCAATCTCTCTCTACCCTCTCTCTCTAGCTCCAAGAATCTCTAAGTTTTCTCCAAAATCTCTCCAAAAAAGTGCTTGACTTTGAGAGTTGAAGGTTTGTTCAATCTCAATCATCATTTCCTAAAGAGAATGCCTCAAGCATCAATGGTGGCTAGGAAATAGAGTATTAGGACAGCGTTTTGCAACGTGTATAAGCCTTGGTTTGTGTTTGGTTTGCTCAAGGGATTTGCTTAAAGTGGTGATCTTGCCGAGGGTTTTGAAGCTTCATCAAAGTTGAAGAACACCATTGTTCTACTTGGGTTTGCATGTTCTTTCTCAATCTTTTTTAAGTCTATGTCAATCCAAATTTTGTGTAGATTTTATTTCTTGTGGTGGTGTTATCTCACTCTCTCCCAACAGACTTCCTATCGGCTATGGACGAGGATGAGAAACTCAGACACAGAGTGTCAATTCCACCTCGTCCCACTCGGTGACTTCCCCAATCAAAGGAGACGAAGTCTCCGCGAGCCCAGAGATGACAAGGTGACGGACTGCAATAAGCGGACCGCCCCCTTAGCTATGAAAGTCTGCCCCACATCAATGTAGAGCCTAACTTGGGGGCAAATGTTATACCCAAAATTTGGCACTTCCACGTGGCGGCCCGCAAAGATATGATGTGTCAAGACAAAGCCCCAAGACACAACAGTCGCCACTAGCCGCCATAAATAATGACCCTCACCACTTCCCCAATGCGCAAGAAGAGGAAAGACTTGCTCGTGCCAGCCTACTTCTCCCATCTTGTGAAGCCAAATGATCCCAGACAGCCATGCCAACTTTGATCGTAAGAAGAAAAGGTCCCTAGCCAATCACCCTGAACAGACACACAAGTTTAACGAACACACCTCACAAAGATCTGCTAAAGTCTCCATCGAACATAGCTGATCCCCGAGGCACCTCGCTGCTTTCCAGTGGCCCTCGCCACTCGAGCCTCATTCCACACCCGAATGTGCCTTCAACCATGAAATGAGTAGGACACGTCGGACTTCCAGTTTTGGTGAGACACAAACCTGTCCCCAACCCAAGTGTACCAAAATTTAGCTTGATCGGGAAACAAGGTACCACCGTCATCCCTATCTATCTCTGCAGCTATAAATAATGCAACTCGCATAGTAACAAAGGGAAGGATCCCAGAGAGAAGATCCAAGACCTGAGAGTCGTGAAACCAGTCAGTAACTGTTCATTTTCGGAGAGAGCTTATGCTCTCCATTACTGTAGCTGCCCCAAGGGCAAGATCAAACTCAGGTTACTTTTGAGGGTTCAAAGTTCATAAATAATACTGACTAAAGTGGACGTATGTCTTCTTTTTTGGGGCGAACCACTATAATCTTTGTCTCGTTCATTTATTGTTGTAGTTATTTCTCTTTTCTTTAGCTCATTGTTCATCATTAAAGATCTGCTCTGAGATATTACACACAAAGGACTCTTCATTTATCACTCTGTGTGAGTTCACAACAAAACGAGTCAACAATCTATCTTTTCTTTGTAGCATATTAATGCGGCACAACACATGCTCCGTAGGCGTCGCCAGTTGTACCCTAGGGCATATCGCTAGAATGTTGTTGTGATGAACGTCATGTTCTCACAAGTGATACATGCCACATATGAACAATACAAGCAAACCAAAGAGAAGTTCCTCTGGATGAAGATGTTATATCGCTACTAACCTGCCTCCCACAAAAGTTTCTTGCGTATTGGGGAGGAGTGAAGGATGTATATTGGTACCAAAACTACAATCAAGCTAATTAGTTTGCGATTAAGGCATCTATTTCTAGTTGGACATTTACCATATATGATTCAGACTTGTCGGTAATGAGTGAGAAAGTCGTCAATGAATTTATGAGGCCATGGTGCATCCTCTTTCCTTCTCTGTTATTGATGAGTAAATTTTTCACACACAGCTTGATGTTAATGATTCCTACAAAAGGAAAGAGGCCACCTGAGTTCCAATGGCACCGCCTACAGTGGCACTAGGTCCCTTAATCCAAGACAAGGTAAACAGCATCATCATTAGAAAATTTGATCACTAAGCAAAGTTATAATATTGTACATTTAATGTTTATATTTTTTTTACCGTGGAGATTGTGGTGTGTATGCTATCAAGTATGTTGAGCATCTCATGGCCATCGAGCAACTACTAAACCAAAAATATACGCCCCAATCGAACCCTATCGAGAAATATATATATATTGAGCACCTATCGAGAAAATATAGATATATACGAGCCACAATCGAGCACCTATCAAGCTCGATAATATAACATATCTCCTACATCTTATCAAGCACCTATCGAGCAAAATAGTTGCAAAAAACACATAAATACCCTGAAAATCACAAATCAAAAAAACTTACAAACAAACCAAATAAACACACCAAGGTATACTCACATTTATTCGAAATAGCCAATGAAAAAAAAAGTAAATAAACAATAACCAACACTAAAAAAATGAACAATCTTTTTACCTATGGTTTTTCTCCTCCAATATCCCTAAAAATGGATGTTGTCTTTGATATTGGGATCTTCATAACCACAATGGAGATGTTTTTAATGATTTTACAACAAAATGTGGTTGTTATTGTGGCATTCTAGTGCAAACTGTGGGTTTGATTAGGGAGAGTGAGCTTTTCGTGAGAGAGAGAGAGAGAGAGAGATGGAAGAAAGAGAAAGAGAAGAGAAGTAATAGAAAAATAAATGGTAGTGGTATTTTGAGAAGTTGGGGAATCAATAGCATCAAATTGAAAAGTGAATATTTTAATTAGGATACACTATTAGGCATAGAAAGTGAAATTTCCCTTGTCAAATTTTAATTTGTTGCAATTGTCGGGTCTAGAAATAGTTTGGTTTTGTTGGGTTATTCAGTTAAGTGATGACTAGTTCCCTAACTATACTTTTCGTGTGAGTGGAAAATCATCCATTCACTACAAGTGAGCTTGGCTGAGTTAGTTGACATAGTGATGTCCTGGAAAATGGTGAGAGAATCAATTTGTAATGGGACCAAGGATATCAATGGCTAATAATGAGACTTGTGCATCCAGGCCCAGGCCTTATTTCATCACCAATCTGTAGTGGGCTTTGCCAGCACCAAGTCCAGAAGGAATCAACAACCATTGTAGCAATGTTGGTTCAACAACGGGTTATTGTTACTCTTGTATACGTGTTTAATTCATGTGTAAACAATTACCATGACACAAGTAAAATAAATCTATTTTTGAAGGTGGTAGTAACAAGTTACCTACCACACTGGAGAATAATAATAAATTACTAATTTGATAATGGTAACTAGTAGCCGTATATATATATATATATAAAACGTGTTAAAAAATAATACATGCAAAAATGGGTAAGTTCTTGCTAATCTATAACAAAAATTAAATCTGGAAATGACAAGGTAACTTTTAAGTAATAATTTAAGAAAAACGTCATAGTAATTAGTTACTGTTTTTCTTACTTTTAGATTGAAACCAATGACCCATATTTGCAGTAATATGAATTAACTAGTTAATTTTAACACGTATGCTAGAGTAATAGTTGTCATTTTTCTTACTTTCATATGGCAAGGTAACCGCTTATCCATATTTACAGTAATATCAGTAACCAATTACCTAGAAATTAAACACATCAAAAAATCCAAATATTATACACATATTAGAATGTGATGATATCTTGATGGTAATGTATTATGTGATGATAATTTGTCACTTAACACTGATTTTAAAAATTAAAAGAAAAAAACTGGGAAATCATTGTCCAAAACTAAAACAACCATTAGAGAAAAAGAAGATCACAAAACAAGAAGAAGATGATCGAAGAAGAAGGAGGATACATTATAAGTGAAGAAAAAATTAAAATTAAAATGGAAAATAAACATTTATTTAAGATATGTATGTTAAGAAAATATAAAATATATATATGTGAAATTACAAATTTACTCTTAATAGTTGGAGTGAATGGAAAATTTGCTCTAAATAATAATACAAAACTAAAAATATTAAACTTAATTAAAATATGACATTTATTTTAAAGCATACTAAAATATGGAAAATTTATTCTCATATAAATAATTTAAAATGAGCAAAAGTCATATATTTTGGAAAAAGTTAAAAATTCAATGTTTATGTAAAAAAATGTAAGAAAAAAAGGTCAAATTTCATGAAATTTCCTTAATTTTAGCAATAAGAGGCATAATTAATTAATTTTTTCCTTTAGAATTTCCAACATTTCATACTTGTATAACCTTGAACCTTGGATCACTAAAAAGCACCTTCTTATTGATAGTTTTCGCAACACAAAGACATATATTTAGAACTTATTAAAGGTATTTGCATCCTCAAAATTTAAGTATAAAAAACAATCCCCTCCATTATTATTCTTAGCATAAATTAAAAAGAAAAACCATACAATTAGTGGCTAATGTAAAATTTTGTTCTATCATACATGTAAATTAAATAATAATATTATTTATACAAAGCATAAGAGTAACACATAAATATTGTTATTTCAAATAGTTCTCTTCTGAATGGCTAGATATAGAAATGTTAGTGCTCACCGGTCCTTTTGCAAGTTGTGCATTTGTAGGAAGTCCACATTTGGCTAAGCTTTTCTAAGTTGTTTTTTAGCTTGTAAAGGGTAAGGCAAGAATAAATTTATATAATGAAGAGAAACACATATCAAAAGTGTTTACCGAGTTTTTTGGAAACTAGAATTATAAAAGATAAGAGAGCTTAAAAAGAAAAGATTTAGAATGTGCAAGCAAGGTTTTTACGTGGTTGGGGCGTTAATGAGCCTTAGTCCACGAGTCAGTTGTATTAGAGCTTTTGACAATGGAGTTTTCTGCGAGTTTGAGCAGAGTAATTGCTTACAAGAGAAAATCTGGGATCCCCCCTACTATGCACAACCGGCCATATTTATAGGCAGTTAGGTGCAATAGGCTTGGGCCGGACTAATCCTGGCCCAATAGGGATGTAATCATAGTTTGCTCGCTAATGGAGCCATAATACAAAGAATGTTGGTTAATAAACCATATTAGTCAGGGCCCATTGGCCCGGCTTGGGCATAGCCAAGCCTTACAGCTGTTAATAGTACATAACCTTAGACTTATCTACGTGGGCTTCTAAAAGGGTCCTGGGGACAGGATCCGTCAGAGTAGTGGTAGCATTGTTTCCTAGGAACAATGTACGTTCCATGCGTAACCTCTTCTGCAGGTTAGTTAAAGAGACCAACTTCCGTGTTTCTCGGAGACCTGTCAGCGTTAAGGAAGATCAAACTTTCCCTATCCGGACGTCTGGTCCGGGTTCATTTACTAATGTCCCGATTCATTTACTAGAGTTCTGGTTTGCTCACCGGGACGGGTTCATTCTCGACAAGGTCTATTCCGAGACTAGTGAGCCTGCCACCTCTATTGGCATCCCGGAGGATATGGGTAGGTTGGGGTCAGAAAGATGAGTTGGGCTTGCACCTTGATCCCAGTTCCCCCAAGATACGAGTAGGTCAGGACCGGGAAGATGAGTTGGGCTTGCACCTTGATCCCGATTCCCCGAAGATACGAGTAGGTCGGAACCGGGAAGATGAATTGGGCCTGCACCTTGATACCGGTTCTCGGAGGATACGGGTAGGTCGGGACCGGGAAGGTGAGTTGGGCCTGCACCTTGGTCCCAGTCCCCTTGTTATGGTCGGGCCCATCGAATGTTGTTGGGTTCATTGACGGTTGGGCTATCAAGACTTTCTTCTTCCCTGTTCATTGGGCTCAGAATGGGCTTGGATCTCTTTGAGGGAGCCCATGGACCCATCGTGTCATGCCATGTGTCCTGGGGGAAAACAGGGATAACATTTTCCCCCAAAATCTTCATCTGTGTTTGCATGGTGGAGACTTGCCTTACTCTCCTAGATCAAATCCAAATATCCTGGGTAGGGATCTGGGTATCTGAGACCACGTTAGATCTGGACCAATTTTTAGGCGTTGGGTTTCGAACTGCTGAACCATATAAGTCTGGGATGGGACTAGGCGTTGAGCCTTTCACCCCATTTGGTTTTGGACCCTTGGATTAAGCATGTCTGAGATGGGACTGGGCTTTGTGTCTTGAGTCCCATTGGGTTTTGAACCTCCCGGACCATGTATGTCTGGGATGGGACTGGGCTTTGAGCCTTGCGTCCCATTTGGTTTTGAACCCCCCGGACCATTCATGTCCAGGATGGGACTGGGCTTTGTGCCTTGCGCCCCATTTGGGTTTGAACCTCCCGGACCATTTTATGTCCGAGATGGGACTGGGCTTTGTGTCTTGCGTCCCATTTGGTCCCCCCGGACCATTCATGTCCGAGATGGGACTGGGCTTTGTGCCTTGCGTCCCATTTGGTTTTGGACCCCCCGAACCAAGCATGTCCGAGATGGGACGGGGCTTTGTGCCTTGCGTCTTATTTGGATTTGAACCTCCCAGACCATTTTATGTCCGGGATGGGACTGGGCTTTGTGCCTTGCATCCCATTTGGTTTTGGACCCCCCGGACCAAGCATGTCCGAGATGGGACTGGGCTTTGTGCCTTGCGTCCCATTTAGTTTTGAACCCCCTCGACCATTGATGTACGGGATGGGACTGGGCTTTCTGCCTTGCATCCCATTTGGGTTTGAACCTCTCGGACCATTTTATGTCCGGGATGGGACTGAGCTTTGCGCCTTGCATCCCATTTCCGAAGTTCTGGGGATCGTTAGGCAGAGGGCCTTGATAAAGGTGTATTCTCAGGTTGGTCTTGAAGGAATGGTTGATTGGGCCATGGCTCTTCATTGCCTCGCTGTTGTTGGTGAGCATGATCAAATACACCATGCCTGGTGTTCACCATTGTTGCAGATGTTCAAGATTAACTCAAGCTTTCTTCAACTCTCAATGAAAGCACCAAAATGGTTACCAAGTTTTTCTGAAACTAGAATTATAAAAGATAAGAGAGTTTAAAAGAAAGGATTTAGAATATGCAAGCAAGGTTTTTACATGGTTGGGGCGTTAATGGGCATTAGTCCACGAGTCAGTTGTATTAGAATTTAGAGAGCATTTGACAATGGAGCTTTTTGCGAGTTTGGGCAGAGTAATTGCTTACAAGATAAAATCTAGGATCCATCCTACTGTGCACAACTGACCCTATTTATAGGCAGTTAGGTGCAATGGGCTTGGGCCGAACTAATCCTAGCCCAATAGGGATGTAATCATAGTTTGCTCGCTAATGGAGCCATAATACAAAGAATGTTGCTTAATAAATCATATTAGTCAGGGCCCATTGGCCCGGCTTGGGCATAGCCAAGCCTTACACCTGTCAATAGTACATAACCTCATACTTGTCCGCGTGGGCTTCTAAGGGGATCTTGGGGACAGGATCCATCAGAGTAGTGGCAGCATTGTTTCCTAGGAACAGTGTACGTTCCGTGCGTAACCTCTTCTGCAGGTTAGTTGAGGAGACCAACTTCTGTGTTTCTCGGGCACCTGTCAGCGTTAGGGAAGATCAAACTTTCCCTATCCGGACGTCTGGTCCGGGTTCATTTACTAATGTCCCGATTCATTTACTGGAGTCCTGGTTTGCTCACCGGGACGGGTTCATTCTCGACATGGTCTATTCCCAGACTAATGAGCCTGCCACCTCTATTAGCATCCCGGAGGATATGGGTAGGTCGAGATCGGGAAGATGAGTTGGGCTTGCACCTTGATCCCGGTTCCCTGAAGATACGAGTAGGTCGGGACCGAGAAGATGAGTTGGGCTTGCACCTTGATCTCGGTTCCCCGAAGATACGAGTAGGTCGGGACCGGGAAGATGAATTGGGCCTGCACCTTGATCCCGGTTCCCGGAGGATACGGGTAGGTCGGGACCGGGAAGATGAGTTGTGCCTGCACCTTGGTCCCAGTCCCCTTGTTATGGTCGCGCCCATCGAATGTTGTTGGGTTCATTGACGGTTGGGCTATCATGACTTTCTTCTTCCCTGTTCATCGGACTCAGGATGGGCCTAGATCTCTTTGAAGGAGCCCATGGACACATCGTGTCATGCCATGTGTCCCGGGAGAAAACAGGGATAACAAAAAGGAAGAAAGATAATAGAGATTAGATTAAGAGTAAATCCTAGCAGTTTTTAAAGAGTGTTCAACAATTATTCTTCTTTTTTATTTTATTTTTAATATTTTAATATTAATTTTGAGATTGTGAACCACATCATGATGGCTAATTTTTTTTATTTGTTAGGGTGTAAATAGATCTCTATTTGTGAATAATATATCTATTTTTAATTTGTATTTAATCATAATTCTTTGTTCTTTTGTGTTCTACTTTAAACTAGGGGTGATCATCTAAACCGACAAACCGTGGTGACCACCGCACCGCACCGCACCATACTACACCGCAAACCGCGGTGTCAAAAGTGTAATGGTTCGGTATGGTTTGTATTTTAGCTAAACCGCGTGGTGCGGTGCGGTGTGCGGTTTGGCGGTGTGAAATTTTGGTTTGCACCGCACCACATACTTACAAATATATTAAAAATAAATAAACTTTACATATATACCATTTTTTATAGTTACCCAATATGAGAGACTTGTATATTTTTTTTATGTTTCACTAAACTTAATTGATAACTTGTGATGTTGTTTAGAACTTATTAAGGATTTGTTATGAACTAAGGATTTAGTATTTTTTAAAAATTTTAAATTTTGTTATGACATATTTTTTTACACAAACTGTGGAAAACCGCCCAAACCACACCGCAAAAAATAGTTTGGTTTGGTCGGTTTGGTGCAACCAAATCACACCGCATGGTGTGTTCTAGTTACTAAACCGCACTTGTGGTGTGGTGTATTAAAAAGTGTTCAAACCGCCCAAACCACACCGTGCTCACCCCTACTTTGAACCATTGATGTCTAGTTTATTATTCATAAAAAGCCTTTGTATGGTTATGAATTGGGTTAATCTAAATTATTACAATTAATACTCGAAATGAGACTTAACAGTACAAAAGTAATAAACAAATAACAATACATGCCAAAAGTGGCACTTCCAAAAAAAAAAGTGATTTGTGACAGTTACTTTATACTAATTTTAAATCCTTAAATCTGAAATTAAATTTTAAAAAATGAAAAAGTTAATAAATATAAAGAAAAATATACTCAAAATATGTGAAACTTAAATAAACACATAATTTAATATATATATATATATACTCATTTAAATCCTTAAACTCGAAATTAAAAAAATAAATAAATAAGCTAACAAAAAATAAATAAATTATAATAAAAATATTCTAACAGAATAAAATACTAAAATGTTAAGTTTATACCTAAAACAATTACATAATTATTAATATAAAACTAACAAAAATTTTAAAAATCTGAAATATAACTAATATATATAAAAAAAAATCACAAAAATTAAATTTAATTCATAAAAATTAATAGAATTGCACTTACTTGTGGTAATGTGGGATATTTAAGTAGCAAACCACAAAAAACTAAGAAGTTATTTAGGTTTTCTAACTATAATCTTCAAGAATCTAAAATCTACAAAAAAAAAAAAAACTATGTATAAGGTTCATTATGCGTCGGTGTCATCGCTGGTAGAGGAGAGAAAACGCAGAAAATGATTTAGGGCAAATGGGAGGCTCGGGGACGATTGGGAGGTTATGATCTAGGTCAGGGCATTAGCGTCAGTGCCTAATTGATGCTAACGGAAGGTTTGCGTCAGTTGGGCACTCTCACAAACGTTTTAACTAAACGCGCATTTAGCTTAAATGTTTGCGTCAATGCCCATCTGACGCAAACCTTCTGTTAATGTCAGTTAGGCACAGACGCTAACGACGCTATCAACAACGTCAACTGCCAATTGACGCAAATTCCCACACTTAACAGCGTCAGTGTTACAACTGACACAAATACCATTTCATTTATGGCAGTTTCCAACTTCCACAAATGTTAAATCTCGGTCAACCGCGTCAATCATAAGCATAGTAGTGGTACTACACCTCTTTTCAAAAAGATAAGTTACAAATTCATTTCATTTCTATTTACTAATTTTTGTTTTTGTTTATATCCTAGAGTATAATGCGGGAGCAAAGCTAAGAATTAGAGGATGATGCAACTTACTACAAAAGGATGTTCGAGTTTGGAGGCAAGCAATGCACTTGAGGATGATGCAATGTAATGGAGGAGGATGTTCGAGGTGGAGCTTTTTCAATGTTTAGTTGGTCTTCTAGTAGCTAAAATACTCATAGTTTTTACATCTAAAGTAAATGAAACTTTATATTGTAGTTTTTTTAGTTTCTCTTTTTTAGATGTCTTTAGTATTCTCTATTATCTTAATGATTCTTTGTCATTGGAGAGATTACACTTGTTATATGTCTGTCCAAGTGTTGTTTTTTTGGATTAGCCAATAAACATGTACTTAGATGGGTGATGAGTTTACTTGGTTAGAAGAAATTTCACCAAGTATTAAGACCGATGTATTTTTTCTATATTCTCTTATATGAAATTGGTCTTTTTATTCCAAAAAAAAAAATCTTTCTAAAATTTTATCATAGTTGTTTAACTGCATAGGTATATTTCACCATAATGTATGGTAATTGCAATCGAAATAAAGTGAACAAATTAATGGGAATGAAATCATAATGAGAAGGTGAACTATTATTATGTCAATTGGTTTGTATACTTAATTTTTAATGAAAGAATTGGAATATGAATCATAAGTAATCGATTATAGTGTTTACTTAAAGTTTAAACTAGCAATAGAATCACTACTACAAAAACATGCTTTTATGAAACTTTTTCAGGGCACTCACCTAGATGTGAGTCCCAAAAACACATCTTAGACTTTTAAGGACATTCATTGAGAGTCCTTAAAAATACATTTTAGGACTCGTAGTGTGAGCCCTAATTACTGATGTGAGTCCTAAAAGTTTTATTAATTATTTTTAGCAAAAGTTTTATTATTAATTAAACAAGAAAAAGAAAATAAAAACACTGAGCCCTCACTTTTCCCTCTCTCTTCCTCGGATTCCCTTTCTCTTCCCCCGATTCTCTTTCCCTCTCTCTCCCGCCTACATCACTGTGGGGCCCGACCGCCGTCCACCATCAACACGCACCAGACCAGGCGACACACAAGGTTGCCGACCTTAGACCCCCGCGAGCCCAGCCCTTCACGCACCCTCCTCCGCAGTGTAGAGTCGTTCGAAGTCGCGGTGGCTCTATGTTTCCCAAACACTTCTGAGTAGGGAAACATTTTCGACTGCCTCGAGCCACCCCGACCCAAACGACCACCACCACTGCATTTTTTGTGCTTTGGGCTTCGAAACCCACTAAATGATCGGACTCAATGGTCATCGGAATTGGAAGTCGACGTTCGCCAGAATCCATGGAGGTCCGAGAAATCAAAGTGCAAATCCAACCACTCTAGGTCGTTTCAAGAAGAACCACCACCACCACAATGCTCCCCGAGACTTGGGCTTCGAAGCTCAGTCGTTGTCTTCCTGAACCACCACCATGGAGTGGTGGCGCCACCGCCGATGCCGGCCATTCTTTTAGGGCTCGCACAAGTCCTAAAAAACCTTACTTTTTATAGCTATCAAATAGAGAACTAGCGGAAGGTGTACCCTAAAAAGCATTTTTTGTAATAGGGAATGGAAAATTTTGTGAAATATTACAAAGTAAATAAAGTATATATAATAATTTTCTTTAACGTTATTTTAGCAAATATTTTTTTAATAGGAAAAAATTGTTGAACTTATAACTTTTGCTTCTGTGAAATGATTGAATTCAGCTTATACAACAACTGCTTATTAATAAAATGTATATAGCATTATAATTATTTATATACAAAACAAACACTATCTTTTACACTTGATATATCAATTGATTTCCTCATCTTTTTGTATAATAATCATGAGAATCAAACATCTAAATTAAGAACCCAATAAGATCATGCAATCATTTTGGGAAAAGTCTTTAGGAAATTACACACGATAAATTATGGAATCACACTAACTTTACCTAGTAGTAGTAATAATAATATGATTCCACTATTATCATTATGTATAGAGCAATGTGAAAACATTCGAGGTTAGTATTTTAGGTCCAACTAGGGTAGTGCGCAATGATCACATTAATGTTATAGTCATACATATGATGTTTCTTTCACATCATGATTCGTATGCAAATCTTACATAGCTAGTCAAATGATATTAATGGCAAGCATGTGATACCACATGGGATCTCTTTGCACCCATGTATAAATCTTTGAGACAAACTAGTTAAAAAACATTATGGAAAAGGCAGGTTGGCTTTCACTATATTCTCTCTTCAATATTGTTACATATATATCGTAACTTTTCATTTTTCAAAACCATGCCCATGTGCGGACTAGTAAAGATTAATTTAAAAGAATGCGCATGCATATAAAAATGTGCTTTGAGTTCAAATGTCATTCTCAACTCACAGTTTCCAAAACATGGAAAACATGTTTCGTCTAAGAATTTTTCATATGTATATTATTCCTCATGTTGCTTGGGCATGGATTTTTCTTTAGGGCAGAAAATTTATTTAAGAATAAATCTTGAACGGTAGTACCAATTAAAGACAGGAAATGGGTCACTGGTTTCTTAATTATTTGATCGATAAAAACAAATTAATGGTTTAGGAGGGTTCTTGGAACCTTGGTTGCTGAACTTTGAAGGTACACGAGGTCAAAGTCGCTTGTTTTTATGCTCATTTCATTTCTTTCGTTTTGTCCATTCAAAAAAATTATCTCAATTTGTCTTTTCTCTCTTGCTCACTTGGAAACTTCTCTCCACTGAACTTGTGTAGTGTTTGTTGGGTCCAATTGGGGTTCTTCAATCTTTTTGGTTTGCTAATCGAAACGACTTAAAGAAGGGTCAATTATTTTGGAAGTGGCATATATTATGCCACTCCTCTTCACAGAAGCTTCCCTTCTTGAAAAAAGTGGGAAGAGAAAATATATATTTTCATATATTATTTATAAAAAGAAGAGACGTATGAGTGGTTAGCTAGGCATTGATGGATCACTTTCTGAGATATTGGAGAGTATATATGTATTTATTTATTTATACGAACACACTTATTGGAAATCCTTGGGAATGATTATTAAACTATTTCCATGATTTTCATTATGCTTATAAAAAAAAATTATAATAAAAGTAAGGCGGGCGAGTTACAATTTGAGGGAATTGACATTTCTAAGCCATTTCACATTATTTTCTTCTTTTAGGTGTTGCTTTTGCGTATTGACCCCTTACACCAATAAATGGGATCAAATTCTTGTCCTCAGAAAGCAACTTGGTACCCAAAAAAAAAAAGAGTGGAGGTAGGTTTTCTTCGATCGGTCCAACCATATAATTAAATTTTGAATTTTATTTTTGAAGGAATTCTATAATTTTCATAATTTTTGTTAAAATCTCATAGTTGACGAAAAATCTATATATATATAACCCTACTGAAGTAACTTGCTTAGAGCCAAGTAAAGTTGTTGAATAAGTTGACGAGAGATAGAGAGACCCTCAACATGATCTACAGCTATAAATATATAATAAGTAATAATAATTCCAATTCGGCAGTGTTATTTTGAATTAAAAGTGTTTTTTTTTTTTGACATAAAAGTTAAAACAGCAAAAAGAAGTCTACACCATTGGAAAAACGTAACATCTCTATCTATTGCTCAAAGCAAAAACTTCCCAATTAAACCCAACAAATTATGTGTTATTACCAGGTAAATCACTAATCAAACCACTAATTAAATCACTAATCTGAATCTGATACTCGTGATGATGTATATTGTTTTAAGCCTATGGAATCATAGAATGGTCCGGAGATAAGTCAAGGTATAGAATTTTTTGTACAAGGACATTGAGACTGAATTCAGGAAAAAGGGGTGTATGTATAAATATATATATGTCTGGCCAGCAAATTAACTTGTTCTAATGAAACACGTCTCTTATTATTAAAAATTATACATGTAAAAAACTGTAATAACAGATTTGTTGGTTTCCCAGGTTTCAGACAAAATGAAAGGCTAATGGCAAACCTAACTTCCCCATTTAATATTAATAATGCTAAATTTTGTGATTTCTCACCTCACATGGTTCGACTTTGTCAACATAGTTTTGCTTGCTCATCACTAGTTTATATAATTTCGGCTTCAAAACACTAACTGTGGGCCCCGCTCACATTTTCAACCTCTAATCTACATGACTTCTTTTATTTTCATACATAATTATGTGACTTCTTATATGGTAACTAATAATACTTAGTGTGGAAAAAAATGTCATAAAAAATTAAATAAAGGAATATATCATACCTTATATTGTGTGCTCATATATATATATATATACAAAAAAAAAAAAAAACCCACATGCTGGCTAAATATGTACTTAATAGATTATATAACAAGTACTAATAAGGTGGGATATTGATTTGATTAACATTAAATGGATGACCTGGAAAGAAAATTATATATATATTGATCTTATATCTCCCTATTTTTTTTTTGGAGTAATGATAAATGTACTATGTTAGTTTAGCCTATTCAATTATATTTATCAAAAAAATTTGGGAAAGGGGCCATGAAGCCAAATCTTCTGATCACTAGTACCAACTAAGGCACTAACACTACGTCTCAAAATCTATGTTGAATTCGAAATTTTCAAATCATTTCCCTAATTAATATATATGGGCTAAACTCCAAACCTTCACTTCAAGTTTGGCAATTTTTAATACCAACTTGATTTTTTTATTGTTGGCAATACCAACTTGATTTTAGAAACAAAGATAATTAAATAAAATAATAGAGAAATGAATCTTGGTTTTTTCTTTGTTGATGTGATTTTAGGTTGGGGCGTTAGTCTCTAATGTTTGAAAGTCTTATATTAATTGGAGCGTTATGAATAAATGGATGGGTTTATTAATTAATTTAAATAAGGCAGAATAATCAAATAAAACAAGTAATAATAATACTACAAAAAAACAAGTTAAAGGGAATGTAGTGTGTTCCACACACACATGTGAAGATCTTGTAGTTGAATTGAAATATTCATCCTCATCCAGTAGTCAAACTGCTTTTTGCCGTCCATTTACACCACGTTTATTGGTTTAATTCGTTTATTTCAAATTTTGAAAATGAAAAATTCTTATGTTGCTTTTCTTTTAATAGCCAATAAAAATAATGTTAAAAGCCTTCCATTATAATAAGAATAGGAAACAAGATTATGCAAATTGAGGTTATTATATAGCACACAGTACTTTTTTTATTTTGATGGTTATAATAAATTATTACTTTCATTATATTTCATGGTTTCCCAGCTCTATAATTCTACATAATTTATGCATGCACCTGGATTCTGGAAAAGTATTTTAGACAAATTAATTTGGACAAGCATGGACTCGTGACCCCTATTAATATAAAATAAATAAATAAAAAATAACAATAATATCTTATTCAACAGTATTATTACTATGAGACGAAGATATGAATGTTCTTTTATTTTAATAGTACTTATTATTAGAAAAATTATTTATTTTACTCCACACCCTAAACAACGTGTCTCGACCCTGCAACGAAATTGAAGGAAAATTTAGAGGAACTTGAGAACATGAAATTGAATTGGTCGCATGGAGGTTAATTATAAAAGCATACAGTATAAAAAGATGATAATAAAAAAAAATAAGTTGAAGTTTCAATAAGATGGGATGGTATAATTTTGAAATGTCAACCCCTGTAATAAATCTAAATGTATAAAAACAAACCATATATTACATAAGAACAATGATAATAATAGATTATCTAGAAATAATAATAATAAGAATGAAGGGAGTGGTAGGGAAGAGAGAGATAGTAGTGGGAGGCGGCTGGATATAATTGGAGTATATATGGGCCATATATGGACTTCAGTAATTGTCGAATCCGTTGGGTCACCAACTATCGGTCCCACCCGATCCCATCTCCCTCTCCCTCTCACTCGTCTCTTCCTTATTACACCTTCTCTCATTTCCAATTCCAATTCCCACTTCTAATTCAACTTAGTATTCTCTCTTTAGTTTGACCAATAATTATTATTATTTAGCATATTAAGCTGCAAAACACCTCAAGAAGTAATATGATATAATTGATTAGTGATAGCTCATAATAATTATTAAATTAAAATGTGTAAGATTTGATATTGAATTTCATCAATAGCGGTATGACACCTCCTTGTACGGTCGAGCACTACTAATACCTTTTAACAATTATCTAAGATTTAGAATATTGTTATATAAAGCAATTATGGTGTTCAACACTACATTACGCAATTTAGTATAAAATCTTACATATTATCTTTTATATTAAAATTTATTGGATCTGGTATTAAATTGTATCAATAGCAATTTACTGTGGTAAATGGTGTCCAATTTGCCGTGGTAAGTAGTGTTGGACACCACTGGTACCTCTTAACAATTCTAAAATTTAGCATTATTATTTGGTGCTCAATATTTATATTATAATTGATATAATTTAATATTAATTACTATATAAGTTATACTTAAGATTTTATATTAAATTACACCAATTCAATTAAGATACACCAATCAAATGAGGACAGTATAGCCAACCCTACATATACTGCTACCTACTAAAACTTACATGTATACATATAAATTGAAAGAAAGTCATTACTCTATATTCATGATAATTTTACGTAGGTAAATTAAAAGTCCAATCAAGCCTTCACTTAGATTTATAACAAAATTATAAAATATTGGAATCCAATCCTGCCCTGTTTGATGTCGGTACTCTAGAAAATTAGCATTAGTTGGGCAGCATAACATATTTAACAAGGGAACAATGAGTAAGGGCACTGCCAACAACAACGAGTACCTAAAATGTTTAATTTTTTATAATATAGAGAAAAAATTGTTAAATAGTATTTCAATAGATGATGTAAATTTATATTTTTTTACCTAAATGAATAGTATTTCTCTATATGTAGTGAAATACTATTCATCAAGCTATAAATATTTTATTATTTTTTATAAACTTTTGTATATATATGAGTGTGATACTATTATATTTAATTATTTTATTTCTTAAAACGAATAAAATATTTTTTTTAAAATATAATATTTAAATGTTGTAGAGAAAAAATAGAGAAGTTGGTGTATAGTATTGTACGTCCTGATATTTTAGCCTGGGTCTTTTAGGCAGCTCGAGTACAGCTGGCTAACTAAGAATAGTGCTAGATGATCTGCGAGTTCATATTTCCTTTGCGAAGGCAATGCGACTCCCCAGGTAATAACACGAGCTGAGGAATACGAAGCAATAAAGACACGAGCTGGAGACACATATGAAGCATAGCGTCCTTGACGCGATTTGGAGTTATGTTTAGGTCGGGGTACGCTAAAGATATGTCATTTCCAATAACCTTTATAAACCTGGATACATTATATATAAACGTGTGTGATTAGACATCACATGTCCGTTTATCCCTGAATTCTCGGACACGTAACATAAACGTGCCTAATCAGACATCACATGTCTGATTATGCCAGACGACCCATGATCAGTTTTACCTAATGATTAGACCATACCTTAATGTAAGTTGTGATATTCATCATTTGTGCAAGACATGTCACATGAAGGATTTGTATTCGCGTGATGACCCCAACTATCCTGGGATGGTTCTTCTATAAATACCAAGACATTGGGTAAGGAAAGGGGTTGGGTTCTTTCTCTGTAAAGAAAATACTCTGCAAAAATATAGAGAGATATACAGTAATAATATCGACTCGTGGACTAGGGGGATTTTAACCTCCGAACCACGTAAAAGGGAACGAGTATTCTTGATATTTCATTTCTAGCATCCCTGAGTGTTATTTTCCTGACTACGGTTTATTCTTAAGCACTAATTTATTCCAGCTAATTACGTTATTCATTACTGGCGAAAAACCGCATCAAAAGGTATAATGTAAAAGTTTGAGGTAAATTATAAAAAATTATGTTTTGGTGATGTATTTTGTAATACACTTTCTCTATAATATTTAGTTAAAACTCACAAAAACATCTTCCATCAACTCCTCTATACATATATTTATAATAGATATGCACAAACTCCAATTAATTCATATCATTAATTCATATCTACATTTACAATAATATTTACATATCCTTTATATAATATTTTAATATTATTACTTTTCTTTATAAGCTTTCTCTCTCCCATTTATTATATATTTATTATTTCTTTTTTATTTTTCAATTATTTTATTTTATTTTAATTAATAAAATATGTTTAAAGATATAATATATAATGATATAGAAAAATATATAAAGAAGCCGATAGAGATAAAATAGAAAAATATGTATTTTGGAAAAATATTTTAAAAAATAGAATAAAACATCCATTAATACTCTTATATATTTTCATTTAAAAAAAGAAAAATTGTACCACAAGTCAATGGTTACCGAAAAAAATTAAGAAAAAGAATAGCTAAATTTTAAATATTTTCGAAATTGCAAGTTGCAACAAATGGGAGCCGCCGGTAGCCAAGCCATAATGGGAAGCAGTAGCCGGCTTAGGCGTGATCAGGAAAAGTGGGTCTTTCGTTATTATTATCTACTAAGCCAATCAGTGATCAGTCCCCCCATTGCCCAAATCTTCTATTTCTTTTTTATTTTTATTTTTTTGAAAAAAAAAATATTTTGTCCCGTCTAATCCATTTTATATCAACGGTTCAGATCTGTTTGAATATTCATCTCATTGGATTCCATTGATTCATGAACCTCCCTCACTCCCATTATGCTCCTACAGAATCCGAAGGTCTAATTCGTAATTCTCCAATTTACACACACAAAACACCATGATAAGATTTGGTCCCTCCCTCTCAGTTTAGTACAAATAAATTAGAATAAAATATAAAAAAAAAAGTTTTCTTGGTTTAATATATAATAATTGACTTGTCTTGACTCTTCATTCGCTTAAATCCATAGTTGTGGAAATGAGATTTTTGGGTTTTGGAAACAACGAAGAAAAATCTGAGCGATTTTGTCGCCACTTCTCACTTTAATTAATGACAAATCGACATTATTAATTTGGGGGTGGATTTTCTTTACTAAAAAGACAAATATGATTTGTATTATTTTACATTAAATATTTGTTAATTTTTTTTTTTGGCAATAAGAATAAATTCATTGAAATTTTTTATAATAAGCATACAATCTACAAAACTAAACGGTTTGAAGAAAAAAAAGAGAAGTCTTCTAACCATATAAATTGGTTGTCCACTTTAAGAGTATGCATTGTCAATTCATATGCAGTCTTATTAGTTGTATAACGTACATGGATCGGGGATATTTTTGGAATATTAGACAAACAAATTTGCAATATTCTCTAACAAAAAAACTTGAGTCATTGCAATAAGATGATCGTTTAGAAAATGTAGTCACAATTGTTAAATAATCTGATTCAACAAAATTCAAAGGAAGACCTGGCATTATGCTCCAATCCAGTGCTATCATTAAAGCTATACATTCTGTCTGAGTCACTGTAAGCAACCTACAAAACAAATAACATACAGAACACGACATTAGTAAAATATAAATCAAAATAGAAAAGAATAAAATAAACTCTAATCTTTATTTATTAATAACCAAAAAATAAGCAACCTGTTGGGATGTTAATCCTTTCATATGAATTCTGAATAATCGTTTCATATGAATAATTCTTTCAGGTTGGAGAGGGCAACATTAACAAAAACAATACTACTTGAGAGTGTTATGGTAAGACAAGCCAAGACATCTCCATATGAATTCTGAATAATCGCTCCAATACATATAGTATTGGAACAAACATCCACAAATGCATCAACGTTTAGTTTATTGTGACCCACTAAAGGAGAAAGTCAATATTCAGTAGATTGACAAGTTGTAGGTGCTCTATGAATCCTTGAATGTCAAACATGATTATACTCATCAAATAACGATCTAATCCTTGAAACCACAATCGTTGGAGATTGGGCGGCTCGACCATGAATAATATTGTTCCTTTCTCCCCAAACACACCAAGTAGAAAGAAGAAATAATTCAAACTTCGGTTGTTGAAACACCTCAGAGGCCTTTAAAATGACTTGCTAGAAAGAGATATTGGCACGAGTTGTATGGAGAAGATCAAATTCTAGTCATTTCCATAATTTGTTAAACGTCAAAACCCAAAAGATTGCATGGCTATTAGTATCTTGAGAATAACCACAGAGATGGCAATTTGCACTTTGGAACACCTTACATTTATAAAGCCCAGCATAGGTAGGTAGAATTTCATGAAATCATCTCCATACAAAATGTAAAATCTTCTTTGGTAGGTGTAATTGCCCAAACTTCTTCCACCAAATTGAAAAGACTGCTTTAGAGTGAGAAGGAGAGGAATGAGTTAAGTTTGTAGCCACATTGTATCCATTTTTTATTGAATATTGACCATCACTTGTGAAATGCCATAATCAACTATCAGTTTTTGCAAACTTACTCAGACGAATGGAGAGAACACATTCTTAATCAGCAACATTAAAAAAATCTTTAACAATGGACATATTCCATCCAGCTCTGTCCTCTAGAATAAGTTGTTTAACCAATATATTCAACTTTGGCACATCTTTAGAGGAAGGCAAAAAGGACAGAGGACGAGGCATCCAAGGATCTTTAAACGCAAGAATATTTTCGCCAATCCCCACACGGCGACGTAAACCTTGTGAGAGAAGAGTGTGTCCCCAAACAATGCTATGCCAAACATAATTCGGAGTACGTCCAATTGTATGCACATATGGTAAAAAGTAGAAAGACATTATAGAATATTTAAAATGATAAGTTGGAAACACAGAAAGTACATAAATAAAAGGTCACCTATAAATTAAAATAATATTTAAAATCCTAGATAAAAATAAGTCACATCATTCATAAATGAATCTATCTGTCAGAAGTAGAGAAGAACTATAAAACTATGACAAATAGGTAAAGAAACAATTTAAGAAGTCCAAAATAAGTAAAAGAATACTAGGTAGATATGCAGATTGAATATCTAAAAGAGTAGTCTAATTGTAAAACTCAGTTTTATAATAAGTCAATTATAGTCTATGGGTATACAACACAATTTTAAAGGAAACAAAAATGAAATCGCAATTTAGAAATACTTAAATTCAATCTAAACGACACCTAGCAAATGGCACACTATAAAATAGCAAGGTAAAATAGTTATCAACATAGAGGAAATAATATAATATCTGAAGTCGTTAAAAAATCATCATAGCAAAAATATTTCGCTTGAAATACTAAAAAAGGAAGAGAGGTGGGACAAGAAAGAATGGGTCATGCTTGTGCAGCCAGCAACACTTGATTATAATGTACAAAAGAACAAAATCCTAATCCTCCTTGACATTTTGGAAATCACAATTTTCGTCATTCCAACCAATGAAGTTTTCTTTTCTTAACGGAGTAACTCTACCAATAGCGAGCCATCATTAATTCCAATTCATCATAAAAAATAATTGGAAGCTGGAAACATGACATTACATAAGTAAGCATTGCTTAAATAACTACTTTAAGAAGAATTTCTCGTCCCCAAAAAAACCTAATTTGAAATTCCAAGAGTCAAACTTTGTCCAAACTTTTTCTTTAATAGTAGAGAATAATTGTTGTTTATTCCGTCCAGTTAACATAGGAAGTCCCAAATATTTTTCTATGGTTGGGGTTATTGGCGTATGAAAAGTAGACATAGAGAATTCGTAACACTTTTATTGTGTTTGTTGAGAAATATAAGTTCCATTTATCAAAATTAATAATATGACAAAACAATGAAATAAACAAAATAAATAAGAATAAAAATTAGTTGAAAAAACCAGCGAACAAATAAACAAGCAACCTCAAACATATAATTACAGTACTCTGAATATTTAACCTAAAATACAAAACATACACTACACAAGGTAAATCATTGCAAGTAATGATGCCCAATAAGACAAACATGAAAGATAAGATAAACAAGTATTGATAAATGAGATGGCAACAGAACAAATGATATATATATATAATGCATGATAGAAAAAATTAGTAATTATAGATTGAAACTGGAACTTTATTTAAAAATGAAGTAGAAGCTTCAAATACAATACAACAATTCTTAAAAAAAAACAATTCAATAGAAGGACTATTATGGACAAGTATAATTAATAAAAAAAAAAAGATAAACATAGAGTTAATAATAAAAACAAATAAATGTTAACATAAAAGAAAGTAAGAAAGAATAATAACAATTACAAACAACAACACAACATATATATATATGGAATACTTTTCAATGATTACTATCTATAAATGTGTACTAACAATTATGATGATGTGACAACATAGTGACTTGGTATAGCAAGTCACCAACATGTAAATATTTTTTTTCTACATTAATTTTGAATTTAGGTTTTTTTTTGCCATAATTAATGTTGTTTCCAACCAATAAGAGACACTAGCTATATTTAGAAAGTGACATGCATTTGAAAAATGAAAAGTTTACAATATTATATTTTTATAATAAATACACGTTTTTCATCAGGTAACCCTTCCAAAAATTTGAAAAAAATCAAAATTTATTTTAAGAAATATTATTTAACAACTATAAATATGGATCATTGATCTTAATCCAATAGTTAATATTAAAGTAATCATCCATGGGTAGTAACCATTAAGAGTGCACCTATATATATAAATATTAACATATACATATACGGTATAGTTGAATAAGTAAGAGTAAAAAAAAAGTAATAGGAATATAGACAAATACAGATAGTTTTTAATAATTATAATAAACCATTAATATGTAATGAGTATAGAGGTGTAACACCCTACTACCCAGGGACCATTACACTGTGTATTTTAAATAGTGCTAAACTCGATAAACGAGTCATTTGGCTATAATTGTGTAACTAAACATGATTAACGGTTTAGGGTTAAAAATTTTGGTCAAAGATACAAACATTTCACTAAAACATTTGTTGTACACATGAGATCCCAAAATACATTTAAAATGTTAATTACAATAAAAGAGTTACAACCAACCGACCTAAGCGGCAAAATAGGGTTTGACCCTAGTTCCTTTTTAAACCCTCTGTCATGGTGGTCGAGCAGCCGCATATATACACATCATCATCTAAGCTCTCCAACTCAAGGATGGTCTATCTTTCTTTTCCCTTTACCTGCACCACAAAGTACTCGTGAGCCGAGGCTCGGCAAGAAAACTTAAACATGCTCATAAGCAGTTAATAACATGTTACCAAATCATAATAAGCATGCCTAACAGTAATAACCCTACTCATGTATGCATACAGGTACAAATAAATGATTATGGAATCATTTTGGCTCAACGCCCTAGGATATGGGACTAATGAGTCACCCTGGGGCCCTTTGCCCTGTCCTCTGTATAACCAGCTTTGGAGCTGATGTAGCGTACTCGGCGCTAAGTTGTCTTCGACCAATAGACCAGTCAAGCGTATGATGCGCTCTTGGTTAGGCTAGATCATATGGACCAGCGCTTAGCGCACTATTGCCCCGCTTGACTAATAAGTCAATGCCTTACTACTAGCATTCAATGTGTTAATGTCGTCATTAACTAATAAGTCAATGCTTTACGACCAACACTCGTCATGCTAATGTCGTTCTTGACTAATAAGTCAATACTTTATGACCAACACTCACCATGCTAATGTCGTCCTTGACTAATAAGTCAATGCTAAGATATGGGACTAATAAGTCACCTCGGGGCCCTTAGCCCTATCCTCTGTATAAGCGTACCTAGTGCTGACTAGCACCCAACGTGTTAAGGAAGTTCTTGACAAATAAGTCAATGCTAGGATATGGGACTATAAGTCACCCCGAGTCCCTTAGCCATATCCTCTATATAAGCGTATAATGCGCTGACCAACACTCAACGTACTAAGGCCATTCTTAACTAATAAGTCAATGTTAAGATATGGGATTAATAAGTCACCCCGGATCCCGTAATCCTATCCTCTGTTTAAGCGTACCTGACGCTTGTAATTAGCCTAACCATAGCGACTAGCGCTCAGCACGTTATTACCGCCCTTGACTGATAAGTCAATACTATTCGACCAACGCTCAGTGTTATTGCCAACCCTGCACCCAGTATGTGACATGCATGGTTATTGATGAAGCATGTTGAGTACTCTATAAATTGACATTGATTGCATTGTAAATGCATAGCAGCTTTACTTATCTGTGTATGGTACTGACTTATTAGTCAGAGAACGGCAATGGTGTTTAGTATTGATCGTGAAGTTGTTATTTATCTGTCAAGTTCAGCGGTGATACTGGGCACTGTTTGTATGGTATTGGCTTAAGAGTCAAGAACAACATTCATGTGTTTAACACAGGCCGAAATGATTAGATCTAATCAACATGAGCATGAAATACTTGACCACCCCAAGTTCGATGAAAACTAAAAGCGCTTGTCTAGTCTAAAGGCTAGTTACGTAGAGCCAGAGCCAAAAAGCTCAGGTGACTGAACGTCGCATGGCTTAGGGTGCAGAGCCCTAGAGATAGACTTATTAGTCATCTATTCAGAGATAGACTTATTAGTCATGTATCTAGAGATAGACTTATTAGTCATCTATCCAGAGACAGACTTAATAGTCATCTATTCAGAGTATGACTTATTAGTCACCTATCTGATTAGGGTGCGGAGCCTAAAGTGTGACTCACTATCTGATTAGGGCTGCAAGCCCCAGAATGATTACCAGAATCATTTATTGATATTACATACATGTAGTAATAAGCTTTCCTGCTGAGCCTTAGCTCACGGGTGCTATGTGGTGCAGGTAAAGGAAAAGAAAAGCTCACCCAGCCTTGAGTGGAGAGCTTAGGTGGCGATGTGTACATATGCGGCCACTTGACCACCACGGCCAAGGTGTTTCTCAGAGGAATTATGGGTTAACCTTATTTTTGCCGCGTAGGTCAGCAAGTTGTAATTTTTATATAGTAATGATCATTTTGGATTGTAAATAACTTTGTAAACACTTTTATGGGCCCATGTACAGTTTATTATTTTAAATAAAATATATTCATTCCTTTTGATCAAGATTTTTCACCTTATCCTATTAATGACACCTAGATGCACGTTTATAACCAAATGAATCGTTTAGCGATTTAAGCACTATTTAAAGTCCACAGTAATGTTCCTGGAGTAACCAGGGCGTTACAACTTGGTATCTGAGCGTGCCAAGGTTTAGGGTTCCTATAGACTGGCTGGGCATGTACACTCGCCACTGAAGACAAGCTTGACTCATGGTTTGGTAACTATTTATGTGGTTATATATTTAACTGCTTAAATAGAATATAAATGCTTTACTTGTCTACATGAGATACATTAATAAGGTTGGGTCTTGATTGCTGCATCATAAGCAAGAACGTGCTTATTAGTACTGATATTGCTAGAACATGCTTATTTGCATTATTAATTGATAATGGTTAATTGCTAAATGCTAAATGTTAAATGTTATGATCATGTCTCAATGTGTTTATATGTATGATTGTGAAACATGGATGAATATCTGCTTGATCTTGGATCGTGCGACGGCAAGAGGTTTAGTTATCACTGCCTAACTGGCCGCATTGATTGTTTCAGCACAGTATAAGCTATAAGTATGATTCCAAGGTAGACAGATTCATCAGCTGGCCAAGATGATCAGGGTCATAATGACAGACAGGGTCAAGAGAATGACCAGAGTCAGATTCCTCAGCCAACTCCTGATAACTGGCAGCAGCTGTTTGCTGGTTTGCAAGCAAGAGTTATGAGATAGGAAGAAGAAATTCGCCTCCTGAGACAACAACAAGTCCCTGTAGGGAACGTTTTACCAGAGGTACCACCTGTAACCGTGCCATCAGTTGAGCAGCTGCTAGAGGCTGGAAGTAAATGGGAACTTCTTTATGAAAGGTTCAGGAAACAACAACCTCCAGTTTTTTAGGGTGTCTGGTAATGAGAGGGTGGCTTGTGCCACGTATATGTTTCGGGAGAATGCCTGAATTTGGTGGGAATTGATATCCCAGACAAGAAATGTCAATGCCCTGAGTTTGGAAGAGTTCATACTCTGTTTAATGAAAAGTATTATAATGATGTCATCAAGGCTGCAAAAGCTGAAGAGTTCAACAGATTACTTCAAGGGAGTTTGTCAGTGACTGAATATACTCTAAAGTTTGACATATTGGCAAAGTTTGACATGGAGCTGGTGCCCACTGATGGGACCAGAAGGGAGAGGTTTCTCCAGGGGCTACAACCTAGAATAGCCCGGGATGTTAGTATCACCACTGTGGCTGGAATTACTACTTATGCATAGGTGGTTGAGAAGGCCCTCACAGCTGAGAGCACAAAGAATAAGATCTGGTGGGACAATGCAGCCAGAAGAGAGTTTAGGAGGACAGGACCTCCATCTATGGGTTCAAGTAGGGGTGGAGGCCCAAGTGATCAGAAGAGGAAGGCTCCTGATACCTTCCTAGTTCCAGGTCCTGATAGGCGCCCACATGGTATTTCAATGGGCCGCCAGGGTGGTAGTGAGGCCTGGAGGACTTATCCAGAGACCCCATTTGGGGGAGTGTAGGGCAAAGGCTTGCTTCTTATGTGAGGCAATGGGACATTTCAAGAAAGATTGCCCAAAAGCAAGAAATGAAGAACCCAGGAAGGCAGACAGCTCGGCCCCAGCTCGAGTGTTTGCATTGACTCAGGCAAAAGCTGAGGCTTCACCCTCAGTAGTTATAGGTCATCTTTTTAGTGTTGGAACCCCTTATACTGTTTTGATTGATTCTGGTGCTACACATTCTTTTGTTTCTAGTAGAATTATTGATATACTGTGTAGACCATGTGATTATTATGTTGTGGGGTTCGGGACCTTATTACCCACTGTGGAGTTAGTAGTGTCCAAAAGATGGGTCAAATCACTGCCAGTGACAGTGGAGGGCAGAGAGTTGTTAGTTGATTTGATAGAGTTAGTTATGAGTGACTTTGATATGATTTTGGGTATGGATTGGTTAGTGAAGTATGGGGCAACCATAGATTGCCGAAGGAAGATGGCAACCTTTGAGCCTGAAGGTGAAGATCCTTTTGTATTTGTTGGCACTGTTCATGGACCTCGCATACTTATGATATCTGTTTTGAGGGCTAGAGATCTATTGCAAGGAGGTTGCATATGATTCTTAGCCAGTGTGGTGGATACCACTCAAGCCATGCCAGTGGGACCAAAGGAGACCAGATTAGTTTGTGAGTTTCTAGATGTGTTTTCAGAAGATCTACCAGGGTTGCTGCCACACAGAGAGATTGAATTTGTGATAGAATTGGCACCATGGATGGAGCCAGTGTCTAGAGCACCTTACAGAATTGCCCCTGCAAAGTTAAAAGAACTGAAAGTACAGCTGCAGGAGTTGTTAGACTTAGGTTTTATCAGACCTAGTTTCTCACCTTGGGGTGCACCAATTCTGTTTGTGAAGAAGAAAGATGGTTCTCTGAGTATGTGTATTGATTACAGAGAACTGAATAAGTTAACAATCAAGAACCAGTATCCTCTGCCAAGGATAGATGATCTGTTTGATCAGTTGCAAGGAAAAAGGGTATTCTCAAAGATAGACCTTCGTTCTGTTTTCATCAGTTGAGGGTCAGGGAGGGAGACATGCCGAAGACTGTTTTCGCACTAGATATGGGCGTTATGAGCTCTTAGTCATGTCCTTTAGATTGACTAATGCCCCAGCTACTTTTATGGATTTGATGAACAGAGTGTTCAAGGATTATTTGGACCAGTTTGTGATCGTCATCATCAATGATATTCTGGTTTATTCTCAGTCAGAGTCAATGTAACGTCCTAAACTCTAGGGACTGTTACGGTGTGCCTTTTAAACAGTGATAAACTCCCTAATCAAGTCATTTGGCCATAATTGTGTAACTAAGTATGATTAGCGGTTTAGGGTTAAAAATTTTGCTTAAGATATAACGTTTCACTACAACGTTTACTTTATACATTAGGATCCCAAAAATATAATTTAACGGTTTATTGCAACAAAATATTTACAACCAGCCGACCTAAGCGGAAAAATAGGGTTTAACCCTAGTTCCTTTTTAAACCCTCGACCGTGGCGGTCGAGTAGTCGCATATGTACACATCGTCACCTAAGCTTTCCAACTCAAGGATGGTCCAGCTTTCTTTTGCCTTTACTTGCACCACATAGAACCCGTGAGCCGAAGCCCAGCAAGAAAACTTAATATGCTCATGAACAAGTAATAACATGTTACTAAGTCATAATAGGCATGCCTAGCAGTAATAACCCTACTCATGCATGCAAGCAGGTACAAATAAATGTTTGTGAAGTCCTGCGCTCCGAGTAGATGACTAACAAGTCTCTCACTCTGAGGTAGATGACTAATAAGTCATTCTTTAAGCAGTTGACTAATAATTCACTCTCCAAATAGATGACTGGTAAGTTTATCTCGGTCAGATGACTGATAAGTCCATCTTGGTCAGATGACTAATAAGTCTATCCCGGTAAAATGACTGATAAGTCCATCTCGGTCAGATGACTAATAAGTCTATCCCGGTCAGATGACTGATAAGTCTATCTCGGTCAGATGACTGATAAGTCCATATCGGTCAGATGACTAATAGGTCTATCCCAATTAGATGACTGATAAGTCTATTCCGATCAAATGACTGATAAGTCTATCTCGGTCAGAATACTGATAAGTCTATCTCGGTCAGATGACTGATAAGTCTATCTCTGTCAGATGAGTGATAAGTCTTTCCCGGCCAGATGACTGATAAGTCCATCTCGATTAGGTGACTAATAAGTCTATCTTGGAGGTCCCATACCCTCCTAGCCATGTGACGTGTAGGTCACCTTAGCCTTTCCGGCTTTGGCTCTAAGTAACTAGCCTTTAGACTAGACAAGCACTTTTAGTTTTCATTGAACTTGAGGTCGGTCCAGCATCAATGCTCATGATGAGTCATTCAATGCAGATTTTGATTAGATCTAATCTTTATTGGCTTGCGTTTGACATGCTAAAACTGTCCTTGACTCATAAGTCAATGCCATACGACCAGTGTTCGGTACTACTGCCGAACTTGACTAGTAAGTCACAGCTTCACAGTTAATACCGACACCATTGCCAATTATGAATAATAAGTCAGTACCATTCACAAATGAGCAAGATTTTCTAAGCATTTGATATGCAATCAATGTCCACATTTAAACACTCAACATGCCTCAATAATAACCATGCATGTCCATATGGGGTGTAGTTTTCTTACCTTTGGTTCGAGCGAGAAATAACAATTGAACGACCCTTGAGAATGATCGATTCTTTAATCCCTTAGTAGTCACCTAGTCATAACCAAATACAATTTCCAATTAATGAAATCCACAATAAAAGGGTCTTGACCTAAACCTCACTCCCAGGACCCCGAATTGTACCCAAACAGTGAGTAGATTCGATCCCGAGCCTTAGGAATTGAAACCCCAAGCCAAAAACCCTTAAAAACACCCAAAACATGCATCTAAGAAAACAGGGTAGCGCTACCCCACTAGCGCCCCAGCGCTACAACCAGGGGAATTTTTCCTTGGCTAGCGCAGTAGCGCTACCCTTTGGGCGCTATGGCGCTAGGACCAGGCAGAAATGGCCCTGGTTCTTCCTCCTTCGAATCCTCCATTTCCAACCTGAAAACACATGCTTCCAAACTTCATTTAACCCCCAATTGAACCCAAATATCATCTACACATAACCTAGGCATCATAACCCAAGCATCCTTTGCCAAAACTTCCATCAAACTCTCAACTTTCCAACTCAAAACCAAACTGAAACTCCAAATGAAAACAGAGCGAGAATAAGAGATTCTATGGTTAAAAACTCACCTCAATCTCAGCAACACACCATCTTCAATGGTAGAACCCAACCCTAGCTTATCACAGCTTGGTTCCTCAAAAGAAGCTTCAAAATCCAAGAAGAAATGGTGTACGAGAGAAGGAAGAGGATTGCTCTATTTTTTCTACAGCCTTCTAAGCTTTAATGGCTAAAACATACCCTTTAGGGTGAAAAGACCTAAATGCCCTCATGCCTAATTAAAATCCTTAACAGTCACCAAGGGCAAAACCGTCATTTCGCACCTCTCTCATTAATCTTAATTAACGCCCTCCAAATCTTGTTATTCTCAAACGCTACTAAATCATATCTCATTACCCTTTAATTCCCGGTAATGATCTAATCCTCAAAACACCTCGAGACTCACCCCAAGCCCCGAAATTAAATCCCGTTATGACCAGACCGATAACTTACATTCAAAGATCATCTCATGTCGAATGGCTCGAACAAATCCACATTATAATGTGGTCTTATTTACAATTCACCCACATGCATGAAAATATACAATTATGCCATCAACGGACCAAATTACCAAAATGCCCTTATAATAAAATGTGGACCCATATGCATGCATTTGTCATCATATAATAATATAATTCACATAAACATTCATATAATCGTATAATGGCATAATAAATCAATTATGACCCTCCCAGCCTCCTAATAAAGGTCCTAAACCTTATTAGGGATTTTGGGGCATTACACTCAGAGCATGAGCAGCATCTGAGGTTGGTTCTACAGAGACCGAGGGGACACAAATTGTTTGCAAAATTCAAGAAGTGTGAATTTTTGTTAGCTCAAGTAACTTTTCTTGGGCACATTGTCAGTAAGGAGGGGATTAAAGTGGATCCAGCCAAGATTGAGGCAGTCAAGGTTTGGCCAAGGCCAAAGAATGCTTTAGAGGTGAGAAGTTTCCTTGATTGGCAGGTTACTACAGAAGTTTCGTGGAAGGATTCTCAAAGATTGCTACTTCATTGGCTGAGCTAACACGCAAGAGTCAGAAGTTTGTATGGTTAGACAGGTGTGAGAACAGCTTCCAGGAACTGAAGCAGAGGTTGATTACAGCTCCAGTCCTGAGTCTTCCTACAGATCAAGAGAAGTTTGTGATATACTGTGATGCCTCACATCAAGGTTTGGGTTGTGTTTTGATGCAGTCAGGAAATGTGATTGCTTATGCGTCACGTCAGTTGAAGGAGTATGAACAGAGATACCCTACTCATGACTTAGAATTGGCAGCAGTGGTCTTTGCATTAAAGGTATGGAAGCATTACCTTTATGGGAGAAATGTGATATTTATAATGCCCACAAGAGCTTGAAGTACTTCTTCACACAGAAAGACCTAAACATGAGACAAAGGTGTTGGCTGGAGTTAGTAAAAGAATATGATTGTGAGATACTGTATCATCCATGAACGGCCAGCGTGGTAGCAGATGCTTTTAGCCAGAAGGGTCTGAGTTAGATTTTCAGTGCAAGGCTGATATGCAGAGAATTAGCAAAGGATAGGACCAGAGCTGTTATAGAGTTACTGGTGGGCCAGTTGGCCAACATTACGCTACAATGTACGTTGTTAGAGAGAATCAAGGAGGGTCAGTTGGGTAATCCACAGCTGACCATGATCAGAGAGGATGTTTTGGCTGGAGTGTCCAGAGATTATACAGTGTCAGAAATGGGCTTGTTGAGATACAAGGGTCAGATATGTGTTCCATTAGACACTACTTTGAGGTGGAAGATTCTGGATGAATCTCATACTACTCCTTACTCTTTGCATCCAGGCACCACGAAGATGCATCAGGATGTGAGATCACTGTATTGGTGGCCTGGGATGATGAACGATGTAGTAGAGTATGTGGCTAAGTGCTTGACATGTCAACAGGTCAAGGCTGAGCATCAGAGGCCAGCAGGGCTATTGCAGGCTCTAGATATCCCATAATGGAAATGGGAAGACATCACGATGGATTTCGTGGTGGGATTACCCAGGACAGTAGGTCGACATGATTTAGTATGGGTTATTGTGGATTGATATACCTAGTCAGCTCACTTTTTACCAATGAGGACTACTTTCACAGTTGACCAGTACGCAAATCTCTATGTGAGAGAGATCGTGCGCCTCCATGGAGCATCAAGGTTGATCGTGTCAAATTGGAATCTCACATTCATTTCCAAGTTCTGGGGAAGTTTACAGAAGGCCATGGGAACACAATTGAAGTTCAGTACTGCTTATCATCCTCAGATAGATGGACAATCTGAGAGACGATCCAGATATTAGAAGACATGCTACGAGCATGTGTGCTGGATTTTTGTGGGTCCTGAAGTAAGTATCTACCTTTGATAGAGTTTTCCTACAACAAGAGCTATCAGTCGACCATTGGAGTGGCACCTTATGAGATGATGTATGGTAGGAAATGCAGATCTCCCATTCATTGGGATGAGACAGGAGAAAGGAGATACTTGGGTCCTGAGGCAGTTCAGAGGACCAGTGAGGCTATTGAGAAGATTAGAGCTCGGATGTTTGCTTCTCAAAGTAGACAAAAAAGTTATGGAAAATCCCAAATGCAGGGACGTGGAGTTCCAGGTAGGAGACTATGTTTTCCTTAGAGTCTCACCATGGAAAGAGGTGAGAAGATTTGGGAAGAAGGGCAAGCTGAGCCCTAGATTTGTAGGTCCATTTGAGATCCTGGAGAGGATTGGTCAGGTGGCTTACAGGTTGGCCTTACCACTGGCATTGTCGTCTGTGCATAATGTATTTCATGTTTTAGCTCTTCGGAGGTATGTATCAGATGTGACTCATGTTTTGAGCTATGAAGATCTGGAGCTTGAGGCAGATCTCTTCTACGAGGAACAACCAGTCCATATACTAGACAGAAAGGACAAGGTCTTGAGGAATAAAACTATACCTTCGGTTAAGGTATTATGGAGGAATAGCAAGGTCGAGGAAGTGACCTGGGAGTTGGAGTAAGATATGCAGAGTCAGTATCCCGAGCTGTTCAGGTAAATTTCTAGGAAGGAATTTTTGTAAGGAGGGGATAGTTGTAATGTCCTAAATTCCCTAATGTTGTTTATGCTTGGTTAGGGGGCTAGAAGGGCCATAATTGATTTATTATGCAATTATGTGATTAAATGCAGGATTATAGGATGATAATTGCATATCTTTATATTTATGTGCATGTTGGTGATTTATGGATGAGACCACATTATAATGTGGATATGTTCGAGCTATTCGGCATGAGACGATCCTAGGACGCAAGTTAGCGGTTTGGTCATAACGGGGTAATTTTCCAGGCTTGGGGTAAGTTTGGGGGTAATTTGATGTTTAGTACATTACCGGGAATGAACAGGTAATGGGATATGATTTAATTACTATTTGAGAATATTGGGAATAACGGGAATTGGAGGAAGTTAATTATGATTAGCGGGATAAGTGGGAAATGACTGTTTTGCCCTTAGGTGGCTGTTTAGGAGTTAATTGGGATTAGGGACATTTTGGTCTTTTGACCAAGGGTTATATTTTAAACTAGATGGTTGTAGAAGGAATTAGACAACAAAACATAGACTTTTTTCCTATCTCTCTCGATCATCTCTTCTTCTTCTTCTTGGCTTGAATTTTGAAGTGAGCTTGAGGATCAACGCTTGGGAATCAAAGCTTGAGGTTTTAGGTTAGTGATCAACCATTGAAGGGGATTCAAACTTGTGTTTGAGGTGATATTTCCAGCCATAATTTATGGTTTTTCTCTATTCTAAGGTTAGTTCTTTAGATTTAGGGTTTTGATTGTTGTAGTGGTTGGTTGGTGTGGTTTTGAATGGTTCAAAGCTTAGGTTTTGTTGGTTGAATGATAGATGTGTTGTGGTAATGTTTGGTTGAGATTTTGGGTTTGAACTGGTGAAGATTTTGGTTGGTTTGAATTGAGAAAATGGGCAGAGGAGCTGGGTTCGCTGGGTTCGCTGGGCTAAGTCGCGATCGAGTTCATGCAAGTTGCGACTTGGACCCAAGCCAAAGCCTCCCCTGGGCTCTCTTAAGCAGGCGCGCCGCGACCCACTAGGACAATTCGCGGCCCGTCCCTGGTACCCCAGACAGATGCTCTCTGTCTTGGTGGCGCATCGTGACCCACTAGGTCAAGTCGCGGCCCGCCCCTTCTTTTTGTGCCAAGAGGGGTTTTTCAAGGGTTTAGGCTCGGGGTTTCATTTCCTAAGGCTCGGGATCGAATCTACTAACCGTTTTAGTACGATTTGAGGCTCTGGGAGCGAGATTTAAACCATGAACATTTTATTATTTATTTTTATTGATGGGATTTCATATTTGTTTATGACTAGGTGACCACTAAGGGACTTAAGGACCGATCGTTCTCAAAGGTCGTTCTTTTATTATTTCTCGCTCAAACCAGAGGTAAGAAAACTGCACCCAATATGTGACATGCATGGTTAGTGATGAATCATATTGAGTGCTCTATATATTGACATTGATTGCATTCTAAATGCATAGCAGCTTTGCTTATTTGTGTATGCAACTGACTTATTAGTCAGAGAACAGCAATGGTATTTAGTATTGATCGTGAAGTTGTGACTTATCTATTAAGTTCAGCGGTGATACTGGGCACTGGTCATATGGTATTGACTTAAGAGTCAAGCACGGCATTCATGTGTTTAACACATGCCAAAATGATTATATGTAATCAACAAGAGCATGAAATTCTTGACTGATCCCAAGTTCGATGAAAACTAAAAGCGCTTGTCTAGTCTAAAGGCTAGTTACGTAGAGCCAGAGCCAAAAGGCACAGGTGACTGAACGTCACATGGATTAGGATGCAGAGCCCTAGAGATAGACTTATTAGTCATCTATTCAGAGATAGACTTATTAGTCATGTATCTAGAGATAGACTTATTAGTCATCTATCCAGAGATAGACTTAATAGTCATCTATTCAGATTATGACTTATTAGTTACCTATCTGATTAGGGTGCAGAGCCTAAAGTGTGACTCACTATCTGATTAGGGCTGCAAGCCCCAGAATGATTACCAGAATCATTTATTGATATTACATACATGTAGTAATAAGTTTTCTTGCTGAGCCTTGGCTCACGGGTGCTATGTCGTGCAGGTAAAGGAAAAGAAAAGCTCACCCAGCCTTGAGCGGAAAGCTTAGGTGGCGATGTGTACATATGCGGCTGCTTGACCACCACGGCCAAGGTGTTTCTCAGAGGAACTAGGGGTTAACTCAATATTTTCCGCTTAGGTCGGCGAGTTGTAATTTTTATACTATAATGACTATTTTGGATTGTAAATAACTTTGTAAACACTTTTATGCGCCCATGTACAGTTTAATGTTTTAAATAAAATATATCCATTCCTTTTGATCGAGATTTTTCACCTTAGCCTATTAATGACACCTAGATGCACGTTTATAACCAAATGACTCATTTAGTGAGTTAAGCACTATTAAAGTCCATAGTAGCGGTCTTGGAGTAACCGGGGCATTACAATAGAGTCACACTAGGGCCTATAGTCCATCTTTCATACAATCAACCTTATGACTGGCCAGGAGGGTCTAATGCTTAATATTTCAGATAATCCTAGGAGCGTTCAAACATATATCTCGCTCCTGGGTTGGCTTAACCCTATCGGCCGGTGTTTGGCACGTTACTGCTGCCCTTGACTCCTGATTCGAGCCTTTAAACCCTTGACTTATAAGCCGAGTCCATCAACCTTTGACTGATAAGTCGTGTCCTTTAGAGTTTAACTGGTAAGCCGAGTCTTTTAACTCTCGATTGATAAGTCAAGTTCTTTACCTTCGACTAATAAGTCAAGTCTTGGTTCTTCGACTGATAAGTCGAGTTTGTGAACTTTGACTGATAAGTCAAGTCTGTAGAACCTGTTATACCCTTGACTACTAAGCCAAGCCCTTCATCAAATAGCACAGATAAATCTTCAGCTTACAAGCTGAACTTCCCCAATCAGATATACAGATCAACAGCCATGGGGTTACACAAGTGCTTATTGCCCTCCCTTTTATTCATATGGCATCTGAGTCAGTCAAGTGCCTAATGCACTCCCAGGGTGGCCCTACCATGGTGGCCTGCGCTCAATGCGCATAACACTAGTCTTTGCTCACAAGCTGAGTCTTTTAGATCCCCAACTTATAAGCCGAGCCTCACAGACCCCCGACTTATAAGCCGAGCCTTTAAGACCCTCAACTTATAAATCGAGCCTTGGAGACCCTCAACTTATAATCCGAGCCTCACAGGCCCCTGGCTTATAAGTTGAGCCTTTAAGACCCTCGACTTATAAGTCAAGCCTTAGAGACCTTCGACTTATAAGTTGAGCCTTGGAGACCCTCGACTTATAAGTCGAGCCTTGGGACACCCTTGACTTATAAGTCAAGCCTTGGAGACCCTCGACTTATAAGTCGAGCCCCTTAAACCATTTATGCCCTCGACTAGCAAGTCGATCTTTATTCAGATACAACAACATATCCTTGGCTTATAAACCGAGCTTCCTTGCCATAACAAACAATCATATAATACATTTATCATACATACAAATACAATGCAGTAAGATACATTAAAACAGATATACACAGGCATAATAATAATCATGCGCATTTACAGGGCCAACGCCCAAATCCATACTATGTTCAACATTCGGGCCAAGCCCTAATCATGTATATCACATAATGGGTGCAGTTTTCTTACCTTAGGTCCATGTATAACGTAAAAAGTAAGGACGACCCTCGAGCACTATCCTAATTTTGAGCCCCTAGCGATAATCTAGTCACAACCATAATATAAAATCTCATTAATAACGGGCAAGTAAAGGCTTTCGAACCGAGTCCTAGCCTCCGGGACGTCGAATTCTACTAAACCGGGTAGTAGGGTTGATCGTGAGCCCTTAAGGTTGAGTTCCCGCACCCAAAAACCCTCTCAAGGCTCAAAACTCCTTAAGTGTCGCGGCCCCAGACACCTGTGCCGCAGCCCGCCCAAGTAAAAGGCCCCAGCCTCCTTTTTCACTGAACACGCGTCATGGCACATCCTAATAGGCGTCACGGTGCGCCATTGTGTCAGAACCCTTCCTTGGCCCCTGGGTTCAAGAGGTCCGCGACACCCCAATAATAAGGCCACGACTCGACCCTACAAACCCTGAATTCTCTGGTTTTTCTTCAACCAAACTCAATCAGAAACACCCCAAATCAAACTTAGAATCTCAATTCAATCCCCATAAAAGATTTAACATCTTCCCAACAACAAAACCCCAGCTCAACACACTCAAACCTCCACCCAAAATTCAAATTCAAAACCTTGAGCCACAAGCTCAAGAACACCAAAACTTAAACATAATTCAATTGAAACATGGATTAAAACTTTACCTCGGCTGTGATTTTAAGTCCCCCTAGCTGTAGCTAATCCAATTCTAGAGCTAAGCCTCCAATCTTCCACGCTTCAGCCAATAATTCCTTAGCTTTCCTCAATTGACTCCCTTAGAGAAATGAGAGAGAGTGAGTTGGTTGGTGTTGCTGAGTGTTGAGCATTTTTGAGTTTATTTCCTTATGGCTTAAGCCACTTAAGCTAATCCCGAGGTTCGGGGTACCAAAAACGTCTCCAATTCTTAAACATAATTCAATTGAAACATGGATTAAAACTTTACCTCGGCTGTGATTTTAAGTCCCCCTAGCTGTAGCTAATCCAATTCTAGAGCTAAGCCTCCAATCTTCCACGCTTCAGCCAATAATTCCTTAGCTTTCCTCAATTGACTCCCTTAGAGAAATGAGAGAGAGTGAGTTGGTTGGTGTTGCTGAGTGTTGAGCATTTTTGAGTTTATTTCCTTATGGCTTAAGTCACTTAAGCTAATCCTGAGGTTCGGGGTACCAAAAACGTCTCCGAAGGAAAAATAGTCAAAATCCTCGATATTCCCATCTAATCTCACTTACTCCAAAAATATCATCAATTATTCATTCCTGTTACCCGATAACCCGATAATGTGCTAGATACCCAGAATACCCCTTGACCCACCCCGAGTCAGGTATTAGTTTCTGTTGTGACTTTCCAGGTAACCTGCTCCCTAGGGTCGTCTCGTGCCGAGTAGCCGAAATAAATCCACATAATAATGTGGTCTCACACACATATCACATATATGCACATATATACAATTATACCCATAATAGGCTAAATTACGAAAATTGCCCTTCTAATAAGAAAAGGGCCCATATGTATATTTAATACCCATAAACATGCATTTCTAGTCATATTATCATATAACTCACATAATCACATAATTACACACGGATATATCTCACATAAGCATATAATTCCATAGATTTCCATCCTGGCCCCCTAATCAATGCCCTAAGTCTTATTAGGTAATTTGGGACGTTACAACTATCCCCTCCTTACAGAAATTTCGTCCTCAAAATTTAATTTGAATAGCTCGGGATACTAATCCCACATATCTAATTCCAGTTCCCAGGTCGTTCCCTTGACCTTGTTGTTCTTGTATAATACCTTAACTAGAGGTATAGTTTTTTTCATCAGAACCTTATTCTTTTTGCCTCATACTTGGACTGCCTGTTCCTCATAGGAGAGATCTGCCCGAAGTCTCAGATCCTCATAACTCAACACATGAGTCTTATCTAATATGTGTTTCCTCAACAAGGAAATATGACATCATTATATACAGCTGACGATGCCAAAGGTAAGGCCAATCTATAGGCCACCTGACCGATCATCTCTAAGACTTCAAATGGTCCTTCAATATCTAAATAATCCTCTATGATTTACCATCAGTCTGAGGATGATAAGCTGGATAAAACTTCAACTATGTA
The DNA here is from genome assembly GCF_963169125.1 of Humulus lupulus. NCBI lineage: Eukaryota > Viridiplantae > Streptophyta > Magnoliopsida > Rosales > Cannabaceae > Humulus > Humulus lupulus. The sequence continues at coordinate 67,753,482 of NC_084799.1, forward strand.
CGCATTGCCTTCTATAAGCTTCCCCAAAACTTGGAAGTAATGATAGGGTCCATATATGATAGGATAGACCTCAAAGTCCCATGTTGGCGTATTATCTCTCTCACATGGAGATCTGCATACTGGTAAACTATGTTGTTCGTCCTTACTGTATAGTCCTTGGTTATTCCAGCTAGGACATCCCCTCTAATCTTTCCCATATGGGGGTCACTCAACCTTTTCCTTTGATCCTCTCTAAAGAGTAAACTGAGACATAATGTTGGCCAACTAACCCACCAGTAACTCTGTTCTAGCTCTGGTCATATTCTTCAACTGACGTGATGCATAGGAAATCACCTTTTCAGTTCTTGGAAGTTGTTTTGACACCTATCTGACCATGCAAACTTCTGATTTTTGCGCGTCAATTCTGTTAATGAAGTAACTATCCTTGAGAATCCTTCCATCAAACACTTGTAATATCCTGGCAATCCAAGGAAACTCTCGATCTATAAGGCATTCCTAAGCCTTGGCCAATCTCTTACTGAGAGTATACCAAAATATCGTCGATAGAGACGATCACAAATCGATTTAAAAATTCCTTGAACACTCTGTTCATCAAATCCATAAGTGTTTTCAGGGCATTAGTCAATCCAAGTGACATAATTAAGAACTTATAATACCCATATCTAGTATAAAAAGCAACCATATGCATATTCCTTCTCCCTGATCCTCAGCTGGTGATAACCAGATCAAAGATCCACCTTGGAGAATACCATCTTACTCTGTAACTGAACCTTTAATTCCTTCAGCTCTACTGGAGCCTTTTAATACGGTGCCCCAGACACTGGTTCATCCCTGATACCGATTCAACAACAAACCATATCTCCTTGTGTAGAGGTAACCCTGACAAATCCTCTAGACACACATCTAGAAACCCACCGACTAATCTAATATGTCATGGTCCCACTGACACGACCTAAGTGATATTCACCACACTAGCAATGAATCTTATGCACCCTCTTTGAAATAGGTCTCTAGCTCCAAGTACATATATCATAAGTGTGGGGTCCATGCATAGTGCCAAAAAACACAAAGGGGTCCTCACCCTTAGGCTAAAAGGTTACCATCTTCTTCTTACAACTTATCGTTGCCCCAAACTTAGCTAACCAACCTATACCCAAGGTCATATCCAAGTCGGTCATAACCAACTCTATCAGGTCAACTGACAACTCTCTACCATCCACTGCCACCGGTAACGACCTGACCCATCTCTTGGAAACCACTAACTCCCCAGTAGGCAACAAGGTTCTAAAACCCACTGCATAATATCCCTATGGTCTACACAACCTATCAATTGCCCTACTAGGCATAAGGGAATGTATAGCCCCAGAACCAATCAAAATAGTATAAAGGGTCCCAGCACTGGGAGGTTGACCTGTAACCACCGAGGGGCTAGCCTTGGCCTCTGCCTGAGTCAGGGTGAACACCCGAGCTAGCATCAGGCTGTCCACCTTCCTTGGTTCTTCTTTCTTAATTCTCGGGCAATCTTTCCTCAAGTGTCCCACAACTTCGCAGAAGAAGCAGGCTTTCGCCCCGACATTCCCCAATATGGCACTTCCTACACCGAGTACACTTTGGAAAATACCCTCCAGGTCTCACCGCCACCTTGGCAGCCTATCAGTACGCCCTGAGGCCTCCTATCTAGCCTTGGAGCTTAAAATGTATCCAGAGTCCTTCTCTTTTGGTCACTAGGGCCTCTACCCCTACAAAAGCCTGCAATTAGAGGTCCCAACCTCCTAAAATCCTTTCTGGATGTACTATAGTGCCCGATCTCATTCTCTATGCTCTCAGTTGTGAGCGTCTTCTCAACAACATGTGCCTAAGTAGTGACACGAACATCATGGGCTATCATAAACTGTAGCCCTTGGGGAAACTCTCCATTCTGGTCCCATCAGTGGGCATCAGATCCCCAAAAAACTTTGTCAATCTGTCGAACTTCAAAGCATAATTAGTCATGTTACCCTGAAGTAACTTGCCAAACTCTTCATCCTTTAGTGGGTATAATCTACCCTCAAATACTAGAGGGTGTAGTTTCCTAAACCTCCCATACAGGGGTTCCCCATCCATCTCCCCATATCTAGGGTAGTACTACCACTGGTACCCCTGGCTGTGACACTGCCAATACTGCCAATACTCAAGAGACGAATCTCATCTTCCTACCTCTCTACCCTAGCTTTCTTATCAGCAAGCAATTGCTGCCAGTTCTCTGGAGCTGGTTGTGGGCCCTGGCCCTGGTCGTTCTCTTCCCTGGCCTATATCTCTTGGCCAGCCAACTTCCCAGAACTTCAGGGAAACATACTGACAAGTAGCTCATTTCGAAGTGATCAATTTGGCCGTTAGGTAAGTAATAACTATACCTCTTGCCGCCTAACTATCCAAGACCGAACAAACAAATAGATGCATTGCTAATAATCATGCCAACACATAATATTCACCCATGGCGCTAATAAGCATTTCCTAATATTCATTAGCAAATAGTAATGCTAATAAGAATTTCTAACATTCATAAGCGATAATGATACAAATGAGCATGTTCAAGCATTTTTACATATATAGCAATGCTACTAAACACATTCATTAATCCATTCCAGTATTAATAGTGCTAATAAGAATTTTTAGGCCTATATGTAATTAACAACGCTAATAAGCAGTTCAATAACTTTCACATACATCAATCATGCTAATAAGCAAGTAAATTTATCTTCATGCTCAATTAGGGTGCTAATAAGCACATTCTTCTCAGTATTCATAACTGTTGACTGTGAATTTAGCCAACGACGTAAGAACGTCAACTACGACAAGCCTTCAAGAGAATAATAAACGACAACAGACAGTTTTTATCAATGAAATTAAATAACATGAGATTTTATAGTGGTTCAGCCCCGATAATGCACTTATAGATTTTATTACTGTATTCACACTCAAGATCAGATGAACCGTGTCAACTGAGTTTCTTCAGTGTAAAATATTCCAGAATACAAAAAGGGGTTCTCTCAGGGAAAACACTTTCTCTCTCTAGAACACAGGTTAACTCTTGATTTTGCCAAAAAAATCCTTTTACGATCCTCCCAACTCTCTATTTATAGACCTGGGATTCTCAACTGATATCCCCTTTCGATAGGGATATTTCATTATTTACCTAATATTTATATTACAAAATAAATGTTTAAAATACAACTGATCCCTACATTCAAGTGAAGAGTGAGAGATTCCCGGATGCTTAGACCAATTCTCACTGAAGTTGTTTCGGGCAGTTTGACGCAGTCTCTCATGCATGTTGACTACTCTTCAAGCTTTTCGTAGGTCAAAGGTGGTATGTGCATGGCTCTCCTCGGACCAAAGGTCATGTACATTTAGCTCTCCTCGGACCAAGGTGGTCTGAGGGTACTTACTTTGCTTCTTACTTCGGGCACATTCGAGGCATCCCCCTTCATTGTGTCCGATCGGACACAATAGCCTTCTTCTTTGGCTTAAGGTGGTTCAAACCACCCTCTTTGGCTCCTCCAGTCAAGGTCCGATCGGACCTTGCACTTTCCTCCTCGGACCAAGGTGGTCCAAGCCATCTCTTCTTGCCATCTCCTCGGAGCAAGATGGTCCGAGGCACTCCCATAGGCATCTTGTTCGATCGGGCACAATGCTCCTCTCCTCAGACCAAAATGGTCCAAAGCACCCCATAAGCATCATGTCCGATCGGACACAACTTTCTTCTCCTCGGACCAACATGGTCCGAGCCTTTCTTCGTTCAACCAAGGTCCGATCGGACCTTAGACTCTTCTCCTCGGACCAAAATGGTCCGAGCCTTCTTTTACACACCATCACCTTGGACCCAAATGGTCCAAGGTACCTCTCTTATGAGTATGTCCGATCGGACATAGTTCCATTCTCCTCGGACCAAAAATGGTCCGAGCCTCTCCTTTTCAACCAAAGCCCGATCGGGCTTCAACATATTCTCCTCGGACCAAGGTGGTCCGAGGTACACTCTCCTCCTCCTCACCTTGTTCAAGCCCAAGTATACCTCTTCTTCAACATACCCGATCGGCCATTATGTGGCTTTCCCCTTGAGTAAAACTTGAGCCTTGGTCACTCTTTGAACACACTCGAGCCAAACTTAACAAGAGGTCCCCTAAGCTTAGGTCCGATTGGACCTATTGCTTTTATCCTTTGCAACAAAATCCAAACCTCCCCTTCAACTTTTTGGACTTGGCTCCAATTCAATTATTAGGGTCTTTAAACTGAGGTCTGAGCCAAGCAACCCCCAGTCCAAATATTCTCTTCGGTCGGGTGTATTTGGCTTGACTATCTGTCCAACTCCTTAACTGATGTATTGGGCCATTACTAAGCCAGATCACCCCACTAACTCATGCCGTGTGTCAATTTTACTGCCACGTCATTCTTTTCAAATTTTTGGGATAACAATAACAATAATAGAGCTAATAAGCACGTCCCTTACCATACACACAATAGTCAAGGGCCAGGCCCTATCAGTGTAACTCATGCTTCCTAATCAAGCATGCAAATAAGACATTCATATGTTAATTAGGCAGGTAAACACGAATTGACATAAATAGTTACTGAACCCTGAGTCGAGCTTGTCTTCAGCGGTGAGTGTAAATGCCCAGCCAATCTTCAGGAACCAATAAACCTAAACTGCCTTGATACCAAATTGTAACGCCCTCCTAATCAAGGACCGTTACACTGTGTAGTTTAAATAGTGCTTAACTCGCTAAATGAGTCATTTGGGTTTAAATCGTGTAATTAAAACTAACCACAAGTTTAGGTACTAAAAATTTTGGTCAAAAGTCAACCATTTTGTTAAAAGCATTCAACTTTCATACATGGAATCCCATCACAGTTTAAAACGGTTACAACTCAAAAATGAGTACAAAAGCCGACCTAGGAGGCAAAAATTAGGGTCCAACCCTAGCTCCAACTGATAACCTTGGTCGTGGTGGACAAGCAGGCCGCATATGTACACTCCGCCCCTGAAGCTCTCCAACTCATGGCTGGTCCAATCTTTCATTTCCTTTACCTGCACCAATTAGCACCCGTGAGCCGAGGCTCAGCAAGAAAACATAATCATGCTTATAAGTAGTACATTACCATATCGTAGATTCATAATTAACATGCCTAGTAGTAATAATCCCACTCATGCATGCAATTAACCAAGATGAGTGGCTATAGAGTCACACTAGTGCCTATAGTCCATCTTTCATACAACCGGCCTTAGGACTGGCCAGGAGGGTCTAATTCTTAATATTTTAGATAATCCTAGGAGCGTTCATACATATATCTCGCTTCTGGGTTGGCTTAACCCTATCGGCCAACATTTGGCACGATCCTGCCGCCCTCGACTCCTGAGTCGAGCCTTAAACCCTCGACATATAAGCTGAGTCCATCAACCTTTGACTGATAAGTCGAGTCCTTTAGAGTTCGACTAATAAGTCAAGTCTTGGTTCTTCGACTGATAAGTCGAGTTTGTGATCTTCGACTGATAAGTCAAGTCCTTTAACCTTCGACTGATAAGTCGAGTCTGTAGTCTTCGACTAATAAGTCGAGTCTGTAATCCACGATTGATAAGTCAAGTCCTTTCAACCTTTGAATGATAAGTCAAATTTATAAAAATTGTTATACCCTTTACTACTAAGCCAAGCCCTTCATCAAATAGCACAGATAAATCTTCAGCTTATAAGCTGAACTTCCCCAATCAGATATACAGATGAACAGCCATAGGGTTACACAAGTGCGTGCTGCACTCTCTTTTATTCATATGGCATTCGAGCCAGTCAAGTGCCTAGTGCACTCTCAGGGTGGCCCAGCCATGGCGGCCTGCACTCAACGCACATAACGGCGGTCTTGGATCATACGCCGACTCTTTTAAATCTTCCACTTATAAGCCGAGCCTCACAGACCCTTGACTTATAAGTTAAGCCTTTAAGACCCTCGACTTATAAGTCGAGCCTTAGAGACCCTTGACTTATAAGTTGAGCCTTGGAGACCCTCGACTTATAAGTCGAGCCTTGGAGACCCTCAACTTATAAGTCGAGCCCCTTAAACCATTTATGCCCTTGACTAGCAAGTCGATCTTTAATCAGATACAACAACAGTACCTCGGCTTATAAACCGAGCTTCCTTGCCATAACAAACAATCATATAATACATTTATCATACATACGTATACAATGCATTAAAATACATTAAAACATATTTACACAGGCAAAATCATAATCATGTGCATTTACAGGGCCAACGCCCAAATCCAGACCATGTTCAACATTCGGGCCAAGCCCCTAATCATGTATATCACATAATGGGTGCAGTTTTCTTACCTCAGGTCCAAGTATAACGTAAAAAGTAAGAACGGCCCTCAAGCATGATCCTGATTCTGAGCCCCTAGTGATAACCTAGTCACAACCATAATATAAAATCTCGTTAATAACGAGCAAATAAAGGCTTCTGGACCGATTCCTAGCCTCCGGGACGTCGAATTCTACTAAAGCGGGTAGTGGGGTTGATCCCGAACCCTTAGGGTTGAGTTCCTGCACCCAAAAACCCTCCCAGGGCTCAAAACTCCTTAAGTGTCATGGCCCGCCCAAGTCAGAGGCCCCAGCCTCCTTTTTCACTGAACATGCGTCGCGGCGTGCCCTCGCATCAAAACCCTTCCTTGGCCCCTGGGTTCAAGAGGGCCACGACACCCCAAGAATAAGGCCGCGACCCGACCCTATGAACCCATAGTTCTCTGGTTTTTCTTCAACCAAACTCAATCACCCCAAATCAAACCTAGAATCTCAATTCAATCCCCATAACAGATTTAACATCTTCCCAACAACAAAACCCCAACTCAACACACTCAAACCTCCACCCAAAATTCAAATTCAAAACCTTGAGCCACAAGCTCAAGAACACCAAAACTTAAACATAATTAAATTGAAGTAGGGGTTAAAACTTTACCTCAGCTGTGATCTAAGTCCCCCTAGTTGTAGCTAATCTAATTCTAGAGCTAAGCCTCCAATCTTCCAAGCTTCAACCAATAATTCCTTAGCTTTTCTCAATTGAATCCCTTAGAGAAATAAGAGAGAGTGAGTCGGTTGGTGTTGCTGAGTGTTGAGCATTTTTGTGTTTATTTCCTTAAGGCTTAAGTCACTTGAGATAATCCCGAGGCTCGGGGTACCAAAAACGTCCTCGAGGGAAAAATAGTCATAATCCTCGGTATTCCCACCTAATATCACTTACTCCAAAAATATCATCAATTATTCATTTCTGATAACGTGCTAGATACCCAGAATACCCCTTGACTCACCCCTGCTTATGCCAACAAAATCTCATGCTCTTAACTATAGCATGCATTTAACACATTCATATATCAACTGAGCAGGTAATCCAATAATCATATCAATAGTCAAGAGCCAAGCCCTATTTGAATCTCATGCTTCCTAATAAGGCATGTAGGTAAAGCATTTATATCCTATTTAAGTAGTTAAACACATTGCCACATAAATAGTCACCATGCCCTGAGTGGAGTTTTTCTTTAGTGACGAATGTACATGCCTAGCTTGTCTTCAGGAACCCTTAACCTTGACATGCTCTGATACCAAGTTGTCACACCCTACTACCCAGGGACCGTTACACTATATATTTTAAATAGTGCTAAACTTGATAAACGAGTCATTTGGCAATAATCGTGTAGCTAAAAGTGATTAACTGTTTAGGGTTAAAAATTTTGGTCAAAGATACAAACGTTTCACTAAAACGTTTACTGTACACATGGGATCCCAAAATACATTTAAAAGGTGAATTACAATAAAAGAGTTACAACCAGCCAACCTAAGCGGCAAAATAGGGTCTTATCCTAGTTCCTTTTTAAACCCTTGACTGTGGTGGTTGAGCAGCCGCATATGTACAAATCATCACCTAAGCTCTCCAACTTAAAGATGGTCCAACTTTCTTTTCCCTTTACCTGCACCACATAGCACCTGTGAGCCGAGGCTCAGCAAGAAAACTTAAACATGCTCATAAGCAGTTAATAACATGTTACCAAATCATAATAAGCATGCCTAGGAGTAATAATCCTACTCATGCATGCATACAGGTATAAATAAATGATTATGGAATCATTATGGCTCAATGCCCTAGGATATGGGACTAATGAGTCACCCTGGGGCCCTTTGCCCTGTCTTATGTATAATCAGCTTTGGAGCTAATCTAGTGTACTCGGCGCTAAGTTGTCTCCGACCAATAGATCGGTCAAGCGCATGATGCACTCCTGGTTAGGATAGATCATATGGACCAATGCTTAGCGCGCTATTTCCATGCTTGACTAATAAGGCAATGCTTTACGACCAGCATTCAATGTGTTAATGTCGTCCTTGACTAATAAGTCAATACTTTACGACCAATACTTGTCGTGCTAATACCGTTCTTGACTAATAAGTCAATACTTTATGACCAACACTCACCATATTAATGTATTCATTGACTAATATGTCAATGCTAAGATATGAGACTAATAAGTCACCTCGGGGCTCTTAACTCTATCCTCTGTATAAGCGTGCCTGGCGCGGACCAGCACCTAACGTGCTAAGGTCGATCTTGAATAATAAGTCGATGCTAGGATATGGGACTAATAAGTCACCCCGGGTCCCTTAGCCCTATCCTCTGTATAAGCGTATAATGCGTTGACCAGCACTCAACGTGCTAAGGTCGTTCTTGACTAATAAGTCAATGCTAGGATATGGGACTAATAATTCACCCCGGATCCCTTAGTCCTATCCTATGTTTAAGTGTACCTGGCACTTCTAGTTAGCCTAACCATAACGATCAGCGCTCAGCGCGCTATTACTGCCATTGACTAATAAGTCAATGCTATTCAACCAGCACACAACGCTATTGCCGACCTTGAGTAATAAGTCAATGCTTTACGACCAGCACTCAGCGCTATTGTCGTCCTTGATTGATAAGTCAAGCATTTCTCAATAAGATAATGCAAACAAGCATATATCATATGTCAAATATCCAAATATAAAGCATTCAACATGCTTAATCATTAATCACAAGCATAATCATGATCATGCACATTTACAAAGACTCCAGCTCTGATCAATTCTATATTCAACATTTAGGCCATGCCATAATCACATGTATCACATATTGGGTGCAATTTTCTTACCTTTGGTCCAAGCACAGGTTACCAATAAACGACCCTCGAGCACGATCCTGATTCTGAGCCCCTAGCGATAACCTAGTCACAACCATAATATAGAACCCCATAAAAAATGAGTAAATAAAGGCTTCCGGACCGAGTCCTAGCCTCCGAGACGTCGAATCCTACCAAACCAGGTAGTAGGATCGATCTGAGCCCTTAGGTTATGTTCCCACGACTAAAAACACAACTTGGCCAATGTAATGCCCCGAATTCTCCGATGTGGTTTAATGGCGGGATAAGTAGGCCGGGAGGGCCATAATTGTTTAATTATGCCATTAAATGACAATATGCATGCTTATGTGAATTATATTATAATATGATGTTAAATGCATGCATGTGGGTCCACATTTTAAATTATAAGGATGTGATGATAATTTGGCCTGTTGAGGATATAATTGTATATTTGTATGCATGTTGGTGATATATTGTTGAGACCATATTATAATGTGGGTTTGTTCGAGCTATTCGGCATGAGACAATCTTGGATTATTAATTAGCGGTCTAGTCATAACAGGTTTAAGTCCGAGGCTCGGGATGAGTCTCGGGGTGTTTTTTAATGGTTAGAGCGTTACCGGGAGTTAAAGGGTAACGGGATATGAAGTATTGGTGTTTGGGATTATCGAGAATAGCGGGAATTGGAGAGCGTTAATTATGATTAACGAGATAGGTTGGAAATGACAAATTTTCCCTTGGGAGCCTTTAGAAACCCTTAATTGACCTAGGGGTATAATGGTCTTTTTCCCCTAGGATAGATATAAACCCTTTGGCTGTGAAACAGAGGGAAAACAGAGCAAGTCTTGAAGCTTACCCGTACCTTCCTCCTCCTTCATATTCTTTGTGATTTTTATGATCTTGTTGAGGATTTGAGCTTGGGAAGTAGGCCTTGGGAGTTTGGGAGAGTGGTCTACCATTGAAGAGCATCACAACCTGAGTTTGAGGTGAGTTTCTAGCCATTAGTTTTCTGGTATGCTCTGTTTTAGTTGTTAGTTTCAACTTATGAATTTGTTGTGGATAGTTAGAATTGATGGAAGTTTTGGTTGGGGTTTAACTTGGGTTTTGATAAGGATGTGGTATAGATCAAGTTTAGGGGTTGTATTGGATGTTTGAGTGGTGTTTGAGCTTGGTTTGAAAGGTTGGTTCCAAGGGAAATCGCAAGGGAAGAAAAACCAGAGTGTTGGCTGAACTGGGGGTTGGGCCGCGGCATGGCCAAGGAGGGCTGCGGCTCTTGAGGGGTGCTGAAGGAGGCCGCCTCTGTTTGAGGGGCGGGCCGCGGAATGGCCAAGAAGGGTCGCAGCCCTTAGTGGCATTTTGGCCAGAATTGAGTTTTTGGCTTGGGGATTCTAGCCTTAGGCCTCGGGATCGATCCTACTACCCGGTTTAGTAGTATTCGATGTCTCGGAGGCTAGGTTTTGGTTTGGGAACCTTTGTTATTCATTTTATTGATGGAATCCCATAATTGGTTATGACCAGGTAACCGCTAAGGGGACAAAAGACAGGTCGTTCTCAAGGGTCGTTCTTATATTAATTCTCGTTCGAACCAGAGGTAAGAAAACTGCACCCCATACGTGACATGCATGGTTGTTCATGAAGCATGTTGATTGTGTAAATGTGGACATGGTTTGATTACTGAATGCTTAGCAAATCTTGCTCACTTATGCATAGTACTGACTCATTAGTCAGAATTGGCAAAGGTGTGTGTATCAATTGTGAAGCTGTGACTCATTAGTCAGGTTCGGCAGTGGTACTGAGCACTGGTCACACAGTGCTGACTCATAAGTCAGGACGGCCTTAGCGTGTTCAACGCAAGCCAATAAAGATTAGATCTAATCGATAACTGCATTGGATGACTCAAAGAGCATTAATGCCGGACCGACCTCAAGTTCGATGAATACTATAAGCGCTTGTGTGACTTACCCATCAGTCACTCATCTGTTAAGTTAGAGACTTACCCATCAGTCTCTCATCTGTTAAGTTAGAGACTTACCCATCAGTCTATCATCTATTAAGTTAGAGACTTACCCATCAGTCTCTCATCTGTTTAAGGCTAGTGACTTACCCAACAGCTACTCTTCTATTTGAATTAGTGATTTGTTTGTTAATCACTCAATGTGGTTTATTAGAACCTCAAGTGATATTCACTCATCTGTTTAAGAGCTGTAAGCTCTGGGTGATTATAATGATAATCATTTGATAATGTTTATATACAATACTGTGTTTTCTTGCTGGGCTTTGGCTCATGGGTGCTATGTGGTGCAGGTAAAGGGAAAGAAAAGCTCACCCAACCCTGAGTGGAGAGCTTAGGTGGTGATGTGTACATATGCGGCCACTTGACCACCACAGCCAAGGAGTTCTCAGAGGAACTAGGGGGTTTACCTTATTTTTGCTGCTTAGGTCGGCGGGTTTGTAAATTTGAAACAGTAATGACCATTTTGTGTTACAAACAACTTGTAAATGTTTTTGATGAGCTCATGAACAATTTATATATTTAATAAAATATATCCTTTCCTTTTTATTGATTTTTCCACCTTAGCCTGTTAATAACACTTAGATACACGTTTTTAACCAAATGACTCGGGTAGCGAGTCAAATTTTTCAGTTCACCGTTCACCATAACGGTTCTGGGGTAACCAAGGCATTACAGCCAAAAATGCTCAGGGGGGTCGTGGCGCGCCTCCCAAACAGACAACCCTTTGCCTGGGCTTTAGGGCGCGGGTCGCGACTTGCCCCCTAGAGTCGCGACGTGGCCCCCAGGTAGAACCCCTCCTAGTCCTGGGTTCACACAGGTCGCAGCGCCCAAGAACAAGGTCGCGACCCAACCTCGAACCCAGCCATTTTCTTCATTTTCCCATCTAAAAATCCTCCATAAACCTATCCAAACATATCAAAATCCCAAAAAACAAACTTCTCAAACATTTCAATGGCCCAAAACCATCAAAACCCAAGTCCCAAACCATTCAAAAACTCATCAAAATGTAAAATCCAATCAAAGCTTAAAAACTCGAAAACTCAAAACTTAAAGCTTGGATTACCTCTGATTTAGTCGTTTCCTAGTTAAATCCTTCAGCTAACAAGCTTCTAATATTTCATAGAATCGTTATGACTCTAACCTTGCTTAAATCCGAGTCCTAAAACTCGAGTTTCTTTTGAAAATGCTAACGAGCGTCAAATGAACGAACAAGAGAGAGAGAGAGAGAGAATACTGAACGTTCTTTTTATTTCTGACAGGTTACTTCAAGCTTAAGTAACCTCAAGCAAATCCCAATGCTCGGGGTCCCAAAAACGCCCCCGGGTAAAATAGCCAAAATTCCCTCATGATCTCACTCACTCCCAATATATCATCAAATAATCATTCTCATTACCCAATATTCCGGTAATGTACTAAATATCGAAAGTACTCCTTGACTCACACCGAGTCGAATATGGGTCCCGCTGTGACTTTCCCACTAGTTTGCTCTCTAGGATCGTCTCGTGCTGAGTAACCCAAATATATCCACATAATAATGTGATCTCACACATATATCACATATATGCAAAATATACTCATAACAAGCCAAATTACAAAAATTGCCCTTTTAATCAGAAATGGCCCTATATGCATATTTAATATACCAAAACATGCATATCAAGTCATATTATAATATAACTTACATAATCACATATTGAAACATATATATATCACATAATCGCATAATTTCTATAATTTATCATCCTGACCCCCTAATCAAGACCATAAGCCTTATTAAGTAATTTGGGACGTTACAAGAGGACTATAGCAAAAGAACCTTGGTAGACTCAAATAATTACCTATCCCGAAGCATTAGAATATAAATTGTTAATATTGACCAATGTTGTACATGATTTCTCAGGTCCCCTACAAAAAAGAAGACTATCATCCACGAAGAAAATGTGAGTAATAGAAGGAGCTGCATGTGCCACTTTATATCATACAAGATCTCCATTTCTTTCGGCTTGAGTAGGAAGGGATGAAAACCCTTCCACGCCGAATAGAAAGAGATATAGTGAAAGTGGATCCCCTTGACGCAATCCTCGCAAAGGAAACACTTTTCATTTTACATCACCATTAATATTAAATGAATAGTGAACAGAACGAACACAATTCATCAACAAATTAACTCAGGGTGAGGCAAAACCAAGTTTGAGCATGACCATTTCTAATAAAGATCATTCAACTTGATCATATGCCTTACTCATATCTAATTTCATTACTGAATAACATTTCTTCCCCTAGTTAAGTGCGTGTAAGGAATGTAGTAATTCATATGCAATCATCACATTATCAATAATCCGACGTCCCTCAATAAAAGCACTCTCATAAATATGAATTATACCATCCAACCATGGATGCCAACGAAGTACCAAAACTTTGGAGACTATTTTGTACAACCCATTACATAAGCTAATTGTTTGAAAATCCTTTAAGCTAGTAGTCAATTTAACTTTGGGTATTAAAGTAACCACCGTAGAGTTAATAAGAGAAAGAAAAACTGATCCATTAAGACATTCCAACACTGCTTTAGTAACGAGAGACCCCATAGTAGCCCAATAATTTTAGTAAAACATTGCATTCATTCCATCATTTGCTGGACTCTTAAGACATGAAAAATAACAGCTTGGTGCACCTCATCTTCGAAAAAGGGAAGTAGCAAAGAATTATTAATAGTGTCTGTAACTCTATGCAGGAGAGATTATGTAACCAGATAAATATCCTCATCAATAGGAAACGACGTCATGAATAGATTGATATAGTCTGTACACAAGTTTCAAGTGCCAACAAAAAGAAGCATAGAAATTTGTAAATTGATTTCTCTATTTAAGATAAAAATAAAATTTGGCGTGATTAGTTACACACGTGTCTAATATTGAACATTCCAAGTAGGCGATTTAGTAAGCACGGCCACCAAAGCCACTAAACAGTATTAAAATAAAAATAAATAAATAGATCCCAAAAATCTCAATTCTACTATGTTCGATTCTATTCCAAATTTCCAATACAATATAATATCTTCTCCTCCTCAAAGCTCACACTCTCTCTCAACTCAGCCACGCTCACTCTTTCTTAGCCAACCTAATTAATAATTAAATAATTAATTACACGTAATTACAATTATAAAACATCATAACTTACAGATTATTATTTTTTTCTCTACGACACACAACAAAATCGCCGTATATTTTGGGTAAAGTCGGCTGACTAATGTAGTAGCAGTTGGACACTTTGACCGCTGTAACATTAAACCTCGGAACAAGGTTTTTTTGTTCCCCGAACACTGTTCCGTTATAGGAATGGCTAATCACAATGTGCCACGTACCCCCACAATCTATGAACAGTTGATGTGAAATTATTAAACTGCCCCTTAGCAATCAAGGAGACCGAGTGGGCAAGCTTCTGAACACGTGGCGAAATATTACAAATTTAGAAAACGACGTCCATCAAATCGAACTCGCTGAACTCGACTTCAGCTAAGCCAATACTGTTTCGCGGCAGCATAATATCCGGTAACTGCAACGGCTCGCAAAAATCGAACCCATAATTTTCAGGGCCGAAGAAACCGAAATCTTCAAACGGCGTCAGTTCTTCGTAACGGAGGACCGACGTGGGCGACGAGGCCACTGCCACAGCGCCCTCTGACGACGACGAATCCTCGGGGGACGAGCTCTCATCACTTCCCGTAACGGCGTCCGTCGACTCGCTCGTAGCGACGTTAGGAAAGTTGGTAACGGCGTTAGCCCCTTTAAGCTTCAGCGCGGCTTGGTCGTAGACGGTGGCGGCTTCCTCCGCCGTATCGAAAGTCCCCAGCCAAACCCGTTTTCTTCTAGTCGGGTCTCGGATCTCGGCGGCCCAGCGACCCCATGGTCTTCGGCGTACGCCTCTAAACTTTTTCCGGCGAACGGAATCGGATTCCGGCGATTTTATCACTCTCTTGGGAGCTCGCTCTTGCTTAGTAATAAGTGGTGAAGGCGGAGGAGGAGAAGACCGTTGTTGTAAACTGATCTCCCTCACATGCCTCTTGACTCTCCGTTGTACGGCAATCGAGTCGTCTTCGTCGCTGGATGAATCGGTAGCATCTGCGTCAGTGATTATGATCCGAACGATCTTTTGTCTGAGCGGGTTCATGGTGGGTTTCGGTTTCGGTTTCGGGTCTTGATGAAAGAGCTTACGGGTTGTGATTTTGTGCTCCGTGAACTTAACCGATGGATCTAAGAAACTTTGGTTGTTGTAGCAGTGATGATCCACCATCATCACTGATTCTCTTTATAGGTATATGTATAAAGAGATGAAAAATCAAAGAAAAAGACCGAGCCAAAGTGAATATGTCAGAGTAAAAAAGGACTTAAAAACTGCCTAATTGTTTCACCATAAATTAAATAGAGGAGAATAGAGCTTAATAAATAGAGCTGCAAAGG